>NC_087441.1:3158578-3473890 GCF_036321535.1 Camelus dromedarius
GGGACCTGGTCCCGCCTGGCTTTATCCAAGAGGTTCTGTGAAGTGGCTCAAGTCTGGAATTCACTGAGGTACTCTGACTTTCCTGTTGTGGTTATCAAGTCAGATTTTTGTTCGTGTAACCCAGAACACTTCTCTTTAGACAAGTGGGAAAAACAGAAGGTTGCCCTATTTCAGTTCCAGGGACACCGTGATCAAGGGCTTGGTCCAGTGCTAAAGATCTCTGCTGGCCACGTCGTTCCGACCGCAGGTTCTGCTCTGTCCGTTATGCTAACAGCAGCTGCCTCGTCTCTGGATGTCCTGTGTCCCCTTTGTCCCCTGCCACGCCAAGACCCATCTCCCCGGGGGATTCAGGGAACCCTGCTGGGTGGCAGTGGTTCTCAGGTCACTCCTGGCTCAAACCAAGAGCTCTTCACTTGTGCCAGAGCCGCCTCAGGAGTGTGCCTCCATGGCCTTGATGAAGGGGGCGTCCGAGGGATGTAGGTAGGGGGCGGGCAAGCCGGTGTCCCAGGGTAAGCCCACTCTAGCATTCCGCTCTTGCCAAGAGGAGAACAGATGCCAGGGAAGTTCTGGTGTTCCAGCTGCGTTTAGTGTCAGCCACTTTGGGGAACAGATTTCAGCCAGCCCAGCACTAGACGCTGAACCCAGCACTTCTGCTTCGTGCGCCTGGATAAAGAATTGGCCTGAACCAACATTGTCTTTCTTCTGCACTCTTCCAGCACCCCGAGACCCCTTCTCGTTTGTTTCCCAGTTTATATCCACTAGCTAAACCTCATCCATTCTTTCTAGTATGTGTTGCATCTCTTGACAAGTCATCCTTTATACTTCATTTTTCTGGGGGCCTGTCTGCACTTGAGTCTGTGTGTAGACCAGAAGCAGAGGGGTGGTGGGTGACCAGCACCTCCTACAAGGCAGCCGGGGGCCCAGGCAGGCTTCCGGCCTTGCAGGCATCAGGCTTTACTGGAGCCCCCTGTGTCTCACGCCACTGAGTCCTTCCTCTCCGGGCCGTCCTGTTTAGAAGGCAGCCCTCTCGCCCCAGATGCACTTACTTCCCAGCTCCCTCTCTGCACAGCGCTGTTACCTTCTGTCACACTGCACACTTTACTGATTCATTCTCTCGCAGCTAGACTGCCGGCTCCTTGAGGACTGAAGTTTTGTTTTGGTCGTGCTCTAGCATTTCTTGTGTCTGGAAGAGTGCCTACATGGAGCAGATTGTCAGGATTGGTGCACACATTTGTGGAATCATTGACTGACTGGTGCACACATTTGTGGAATCACTGACTGACTGGTTCATGCATTCTTTTATTTATTCATGTTCATTGAGAACAGGGCTCAGCAGGAACAGCACGTCACAGGCCTTCGGAGTGAAAGGTGGCTGCGGGGCCAGGAGAGAGACAGGTGGCTGGAGACGGTTTCCGAGGCAGACAGTAACCACATTTTGCAGAGAGCGGAGGCCACCCTGTGAGGAGTCTGTTATTCTAAGTGCAGTGGGAAGCCCCAGGAGTATTTTGAGCCAGAGAGTGACAGAACTTGATTTTATTTATAAAGTTCACCATGGCTGCTGTTTGGAGAAGAGGCTTAGGAAGGCAAGCTGGTAGCAGGGAAGCGCATTAGAAGACTGTTTTTCGGTCCTTTTATGAAGACACAGTGGTAGCTCGTGCTGGGGGTCACCAAGGGTTAGCTTCCTCCTCCTTCTTCCCAGACCTCTGTCCACCTGCTGTTGCCCCTGGTGCCGCAGGGAGCCTGGTGCCGTGGACGTGCTGTGCGGCCGCTGTGGGGAGAACCTCGCGCTCTTGTTCTAGGGCCGGGTTGAGGTCAGACTAGAGCGGTAGCTACGCGGAGGGGAGCGAGCGGAGAGTGATCAGCAAACTTTGTTTCCCCAGTATAGTGCATAAGGTTGACTTTTCTAGAGTCTTAAGATGTTTCATTCAGTTTGCAAACTTTCACATCGTTTTTAGTGATCTAGTTGCCTGGTACGTTATATATAAAACTTCAGAAACAAAGTTGTAATTTGTAGCATTTGATATTTTAGCATCAATAAACATACATGGAGTCTATAGATAATTGTAAGTTGTAGCAATTTCAATATTCAATCAACTTTTATAGTAGATCATAATATTTAAGTCACACACTATAAAAGCATAATAAACAGCTATTATATAATATAAAATCATGTATATTAATAGTATGTTTTACAAACGAAGGAATTTTTAGTGTATTATATTTAATTATACCTTTTCTTTTTTTATTCAAAGTATCAAGATACAAATATGCAGGGAGTTGTGTATGAACTAAACAGCTACATAGAACAACGGCTGGACACAGGAGGAGACAACCAGCTACTCCTCTACGAACTGAGCAGCATCATTAAAGTTGGTAAGAAACGGTTTATGTTCCTCCCAGCAGAAAAATTAAGCCAAAGATAAAGTTGAATTATGCCCACTTCACTGATGACGCGTAGATGCATGTACATCGTCCTTTTGGTTGAAGCTTATGTTTTTCAGGACTGTGAATATCATTTCTTTTATTTTTAAATAGTTTAAAAATTAAACGTCTCAAATTTTAAAAACATTTTCTAATAAATCTGATGTTTAAATTTTAACAGCTGTATTTACATAATATATTTCTGTATGCATTTGAGGATGTCGTATCTTAAAATTTGCAATAGCTCATGAAACATAAAAGGAAAGTATTCTAATTATGTAATTGAGTAAAGGCATGCATTATTTTGTTTGTTTACTGTATGACCATTAACTATCTAATGAGTCCGCTCAAAAGACCCTTGTCTGAGGGCTCACCTGGAGAGCGCGTGCGTGTTTCCTTCGTCCACTGAGACCAGTTCCTCCTTTTCTGTTCCTTCGGCAGCCACAAAAGCTGACGGGTTCGCGCTGTACTTCCTCGGAGAGTGCAACACTGTGAGTACCTGGATTCAGACTTCAGTCTCTAGATAAGAGAGTGTTGTAAGCCTTTTAAAAAAGATAGACTCTTATATTACAAATAACTTGATAGACATATTGTAAGTACTTTAAAACTCATTTTCTGTTTTGTTTCTATATGTAATTATTACCGACTGGGAATTTTACCAGCATAGCAACATTGAGGCATAAAATCTTACAGCTTTTTTTATTGTTTAGGTTTTGGTTTGCGATGTCCTAGCTTATGAATGGCATTTCCAGATTTACTGCTTTCACAGAGGTTATTTCGTCCCTGTGGGCTCGGTGTCATGGACAGTCTGTGCCCTTTTCTACACACAACCTGCAGTAGAATAAAATGAGAGCAGAAGTTTTATGTGACTTTTTAGATGTTTTCACGGTGACTCTAGACGTGCTAGGACAGCGTCGTTGAGTGCAGGCTCCTGGGCTGAGGCGGCCCTGGTGCAGACACGCCGTGTGCGGCCGCTTGCGCGGGCCTGTCGCAGTTCAGCAGTGCGGTCTGGACCCTGCGCTTCTGGTTTACCTTACCTGAAGCACAGCCCAGTGTCCAGCGCAGCATGCAGAGGCACTTTCAAAAGTATTTCGAGACATCCAGTCACCTGCATTTAATTTTTGTTATGGTATCAACACACACGTGACATTTTAGAATAACGTTCTGAGCTTAAATATATAAAGCTCAGTTATAAAATTATTTTGCAGACTTCTATGGTATATTTCTTGTGTGTTAGCCACTGTAATTTGAAATTTGGGGTGTGGTTTTGCAATCTGGTACTTGTTTTGTGAGTGATAAAAATGTGTGCTGTTTATATTATATAAAATGTTAATAAGAATAGAGACAGTATTCTGGGCTTTTGCTAATATTCATGAGTAACAGAGTAGTGCAAAGCAGGAAAGTAGTTGCACAAAAGATACTTATTGTCTGAATTACTTAACTCATAACCAATCCCCTTCATTTGCACAGTCCTTGTTCCCCTTGTGTTGTGATCGTCTGTGTTACAGGATGAAAAGCTCTTTTGGGCCGGGGTCTTGCTCATTTTTGTATTCACCCAGCATCTCTCCTGGTACCTAACACATAAAGAGTCAACAAGGCGGTTTATTAAACTGAGTTATTCAGATATTATTCCTACTTGTAAATACTTTATATTTTACACACTGGTAGTATTTTCAAATGGCTAAGCTATTAAAATAACAAATATATCTCCCTCATTTCTGTTCATGCTAAAAATTTATTTCTAAAATTTTGAAATTTTAATTTAAAACCTTAAGAATTTGTTTTAGAAAATAATTACATAATTTGCAGTAATTTTTGTGAACTCTGCTATGTACCTTATCCTGTAATTGTGATGGTCCACATCTCATTACTCCTCATCTTTACATCTCAAACCACCCACAGGGGTTGGTCATGGCAGCTGTGTTTATGTCATGTGACCCTTGACCTTCGGTCTCAGTTATTTGTGACCCAAACTGGAACCAGTCAGATTCTCTGCTGAAACCTGGCTCATGGGACTCAGCACCCTAGCTGTTTACCTGCAAAGAAATGACGTGAACCCTGGAACTGAGGCTGCCACTGTGGGGGCTCCTCTTCTGCTCTGTGTGAGGGGAGTGTGGAGATGGAGGAGGGGCGGGGAGATGGGGGGCAGAGGTCGAAGAGCGGCAGGTCACCCGCAGCCTGGGTCTGCCGCGTGGGAGCTTCAGCCCGTGCTCGGCTCTCGAGCCTGGATGTCAATCCCCAAAGCCCCCTGCTCTTCACCCCTGGGCCGTGCTTTTCACTTGGCTGCTTGCAGACGTCCGCGTGCTTAGGACTGAGAACAAGCTCTTGTGTCTGTAGTTTCCAAAATGTAGTTCTGTGTCCGCCACTTCTAATTCTTCCACTTTCACTTGTCATCGGCTTTTGTAACTTAAGTGGGGGGGTGATATCTCGTCCTGTCGGGCTCCTTATTCTAAACTGAGGTCAATTGATTTACTTTACACGGTTCTCTCCAGGGCCATCCATGCCTTTCTCCCTCTTTCTTGCCCCAACTCAGAGGCCAAGTCTGTCTTGTTCAACAGAGTATCTCTGCGAGCAGCAGGGTACACAGCGAAATTGTAGCTTTTTCCAACCTTCCTAAGTCAGATTCCACTCTGTTACGCTGTCTTAATGTCATATGCTTCTCCTCCACGGAATTTGGCTGAATCTGTAACTGTGTACTTATCTGTGGTTTGTGTGATTATTTGCTTATCTGGCTTTCTCACTGGAATATAAGCTTCACGAAGGCAGAGACCTTGTCTCCCTAAGAGGATAGTTTTAGGGGATAATTACTTGTTTTGTTCACTGTACTTTTCCCTGTATGCATTCCACGTAGGTAGCAAAGCCCGTGTTCCTTCCTTACCCGAGCGATTTCTGTGGCCCGAAGAGCACGTATTGTGTGAAGTTTAAAGTCACTGAAACACTCCCGGAGATAAGTCTGCACGGTTGCCAGTTTTCTTGCTCTTTGTTTCTTCTTGTATCTCAGGTCTTACATTTGGAATCATTTATCTTTGATCTTGTACAACTTAGCCATTAGTGAGGATCTGCTCATGGGACACTCTTTTTTGTCTGTCTGAATATATCTTTATTTTGCTGCTTTTTTGAAAGATATTTTTTGCTGGGTAGAGAATTCAGGTTTATCAATATTATCTCTCCATATATTGACCATAATGTAGTTACATTTTGGTTGTTTTTTGATTTTTGTCAGTCCATTTTTTTTATTCCCTGGACATATTTTCAAGTTTATCTTTTATTTCTTGAAATATATTAACTACCTCTTTTATATTGTTTTATATTTTTTCTGAATTTACAGTTCCTTGGCATTTGCTTTGTCCGCCTTTCACAGATGGTGACTTAGTGCTCATGCCTTTGATTTATCTTTTTATTTAACTGTGAATCCTGTTATTCTGGAGCCTTTTACATGGATGTTCTCGAGGCTGCTGAAGTTCCTTTCCTGCTCTGGATGTGTATTTGTTTTTGCCGGTCACCCAAGGCACTGTCAAACCAGGACTATTTTAATTACATTCTCTAATTGAGATTTTTTTTTTCAGACTACAGAGTAGTATGGATTCAGAGCTCAGATCCACATGATGTGCAGTTAATATTACTCAGAGTAGATTTTTATTCCCTCCTACCCCCCTCAATAAAGTCAGGATACTCTGCTTTCATTGTAATCCCCTTGCAGCTGAAAGTGATTCACCCTTCAAACTAAGATGAGAGCATAGCCCTTGGCTGGTCCTGGCCCAGGCTGGGGGTCTCCTGTTAGATTCCCACGTAGTGAGAGCTCAGATTTTATCTCTTGTCCCCGGTTAGCCATGCAGCTTTCCTGAGGGGGAGGGTCAGTACCGCTGACCCTTGAGCAACACAGAGGGTTAGGGGCGTTAACCCTCCGTGCAACTGAAAATCCACATACAGCTTTACATTTGGCCCTCAGTATCTAAGGTTCCACATCTGCAGACTCAATCAGCCGCAGATGGTGTAGTAATTACTGCGGTATTTATTGAAGAAAATGTGCCTGTAAGTGGACCCACATGGTTGAAACCCATGCTGTTCAAGGGTCAGCTGTGACTCTAGGCTTTGGCCAACTCCATACCTAGGCTTTAGCTGATAATTTCAAGAAAAAAACCAGTCTGGGATTTGCTTGCCACACAAGCTTCCTTTATGTACTTCCTTTTAGATTTCTGTGGACTCCTTCCATTCCTCTCAGCCCAGCAATGCATTATAAATGTTTGTGAAATATACTTTATCCAGCCTTTAAATAATTTTAAAATTGTTTTTTTCAGGAATGTCAAATTATCTTATCTGCCATATTGCTTGCAACAGATGTTGACATACTTTTAAAATGTAAGCTAATCGTACGAAATAAAGTAAAACATTTTTTGCACAGATGAGCACATACATGTATAATTTCTTATATTTCTTCCTTTGTACATGAAAGCTAGCATATGATAGATATGTATTAATGTTTTTAAAATTGACTCTGGATTTTGAATCATAGTTAGAAAGTGTTTCTTAATAAGTCACTTTCAAACCAAAATGTATATTCTTTAGTGACAAAACTATAACAATGAAACCGAAATAGACTGAGATAAAATTTTTTGTCGGTATCAATAAATACCAAGGATTAAGACAGATGTGGAAGGAACTGTAACGTTCACATACTTATAAAAGTATTAGTTTCTTTTTTCATAAATGATAATCAGTAGAAATAATTTCTGAAATTGATCCACAGAGAAATATAATTTAAATAATATATTTAAATTCTTTAAATATTTAAAGTCTTTATATTTTATATATTTGTATTACATATAAATATATTAATAACTTTATATTCAAAAGTTATACAAGTAGAGTTTAAAACCCATAGTCATATTACCAGAGAGGAAAAGTTTAAAGAAAATATAGAAAGTTTAGGAGATGACGGAGCACAGCCTAAAAGGAATTAGAGTACTAAAAATAAAACTGATTATTGAGCTCATTTTGAAGATATGTCCCAACAAAATTACAAGTAGGTTAGGCCCAGCTGTTAGAAGAAAAAAGTCTTAAATCGGGTTCAGAAACTCCACAGCTTTCTTTTATTACATACAAGTGCATAAAACAAGGTGACTGAGGAATGATTGAAAATAAAAAAGGGAACTTTAGGAGGAGAACATCTATTCTGGGAACATGCGGGGAAAGGGGACCGAGGGCCACAGGATCAATAATCAAGTTGAACTGAGAGAATAAAAGCATTAAATTGGAAAAGCAGGTCACCTGGTTTATGAGGGGTTTAATTGACAATGAAGGTAGGGCTGTTAGGAGGTTTATACAGTAAATAATCGGTGCACTGAAATTTATAAAGCAAGACAATCATACCAAAAAAGATGAACAGAAAAATGCAAAAGTATTTTTAGTTATTGACAGATCAGAAATATAATTTAGAGGATCTTAGTATCATTAATTAGATTTATCCAAAAATATATAGATTTATTAACTCAGTATATTATTTTAGGATTTACCCACTTGGGGGTCCCTTTAAGTCTTCTTTGGGTTAGAACCTACTTTGATACACTTAGCCCCCATTTAATAATTTGGATCCCCATAACAGCTGAAAACAAGGAAATTAAACCTTGGAAGTTAAACATAAACAATATGCCAAGTAACTCTTTGGGCAGGGAAAAAACTCAAATTCAGTTAACAGAATATTTACAGAAAGGATATTTATGAAAATGAATTACTTTATTTTACTGCTAAACCTCTGGAAAAAGTATTCACAGAGGAAAATTCACATCCTTAAAGTATTAATCATTTTATGTACATTTTTGAAGTATTAATAAGAGAACAAAAATAAGTTAATTCATTAATCCAGCACATTTTATTGGACACTACCAAAGGGTAGTTAGTGTTCTAGGTACCAGAGACACTGTCATCAGCTAAAATCTCTGCCCTCTTGGAATTTAACCAGTGTAAGCTATGGATGTAGAAAAAGAAAATCTTTACAACAGGACAGCTGTGCAGATAAAGCAGTTGCTAACCTAGTTTACAAACAAAGAGAAAACAATTATATATGTTTAATAATTTAAAAGATAATAAAACAATAGATACAGTGAAAGTGACCAATTATAAGAGGATACTTAATAAATGCGAAAACCTAGATAAAATGGACAGTTTTGGAGGAAAACACAAATTGCTCCATTTAATGCAAATGATGATAGGAAACTAATAGACCAGTAAATGGAAGAAATTAACAGCAGTGTTGAAATAGTGTTTTTTAAAAAAAACTTTAGATCTTTTATTTAACACTGTTTTTTGAGCAGCAACTTTATTCAGGTAGTTGCTAACCCTGGTGTTTAGTGATGAACCAGAGTTGGTTCCTGTACCTTTGTGTTCATGTTACACTGGGGGGGACACCTCTTCAGGAGAGAGAATTCCTGTGCTGGTTGTGCTGTTCCAGAGCTTGGGGAGAGAAGGAAAGTTTCCCAGTAGGTAGTTTAGTCCAAAGAATTTTGATTCTGGAGTTGGATTGTGTGAGTTCCAATTCACTACTTTGGGACTGTGACAAGAATCTGAAACTTTCTAAACCTTAATTTAACCTCCATTGGTTAGATGTTATGTCATGAATGCTATTTATTCAACAAACCATTTCAGATACCTGCTATGTACCAAAAACTCTGCCAAATTGCTGGGCATACAAAGGTAAATGAGAAATCATTCCTGTTCTCAAAGAATGTACAACCAGTAGGGGAAATCAAGACATTCACAGTTAATTATAGCACATGACCTTAATGTGTGAACAGGGAGGAACGCAGGTACTCTGGGATCCTGAATTTGATGGGGTTAGTGGGAGTGCTGGATCAGTGACATTAAGAAGAGCTTGGATGATTAGCTCTGCTTGAGCAGGGCTCGGAGGACCTCTCCCTTAGTGCATAAGAAGGGCAGATACAGGAAGAAGCAATTTGTGAGAAGTGTGGAGCTAGGAAAGGAGGCTGCTCTTGAAATGTTTGTTGGACAAAACTGATTTTTCCATAATTCAGACTTTGCTTAATTCAACTTTTAATGTTTCTACAGTTTTTCTCTTTCATACCTGCTCACCTTCTCCACTTAATAAGTAACATACTTTAAATGTCATTACTCTCGTTTTTCTTATATAAGTTTTCTATACAAGTAGTTCATAAAAGCTGAAACCCTTGTGAACTCTAACATGTTAACTTTTATCATTCATAAAGTTCATGGGTAGCTTTTTATATGTTGGTTTTAGAAACCAAATTAGAGCCAGCAATTGAGAGTAATTGTGTGACTTTTTTTTTTTTCAGTGCACATTGAAACTTACTAGGTTTATTTTTAAGAATTATGCAAACTAAGTTAGTGGTCCACTTCAGGAGAGAGTGGGGCTAGCTGCCGGCGGTCCTCTCCGTAGACCTAAATTCATTTACTATGCAGTGCCACCTACTGTCTCTAAGAAAAATAACTTAATAGTAAGCCTGAATAATTTTTCTTCTTAAGCAGTGTTTCTAAAATTTAACTGCTTGTGAGTTGAGCCTTAACATAAAAATGAAGTTTCATGAATAAGGTGGTCTTTGAAAGATGTGTGGAAGGAAATACGAGAACAAGTGTCTACCAAGTGAAGTAGACTTTTCAGTTGACGTCAATGAATCAGTTTCCCAATCACCCAAAAAATCCTGTTTTTTAAAAAACAATTTGTGATAGTCTACCCTATGGTTCATTTTCCGCCAAATCTGTTTCTCAAAATTTGATTTTCTAACGATTTGAATGGTTTTTTATTCCTTTGTTGAGACAACTTACATTAGGACCACTGTTACCAATCTTCTAAATGAGCCCACTTTAGAAATTTGTATGAAAGTTTGCTGTTATCGCAGAACTTTCGGGTAGTTCATAATGAATTTCTTTGAAATACTGAGAAAGTTAATTCACCCCCTGTTACTGCGTGGCCCGTGGACTGACTTCAGCTCTCTGGCCAGTCTCCTTGCTGGTGCTGAGAGGGGAGGGGGCCTAACAGTCGAGTCATCGGTGCACGCCCTGAACACAGGGACGCTCTTCTCTGCGAAGCGTAGTGGTTGATGTTTGAAACTTTGAGCTTTTCCTTGTTTTCAGTTGTAGCCTTCATCTCGAGCCTCTAAAAAATGTTTGTGCTAATTAAAGTTTTTATCGATTTGTACAGTATTTGAGCAGAAATTAACTTTAGAGATTCAGTTCAACAGTGGACATTGTAAATTGTAAATGGATGCAAAATGGTCTTAAAATATTCTAAAATATCATGTAGTGATGTTTGAAAAGTTTTCGTCCTCCTAAATAAATAATGAGTGTAATATTTTTATTTTACTAATCTGAACATCCCCATAACATTGTTATGTCAAAATTCATAATGATTGGCAATATAGGGGTGGGGGAGTGGGAGGTACAAACTATTGGGTGGAAGACAGGCTCAAGGATGTTGTACAACATGGGGGATATAGCCAATGGTTTGTGATAATTGTAAATGGAAAGTAACTTAAAAATTACTACTTTTTTTAAAAAAGTAAATCTTTAAAAAAATTTATAATGGTTGATTTTGAAAAATAAAGTCCCCATTTCATTCTTAAGTTTCTTTAGAACTCATTTACACCCATCGTGTGTTAAGTCATTAACGCAGGCCCTTCACCAATGGAAAAAGCAAAATACATCTTGTAAGTTAAGATGTTTTAAAACATGACGAACCAAAGCAGGACCTGCCTTGCCAGGTCACAGAATGTACTGTAAACTTACAGTAATTAAAAGAGGGTGGTGGACGAAGAACCAAACAGTACAGAACTGAGAGTTCAGGCCCAAGTGTACGTGAAGCTTCAGTATATGATGCAAGTGTCCTTTCAGCCGGTGGGAAAAAGACGACTGTTCAGTACACAACTGTCTGTCTAATTATTTCTGTGAGTAAGTAAAGGTGGATTTGATCAGTGTTCTCCATTCCTGGATGCATGTAAAATTTAGCGTCTGACTTGGGGGTTTGGGGTTGACATGCCCTGTCTGCAGCCCATTCGGCAGGGATCACACGGAACCTGCCAGTACAGACGCACAGCTCCGTCCCTGACTGATCTCTGACCGGAAATGGGTGTTATGAAGGGAGCTGTCGCACAGGTGAATTGTATGGAGTAAAAAAAAAAAAAAAAAAAGCCACCAAAAAAGAGTAGGAAACCACTCACACAGAGGAGAGAAATTGAAGCTGTAAAAACATCAAAAACACGTCTGCTTTGGGTGGGTCCTCGTCCTCCCTTCCTACCTCGGCGTTTGGCCACCGTTCAACGACTTATTCAGTGTCTTGCTAGCGCTTGCCCTCAGCTCTCGTTTGCAAGCATTTCTGTTTGGTAAATGAACAAAAATCACGAGCTAATTAGTAAAACAAGTATAGAGTTCCCACTGTAAAGAATTATTTAATTTTTTGATAATCATTTATTTTCCACAGGGAGTTTTCCATATTCACTCAGATAATTGAAAGATTTCTGAATCATTTATTTTCAACAAGCTTAATGTAGAGAATCGCTTTCCACAAATCCTAGGTGTGGTCTGTGCTTGTCTGTTTCTCGTGCATCATACAGAAAGCCCGTATAGAGGCAGTAAATATTTTATATATTAAATAAATGATCTTCTAATAACATAAGAATGTGTAAGCAATTTTATCATTATTGAATTATGAAGCTAAGTATAACTTGAAGGTATTACTAAATTCAGCCTTAATGGGTGTGTAGCAAAGTCATCCAAAAAAGATATCTGCTGTTAATCTTCAAACAACAAACAAATACAGTCAATTACTGTTTAAAACAAATCCAAAGCTTCTGTTGGGATCTTGCTCCAGAGTTTACTTTCTATTGCTGTCAGGGGAAGTTCTTCTCTAAGAGTTATCTGAACGGCTCAGGTCAGTTTAAGTTCATTTCCTGCAGTTCTGAGTTTGAGAAAAGAAACATTACTCAGCATCCTTCTTACGTTTAACTTTCTCATAGTTTGAAAAAATCGTTGTCAATTCTGACTTTTATTCAGGCTAAATATACCACATCCTTTACCTTTTTTTCTTGCAGTCATCTCTCTTCCTGTCCTTGGGTCATTTTGCTGCTCTTGTCTCGGTCTTAAGGATGACAGCCTGAATTCTATTGCGACAAAGCTAAACACTAACTCTAATGAAAGTCTTACTTCGTCTGTGTCGTATGTATGTTGGTGCATCATAGAATTAGAGTAACTAGAAAAGCAGTGGCTGATTTCTAGCCTCTTTAAAAATAAATAAGGTGAAATTGTCATTTACGATCTTATATGTAGTTCAATTTTAAAAATCATTTTCAAGTGTAGAGCTTGTATTTAAACATTTTAAGCTTAATCTTTTTCAAAAGAAGCATTTAAACAATGATTTTCATAGGCATTGTACTTAACAAATACTGCTTAAACGCAGTCCCAACTGATGTAGGTATACTAATGAATAAAAATATTCTGAACTTAACTTGTAGTCTTTAGACAATGGTGACTTATTTAAAGCAAAGGAGGTGAGCCCAGGCTCTGTTTCCCTCTTCCCTGCTCCCAGTGATTGAAGTAGCTCAACTTTACAGGGCCGACTCTCTTAGGATTATAAGATTTTACTTGAAGAAAGGGTTCTTTGACATGACGAAGCTTGAAAACCACATTGTCTAGTAAGGTAATAAATACATCCTCCTCTCTGTCTTCATCTGGACATAGTAATGGTAATAGCGAGCCTTAATAGGCCCATGTTTAGTGGAAGAGGATTGCCTGATACTTACTGCTTCAGAAGATCTTCAACTTTTAAGTGATAGCTATCCATTTTAAGATGAAAGTAAAATGGATAGTGTTGGGAGAATTTACCAGAACCTTAATTTTTTTCAAATTGAGTAGATAATTCGAATACAGTTATGTCAAAATAATGCTCCCCTGCCCAGGTGATTTTTTGATTAGCAATTCTTGTTTAGGAGAAATTTATTTAAAAGTATGATTGGGTTTAGTCAAAATAACCAATCATATTTTTAAAAGCATGTATTTTAAAATAGTTTCAGAATGTTACCCTCCCACCTAGTCTTTTGAGGGAAAAATACACTCAGGTTTGGCCCTTTTTTTGTGTGTGTGTACAAAGAAGAGCAAAGATTTTATCAGGAGTGTTCTGCATCTATAATTTCATGGGCGGGCCACTTTAAGGAATGGAGTGATTGAGTACTTAAAGAAATAATGTTCTGAGAAAGAAACATCTTTAATGAAAATGAAAGAAATGTGACCAAGTCACTCTGACTTGTGGTTACAGACCCGCGCGCCAGACCCGCGCGCCAGGCCCGCACAGGGGTGGGGCTGTGCTGGTTTCTTGAGCCCAGGGACAGCTTGCATTTTTTTCATTTTATTACTTTCTATGAGTAAAAACTGGGGTGATTTGAACAGTTTTTCTGTGTGTACATTCATGCATGCCCTGCATCCACCCTGTATGTTGTGTGCAAGTACGAAACAGGAAATATGAGAGAGAATGTCGCCTCAGACTCTCCAGCTTGGTCGTTGCAAACGCCTTTCCCGGTGTCGTGTGCTTTCCCGGCTCACGGCTTCCTCTGTTGTCGGGCACACCCGGGATCCTCCCTGTCCTGTGCCGGAGTGCAGGGCAGCCTGTGAACCCCCTCTTGTCCTCTTCGTAGAGCCTTTGTGTGTTCACCCCGCCCGGAATCAAGGAAGGAAAACCCAGGCTCATCCCCGCCGGGCCCATCGCCCAGGGCACCACCACCTCCGCCTACGTGGCCAAGTCCAGAAAGACGCTGCTGGTAGAAGACATCCTTGGGGTGAGTGGCCTTTTAGTCTTTGCAACATTTGTAACCTGAAGTATTTAATCAAGAAAGATAGCATATTTTTATACTGTGGTAGATCGCATGCCTGGCATGCACAAGGTCCTGGGTTCAGTACCCAGCACCTCCATCAAAAAAAAAAAAAAATTAAAGACAAGAAAGATAGCATATATTCTTGATGTTATAATTTAAGCCATTTTGTAGCAGCATTAAAGCAAGATACAGATCAATAAATGTGTTTGTATGTAAGCTAATTCTGTACTCCGGAAATTACATCTTACACGTCCCCTAGGGTCTAGATTTCAGTAGTTCTTCTTTCAAGGTTTGCCAGGATAGTTAGACATAAAGTAAAGTGTGTATTTATATTCATGTGAACCAAGTGATGAGCGCTTCAGGTTTCATGTCCTAGCAGGATACGTGTGAATGAGTCGGCCACTGCTGTGTAGTGTGTGGTAGTGTGACAGACCCCCCCAGACTGGAGTGGTGTCATCACACAGCAACCACTCTCTGTCTCTCTTGAGACTCTGGGCTGGGCCGTTCTGTTGATCTGGGCCATCTCTGGTGGGGCCTGTTCATGTGTCTGAGATGAGCCGGATGTCACTTAGGAGCTGGTTAGGCTCAGACGGCCTTCGTGCTCTGCGTGGGTCTCACTGCCCCTCCCAGTGAGGCTGCCCTGGCATGTCCTTACGATGGTGGCAGGGGGTGGAGGGAAGAAGTGGACACACGCAGATGAGTCTTCGTGTCTGCTTGCTTCAGATTCACACAGTGGGCTCAGACCAAGGCCACGGGTACAGAGAACGTGGCAAAATGGAGCCCTCAGAGCGGTCTTCCAGAGTACGTGTGGCCTGGCGATGCAATGTCACTGCACAAGCTCAGACTTCAAAAGTGACGAGCATACAGACAGACACGTGGGGTGATGAGTTTGCTCTGAAAAAGTGCTGCATTGGAGTCACAAAATCTGGTTTTTAATTTTGGTTTTGCCACTGATTATCTGTATGACCTTGAACAAATCAGGTTATTAGCTACTTTATCAAAAACTTAAAAAGAAAAAGTACTTAAAAATAAATGATTCACAGTACAGTGTATATAGATGACAACATTGCATTATAATCATCAAATTTGCTAAGAGGCTAGATCTTAATTATTCTCACCACAAGAAAGAAAGGATCATTATGCAGCTTGATGGGGTACTAACACGTGCTACAAAGACAGTCACACCACAGTGTGTCATCGCATCAAATCAACGTTTGTGCACCTTAAACTTCCAGTGTTATATGCCAAGTGTGTTTCAGTTTTATAAAGTAACGGTTAAAAGTGGATGCTGTATAAGTTGTCATTTGGAAATTTTCTATTGTACGTATATGCATGCTTTCAAAAGATCTGTAAATTGCAAGTGTAGATTTGTACTGTTCTTGACTCATGAAAAGCTTCCTATAGACAGCAGGAACTGGATAAATAGAATTGGTGTTTTGATATTATTTCACTCGATTTCTCTGTATTCCTTTGAGTGATTTTGCTCAGCTAGAAAAGTATTTAAGTCGAAGAACTAATTTTATTTGCCATGATAGGGAATCAATAATTACTGGATTATCTAAATACTGAATGTGGGCCTTTGAGTTTCAGTTACAATGACTGTGATTAACTTATGCTTCTGTGTTATTCTAACCTTAAAATTAGAAAAGAAAGAGTGTTTCTATATAATTTCCTTCCTGTGGCATTCACGTTAGGAGTAGTTTTCACTTGTGACATTATGCCTGCAAAGCCCCTCAGAGAGTTCTGGCACACAGCCAGTGAGGAGGAAATAAACGTTAGCCGTCTGAAGTACTTTAATTACTGCATGAAGTTAATATATATCCATTCATTCCTCAAGTTCTACTGTACAAGGATAAAGAGACATTAAAGCAGTCTTTGGGCGTAAGTTCCATGTTGCTAAAGATGAGCGTGATCTTAGACAAGGTGTAGAGTGACCATCATTGTTGGCTTTCCTTTGAAAAGGACTGTGTGCTGTTGATTATAGGTGTTGGGAAATTTCTCGGAGTCCTAACTGAAGGATTCCATTTCTTTCACTGAATTGATAGCTTTTCTTCCCCTTTTATGTCTTCAGGATGAACGATTTCCAAGAGGTACCGGACTGGAGTCAGGGACACGTATCCAGTCTGTTCTTTGTCTGCCAATTGTCACTGCGATCGGGGACTTGATCGGCATCCTGGAGCTTTACCGGCACTGGGGCAAGGAGGCCTTCCGCCTGAGCCATCAGGAGGTGAGCCCCCTGCTCGCTGGGCTGCAGCGGCACCTCCTTCGCTGAAGGCCCTCCTTAATACTGCTCAGTTAATAAATGAATGAATAGGTAACAAGTGAATATTTAAAACCATAATTTTCCTAATAATATTTTGATACTAATGATTTTTAAAAACTTTTTTTTGTTTTGCAGTTATTTAGAGAGGAAACTCCGGATTAAATAGAGTGATACAGAAATATAGTAATTTATTTTAGTAGGGATCCGTTTTAACAAGAAAAATAAAATTCCATATTGTAAATCACATAAAGTAGTAGGATGACTTGGGAGCGATTTCACATCTAGTTGTCTTTTTGTCCCTTTAAAAATGTCCCCTTCCTAGAGAATGTCGTGGGTAAAGCTTTCAGCACCAAATCCGTTTGGGAAGCATATGTTCCATTCACTGTTCCCTGACTCAGAACGGCTCATTAATGCAGCCAAATAGGATAACGTCGTCTGTCACCCGTGGTGTTCACCCAAGGCCCTCAGCGGCCTGTGCTCTGTCCACTTACCGAGATGACCCATCTGCTGCGCTGCCGGCCCCTTCCCTCCCTGCAGCCATGCCGGGCTCCTGAGCGGTCTGTCTGGCTCCTGGCTGGCTCCCCCATCCTCCCTTTGCTTGGACTGTGCTTGTCTTCGTCCCCAACCCCAGCCACTCGGTCTTCAGGAACGTCCTCAAGGTCATCCTATACATGCAGCCCTCGCTGAACCACGTACAGACTTGAGTGGCCCCTGTTGGGTCCTCCCCTCCCCCGGCTCTACCCCTTCTCTCTGGAGCCCCTGTCACAGCCAGTGTGACGTGCGTGTCACAGCCAGTGCGGCGCGCACGTCCCTGGCTTCCTTCCTCTCTGCCCACAGCGCCCTGCATGCTGCTCTTTGGCTGACGCTGTGTCTCTAGCACCAAGAATAGTGCCTGGTCCCCAGGAGGCACCCAGTCAATAACAAATGTTAAATGAATGACTATTAAGCGAAACCAAATAGCTAGGGGCTTGAGAACCTGTCAGCAAAGTTTTGGAGCTGTTTCCTCATTTTAAAGTGGTCATTAAAGGGCTTTTTAATAGTACTGTTGTTGAACTGAAAAATAATTGTTTTATGTTAAACTCATCGGATGATAGCTCTCTTAATCAGTTTGTCTTCCTTTTTCTCCAAAACTGAGAGGAATAAGAGTGCGTTAAACTCAATTAAAAAGAAGTGGGACATGTGAAAGAGAAACTTTGTACGTATTTGGCAATTTGTGTTTGGCAAAGTATTCAAAAACGCAATGAGCTCAGAAAAGTCACCGTATGTATTTGCGCCGAGTCTTCTGTCGGGATGCCTGCGTGCGACTGATGGAGGCTTGTCTCATGCTTTTTTCCAGGTTGCAACAGCAAATCTTGCCTGGGCGTCAGTAGCAATACATCAGGTGCAGGTGTGTCTTTGGGGCTTCCTAAGAGAGGAGGCTTGTTTAGAGTGTAGCCCTGGGGGCGGAGTGGAGGTTAATGAGTAACCCAATGCTTTATTTTTGGACATGAGGTATTTTGTTATTTTTAAAATGTTTAATCTATTCACTTATATTTACTCACGCCCTGCCTTAAATATCTTCCAATTATATATGTGTGTATATATATGTATATAGAATTTTAAATCATTTATGTAGTAAATGATATGTGTCCTCTCTTGTTAGGTTTTGGTTTTCCACTGAAATCCCAGGAACAGTCTCCTCCTGGCAGTAACACTGATATTTTTATGATGCCATCCTCTAAATTAAAATATTAGACTAAGTAGTATATGAAAACATTAATTTTAAATTTAAGACAACTGGTTATTTTGAAAACATGATCTAATTTAAAAGATCACAAACTGCATCGGGTTTTCCTGATAATTGGACTTTAAGCCTCAGGAACATGATGGCAACAGAATTTTGTGCATTTCTTGGTTGGGGAGGGGAGGGGGTAATTAGGTTTATTTATTTTGATAGAACCCAGGGCCTCGGGCATGCTAAGCACATGCTCTACCACTTGAGCTACACCCTCCTCCTCTGAAGAACTTTGTTACGTATCTTCCACGTCTTCTTTTTTGTTGTTTGTTTCTTTAAGTCCATTTCAGCAGACTCGGGTTGACGGGGACCGGTGTGATAGGGACAAATAGATCCATGTACATGTACTTAGGACGGTGGTATGCGGAGCAAGGACGTGTTGGATTTGACATCACTGAGTGTCAGTGGAATACGTGTCCAAGTACAGTTTTTTAAAGCATTAAAGTGTTGATTGTGTTATGCTTTTTTTTTTTAAATAAATAAGGTGAATAGCATTCTGGAATTTTTTCTTAAATAAGCATAAATCCGTTAAAATTAATAGCCATTATTTTATATGGCAGGTATGCAGAGGTCTTGCCAAACAGACTGAATTGAATGACTTTCTACTCGACGTATCAAAGTAAGTGTTCATTTCTAGGGCTGTGGTAGCTCTTGCTGGTCAACAGTTTAAACCAGGTGCAGGCCCTGACGGGGGCAGCCTGACGTCCTCTGCAGTCAGCAGCCAGCAGAAGACCGGTCTTTACGAGGGAGGCGCTGAGGTAGCCTGGTAAATAAGCCTGATCGTATTTTGGATCATAACTGCATTCTCACCCATGTTCACTTTACAAGTGGAGGAGTGCAGATGTACGTATGTGGTGATCTTGTTTTGCAGTTTGGTGTGTGTTTTCTAAACAGACTCCCTAGAGCGTGTTGGAGACTTTGGAGCGCAGCACGCGATGTGTCTCTGCTTCTGCAGGAGGAAATTGCAGTAGCAGCCGGGGAGGAAACGCTCTAGTTCATTATTTTCCAAAAAATCCTCTCTGGCATTTTCTACAAATGTCAATAAATTAAAACATGGTATTGATATTATTATTTTAATTTTTCCATGTATAGTAGCTCAGATATCATTTTTGAGAAAATGTTCCATTTCCCTGAAGTTTGACCTAGAAAAACCCCCTCGGGCTGGCAGCGGAAGCATTTACAAGAATTTATTAATGTCAGGCTCATCTCGGTTTTGCTTGCTATGGGGAAGATCTGTGTCTATCTGACCCATCTACTTAACTGTTGAAATCTAAAAAAATGCCCCAGGACCTGGCGACTTCAGGTCACGTCCTCTGACAGGTTAACTGAAGGACCACGTGCCCGCTCCTGCCCGGCCGCCAGCTGCGACCTGGCCGTGTTCTCGCTCGCGTCACTTTGGCAGCGCTTCCTGAGTCCCTCATCGAGAAGTAATCCCCTCACCAGTGATCCTGAAGTTGCTGCTTCGTGTCTTGAAGTGTGAAATTAGAGACGCGTGGGACTGGGAGAGTTCCCTCTCGGTCCCCTGGGCCAGCTGTCTTCTTTGAGACAGAACTGAACAGTGCCTCTGGGACGCAGGGCGTTCCTACTGCAAAGCTCACAGGAGAGCACGCTGTGCGCCTTCTCTGGGCGCCGACGTGTTTAGTGTTTTGCTCGTCTCCCGCCGTCCAGCGAAGTGCCTCCGGGGACGCCTTAAGTCTCTTCCCCAGTGGGAAGACCATTTGCTTCGCCCTGTTCCTTGCCATGTGTTCCTCAGCAGACGCTGTAACTAAGCGAATCAGTGGCATCAAGCTAAACGATTTGTCTTCTACGAAAGGCAGTGTGTATGACTGTAAATTATCTTAACGCTGAGTACACTGCTACGTTTCCACACCCCTAAACTGAAAGCCGCTCCTTGCCGGCGGAGTCTGTATCAAGACTCTTCTTTGCATACTCCCTGTGATACACGCTGGCTGACTTGTCTGCTGCTCAGGTCCACGTGTTAGTGTGTATGCCATGTACCTCCAGGACATTCACTTGCGGTTGATAATGATGAATGTGTATTTTACCTGAGTGAAGCTGTGAGGTCCTTATCACTACCTGTATTCTGATATTTCTTCTCAAATGAATTGCAGTGCTTTCTTAGTACAGTTAAACTACATTTTAACTCTTGAGCTTTTCAGTGATAATTTATATTTTTATCATATTGATGAGATTTAGCAAATTTAAATATTTTAATTTCAGATCACAGTTATTAATGAGATCTTAAATACGGTGAAACCAAATTTATTCCTTCATAGTTTTAGTTAAATGCTACGGACTTTCTCTCTATGCTGAATACTGACTGGTAAGATAATTATTTAATGCATCTTCTGGAATTAGAGTCCTTATACTAAAGTCAATGATAAAGTTTCATTTATCTCTTTAAAATAATATTATTGATTGTTTCCACAAAAGGACAAAAATCAAACAACATATACCTGTATGTTTTTTATTTAAATGTAGGCAAAACTGGGAAATGTCTAGTATGTTCTGTGTGCTAATGATGTTACTTACAGGTTTTATGTTCCTTTTTTTCCAGAACATATTTTGATAACATAGTTGCAATAGATTCTCTACTTGAACACATAATGGTACGTTGCCTTCTGTTTTGAAAATGATTTTATTTAACCCTCAGATTCATGTCCTGCTAGATGGTTGAACATTTTAGTAAATGAGACACACCAGTATTTTAAATATGATGAAAGGAGCTCGTAGTGATCTGGAGGCACTGCCTTGGTTTATTTGTCACCTTCTGTTCATCTTGGAGGGGTTTTGAACAATGTTTTGAAAGTACCTGAGAGTTTTTTATTATCTAGTGGCGAGCTAATCTGAAAAAACACTTGATTTCTCTTTATGATTCATCAGAATACCTTTTGCATGTCGGCTGTATTAGGAATTTCCAGTGGATTCTTCCTGATCTTGAGGTTCATTCTTCTTAGTTTTAGTCCTAATTTTTCCTCTCTTGCAGAAGACTAGCAGGCGCTTGGGCCTGAAAGCCTTATGAAGCAGAGTCTTTTTTCCATGTTTCCCTGTGTTGCTGCTTTAGTGCCATGGAGAGACTCCACTGAGGAAGTGGCTCCCAGTGGTCAGAGTGATGTGTTTGGGACCCTGTGGGTGGCCAGGCTGGCCTGCTTGGTGTATCCATGTCCTGTTGTATATTTTGATAAATGTCCTTTCTCGTTCTCATTTCCCTGGTCTTTCTCAAACTACTGTAATCCTGTGCAGTAAGGGTTTTTCTTCAGGTGTAACTTATCTCTTGGATGCCATGGCAGGGCAGATATGGAGTGTGATCTGCTCAGTGTCCTGTAGAAATAGAAAGTTTACTGAAGGTAATATTAGGGGTTATTACTTTCAGCACATTCTTTAAGTAATTAGTGACATTGATGATTTTACAGTTGACCTTTGAACAACATGGGTTTGAATGTGTGGGTCCACTTATACATGGGTTTTTTCAGTAGTAAATACTGTGGTACTACACAATCTGCAGTTGGTTGAATTTGCAGATGTGGAACCATGGTCACAGAGGAACAGCATGTGTGGAAGGCCAATGATATGTTATACATGGATTTTTCAACTGCACATAGGGTCAGCCCCCCAACCTCTCCATTGTTTAAGGGTCAACTGTATTTGGATAAAAAAAGAGAGTAATTGATTGCACAGAAAGAATAACCTCTTTGATTATGACAACATTTAAGGAATTGGTAAAGCAATAAATATAAGAAAAATATCAAAATACGTAGATATAATATGGACCAATGTAGAGCCTGTACAAGGAGTACAAGAAGCTCTGAGTAACCAGTTCTTGTATTATTAAAATTGTATTTTAAAAAAAGTTTTAGCGAGATATAATTCAGGTACCATGCAATTAATGCACTTAAAGTGTTTGATTCAGTGGTTTTTAGTATATTCACAGATATTTGCAGCCATCACCAGTCAATTTTAGAACATTTTCATTACCTCAGAAAGAAACTTCACACCGTTTTAGCTCTCACCTCTCTGCCCATTCCCCTGACGCCTCAGTCCTAAGCAGTTACTGATTTACGCTCTTTTTCCATGGGTTTACCTGTTCTAGACGGCTCACGTAAGAGGAATTATGTAATACGTGGCCTTTTGTGTCTGGCTTCCTTCACTTAGCATAACGTTTTCAAAGTTCATCCATGTTTGTAGCCTGTATCAGGACTTCATTCCTTTTTATAGCCAAGTGATACTCTGTTGCATGGATATACATGCAACAACTTTAAAAACTCCATTTATCGACTGATAGGCACTTGAATTGTTTCTGTGTTTTGGCTAATGCGAATAGTGCTGCTCAGGACATTTGCGTAACATTTTTTATTCTAATACCTGTTTTCAGATGTTTTTAAGTAAGAGTGAAGCTGCTGGGTCGCATGGTTGCTCTGTGGCTGACTTTCTGAGGGACGGCCAAACCGTTCTCCACTTCACACTCCTACCAGCAGCGCACACACGTTCCAGTCTCTCCACATTCTCGCTAACACTGGCCATTATCTTGCTTCTTGGTTATTGCCCTCGTAGGGGGTGTGGAGTGCTATCTGTGCGGTTTGACTAGCATTTCTCTGGTGATTGACGATGTTGAGCATCTTTTCCTGTGATGAAGGCGTCAGCTTCACTGGCTGCTTTTTAGCTGAGTCTTTTACTGTCGAGCTGTGGGAGTTCTTCATGTGTTCCAGGTACAGATACGGCTCCCCTGCCTGATACATGATCGGCAGGTATTTTCTCCCATCTGTGTATATTGTCTTTTCACTTTCTTGAGAGTATCTTTGAAGCACAGAAGGTTTTAATTTTGATGAAGCCTAATTTGTTTCTTGTGCTTTTTGTGTCACATCTAAGAATCCATTGCCAAATCAGACGTCATGAAAATTTACTCCAGTATTTTCTTTTAAGAGTTCTTTAGCTTTAGCTTTTACATTTGGTATTTGGACTTACATTAGTTCATTTTTGTTTATGGTATAAGGGTCCACCTCATCCTTTCACATGAGGCTATCTAGTGTTCCAGCACCATTTGTTGAGAAGACTGTTCTTTCCTCTTTAAATGGTCTTGTCAAAACCATTTCAGCATAGACACATGGTTTTCTTTTTAGGCTCTTAATTCTACTGAATTGATTTATATGTCTAGCTAAATGACAGTCTCACCCTGTTTTGATTACTGTTGCTTTGTAGAAAGTTTTGAAATCAGAAAGTGTGAGTTTTCCAAATTTGTTTTCCATGTTCAGTATTTTTTGGCTGTTTTGGGTCCCTTGCAACTCCATATAAATTTTAGAAATCTGCTTGTCAATTTCTACAAATAATTCAGAGGGGATTCTGGCAGGGATTTTTTTTTGACTCTGTAGATAATTTGGGGGAATATTACCATCTGAATAATATTAAATCTTCCAGTACGTCAACATGGGTGTTTTCCATTTATTTAAATCTTTTTAATTTCTTTTCTGTAATTTTCAGAGTATAAGTATGCTCTCATTTTGGTAAAGCTATTTCTAGATATTTTATTTTTTAATGCTATTATAAATGGAACTGTTTTCTCAATTTTATTTTCAGATTTTTCATTGAGAAATATATAGAAATAAAATTAGTTTTTGTATTTTGATCTTGTACCCTCCAACCTTGATGAGCTCTAATTTCCAATAGTTTCTTCGTGGGTTCTTTAGAGATTCCTATATGCATGATCATCTCATCTACAATTAGTGATGGTTTTATTTCCTCCTTTCTCATCTGGATGCTTTTTTCCCCCTTGCATAACTGTCCTGGCTAGATTGTCCAGGGCAGTGTTGAATTAGGGGATGGGAGTGTGGACATCCTTGTCTTGTTCCTGATCTCAGAGGAGAAGCATCCAGTCCTTCAGCATTAAGTAGGTGGATTTGCTGTGGGTTTTTCATAGGCAGCCTCTATCAGGGTGAGGAAGTACCCTTCTATTCCTAGTATTTTTTTAGTGTTTTAAATCATAATTTGATGTTGGATTTTGGTCACCATCCATTTTCTCTGCATTTATTGAGATGATCGTGTGTTTCTTGATTTTTATTCTATTGATATGTAGTATATTATATAGAGGCCTTTTTGGATGTTAAAGTAACCTTGCATTCCTGTGATGAATCCTTCATCATGGTGATGATTTATATTGGAATGACCTTAAGTTTAATAAAATCATAGGTAGAGTTGATATTTTTAGCATATGGAGTCTTCTCTTACAAAAATGTCTAATTTTCAGTTTTTAAAAAATCTCTTGCACTTGAGTGTATTGGCTTTGGTCCTGCGTGTTTGGTAAGTTTTTTCAGTTTGCAGTCTTGGATTTTCAAGAAAGAAAGTTATTTATAATCCATATAAGGAGAGCAGTGGTTCTGTGTTTCCAGTGTTTACATTATTTTTGTTGTTGTTGTTCTTAATGCATTTGCTGGGACTTAAGAACCCTGTTGAATGGAACCAGTGAGAGTGGATGCAGTTTCCTTACTGCGCCTGCTTCTCACGTTCCATCGCTGCATGTGTTTGCCGAAGCTTCCCCAGCAGGTACTATTCATCAATGTAAAGACTTTCCCTTCTGTTCTTAATTTGCTTTGAGTTTGCATCAGACCGGGTGTCAAGCACTATCACATTTCTTGTTCTTAAAATGATGTGGTTTTGCTTCCTTTAATCAACTAGGACAGGAAATTGTGTTAGTGACTTAATGCTAAACCACTCTCGCATCCCTGGAATAACCCTTGGGAGGAATCTTTACTCCTCAATTGGTTACACTGTTTCTGACTTTTTCATCTATGTACGTAAGTGAGACTGCTCACTGGTTTTCTGTTTTCCTGTCTTTGGAGGGTGTTGGTGCTGGGGCTATGCTACACTTATGTAATGACCTGAGAAATGTTCCAGCCTTTTCTATAAACTAAAATGGCCTAAGCAGTAAGTGAATGATTTGTTCCTTCAAGAGTTGGTAGGCGTCAGCTGCAAAACCGTTTTGGTCCTGCTGGGGCACAGATCTCGGATTGTCCCTTCAGTTTCCTCTGAGATACTGACTTCCGGTTTTCCCTCGTCCCTTTTTGCTGTAATGTTTCTTGGGAACGCCTGTACTGCCTAGAGCACGTGAGTCACAGCTGGCGTTCCAAACGATGAGCAAAATCTTCGCAGGCTCTGTCCTTACAGAGCTCCTAGTGTAGTGGCGGAGACAGACCTCTATCAAATGCCATCGTAAGTGTAAACTGCAGTCACATTAAGGACTGCAAGGAGCAGAACACAGTGCTGTGAAAGCTCCCAATAAGATCTGACCCAGTCGAGGAAACCTCCCGGGACTGAGGGGTGTGGGAGGGCCAAGGAGGCAAAGAGGAGAGATGGGTGCACTTCGGAGGAGGAAGGAACAGGGTGCTTCCGTGTACAGATGCCCTTGGAAGGGCCAAGTCACTTGGACCTTGTAGAGAGTTCTTTTAAACTAAAGGGTGTAAGATCAGATTTGTGTTTTGAAAAGACAACCCTGGATTAGAGGAGGCAAAGAGGAGACTGAGGTTAGATTTTTTTCTGAAAATGTTTTTGATCATATAGATGAGGTTTCTTATTTTCTTATTTCCAGATGAGCAAATTTGGGGTAATCTTTAAATTCGTAGGTTATCATTTCATCTTAATAGTGTTTCTTCGTTGGGGTGATGTTGGCTTTTGGGGCAGAACCACTCCTCTTTACACAAGTCCATGGAATAAACAGAAACGCCTCCGCCTGCTCTCAAACGCCCTGTGGCGGGGCGGTTCACCCTGCAAGCTGAGAATTCGTGAGTGAGACTTTCCAGCCAATTTTATAAGTGGTAGGTGCTTTAAATATTCTTCTGATCTATGCTTGCATTCCCTTCCTCATCTGTAATGCAATTAATGAATATTTTCTGACTTACACCCGAGTCCTGATTAACAAATAAGCTCAAAGCAAGTCTGACGTGAAAGAGAGACGCAGGGAAAGAGAGAGGAGTTTTTTTGGGGGGTGGGGTCATTAGGTCTATTTATTTATTAGTTTTTTTTTTAAAGGAGGTGCTGCTGATTGAACCCAGGTTCATCCCCAGATTGCGTCCTTGCCTTTACTGCTATTATACACTGTACTAAACCACTCTGATTTCTTTTTATTAAATTTATAACTTATTTTTACATGAGATAATATGTTTTCCTCTGGCCACAAGGTGGCCCATGCACCTCTTGCATAGACTTGTGTGGTGGCTCTGTTTCTCAGAATTCTTTTTCTCTGAGCAGTAATTTCATGTTTATCATCTGGAGGGTTGAGATTGCCAGAATTCTCGGTATAGGTAAATACAATATTTGCAACATATTTGTAATCCCAGCCCACTGGGAACAGTGGGATATGTTGGGCATTAAAGAAATACTTGTTGAAGGGAATTGCACAAATGAGTGATGAAATGAATACACAGTTTTTCGTTCAGAAATGGAAAAGCTTATTTGCTGTAAGAGCGTAGGCCATGGGAACGCCTAGTATGAGTTCAAACACCAGACCGCCATTTACGAGGCGTGTGCTAGGGGACAAGTTAAGCTTCCTTTCTGTGCCTCAATTTTTCTAATATGTAAAATGGAGATAAAATTTTCCCCTGAAATAGTGGCGTTACTGAGAGGACTATATAAAAGGTGCCTGGCCGTAGTAAACACGAATTGTTACATGTTGTTATTAGTGCAGCAAATAAAATGCAACGAATGTCAGTAGGAACGCTGTGAGTCTCATTAGAGGTTGTGCTTCATATTTTTTACAACTGGAATGTTGGGAACACCAAGCAGTTGGAATGGGTGCTGGCCTTAGATAAGCCGATGGAGCTCGGGCCAGGGCACCGGGGAGGCCCGCGAGGCCCTGGGAGAGGAGCCCGGCGGCAGGCCAGTGCTGCCCCAGCCCGCCCGGGCGTGCTGAGTGTTCCATCCCCAGCACACGGCGCGGTACAGAGACTGACTTACATCTTCTGTATTTGTATACCCGCATTTATTTCTTTATAATGCGAATTTCCCACTCAGTTACAGTGTAGAATAGCTGAAATGGGCATTTCTGATAAAGTTTACCTGTAAACTCTTTGAACCGCTCATTGGCTTACTCTTGTTTCTTGTTTGTCTTTAGATATATGCAAAAAACCTGGTGAATGCCGATCGCTGTGCCCTTTTCCAGGTCGACCATAAGAACAAGGAGTTATATTCAGACCTGTTTGATATTGGAGAGGAGAAGGAGGGGAAACCTGTCTTCAAGA
Organism: Camelus dromedarius; assembly: GCF_036321535.1. Taxonomy (NCBI): domain Eukaryota; kingdom Metazoa; phylum Chordata; class Mammalia; order Artiodactyla; family Camelidae; genus Camelus; species Camelus dromedarius. The sequence goes on from NC_087441.1 coordinate 3,186,092, forward strand.
AGACCAAAGAGATCAGGTACAGCCCGGAGGAGCGCGTCGGTGCTGGGGCTGCAGCTGCGCAGGTGTCCTGTCACCCACTCTTCTGTGCTGTGCACAGGTGTGCTGACAGCACTTGTCACACTGTGGTATCATTCCCACCAGGACCCGCCTCCTGAAGGTAGTGCTTCTGGGAATGACATGGCAGTGCCAGCGAAACCGCGCCTAGGAAGCGTTAGCGTCACTCCTGGAAATGCCGTCTTCCGGAGGCGGTCCTTTTGGAAATCATGTTGGAAAAACTTACTAGTGCTCCCAGGTAGGTAAAGGTGCACCCCGCCTGGAGTCTGCAGGGTCTCCTATGTCTAGGAGCAGGTGTACCTAAACAGTTCTGTCCCCACCCTCCCCAACCTATAGGGCTGTCTGAGTCCAGGCCACAGTGGAAGCTGACCCAGGTGGTTTGAGAACTTCAGCTCATTCTGTAACTGAGCAGTTGGTTTAATCAGTCAGAGAGCACACACTTCCACTGCATCTTGAAACGAAAGCCTTCTTCGTTCTTTCAGCTGTTGTCACTTAAGTGAATGGTTCGTTTGGCTGGTGGAGCTGTAGTGGCTGTCACGTCACAGTCTGAACACCTGCAAGGAGTACTGTCACAAAGCTTTTAAGAATCAAGCTTAACAGTCAGAAATTGAATTTCTTTTAAAGTCACTTGCATTTCTTTTGCTTCATGTGTCTTGTTTAACTGCTTTTCCGTGTCATCCTCTGAAGGGCTTTGGTAGTCACAGCGTTCTAGTAACACCCTAGTTTCTTACTAATAAGAACTGCTGTGTATTTGGGCTGTCTGTCCTAAGGGAACTCGCAGGTGTGATGGGGACAGGGACTGTGGCCCGCACTGGGCCTCCCTGCTGCTGGCCACTGGGCACTTCCCATTCAGTGGTCCTGGGGTGACACCATCTATACTCCATACTCACATAGCTCTGACTATAGGCACTATTTAGGTTTTCTAAAAAAATTATTTTATTTTTGTTTATTTAGAGCTCAGTAAATCAGTCTGGATATGGTCAGTTAGGGAAAGTTCTCTCTCTTGCTTTAGCTTTGAGGGCTGGCATTGCCCTCATTTTGAGGCTGTTAACTCGGATATTTACAAGCGTGAGTAAACGGTGAGGGGATGTGGCTGGCTGCGGCTCTCTCAGCTGCCGACTGGTGATGCCCGCGGTTGATGGAAGGCGTGCCCTCACTTACACCTTCCACTGACCGGGGATGGCAGACCGTGGAGAGCTACCCTGAGACCAAGAAAATCACACCTGAAGTGGTTCTGATAGAGGGCAGTCTAGTTTGTTGTGTTCATGCTGTTCACAGCATAAGAAAACCAGGAGGAAGACAGCCTTGTACTCTGCAATACAGTGTTGGGTTCACTTTTTGGTGTTTTAAGAAAATTAGTTCTCTTCAGTGTCAGTTCTCTTGAAGTTCCCTCAGGGAAAATCCTTAGGGTGGAGTTTTACTTCAATAATGACTATGTTCTGTAATGTTGAAAATGTAATATTATGAAAGTAATTTTTAAGCTATTGAAATGTGTAGATACTGTGATTATAAGACATCTTAAATAAATTTCAGATGAGTGCATGTATGATTATAATATTGTAATGAGAAAGCTATTTATAAATATGAGAATATATTTATGTAAAAGAAAATGCTGATTTGAGGTATCAAAACATACTGAAGTGTAATCAGATAATTCCTGCATTTTGGCTATTATTAAATTTAACAAATTAGAGAAGTAAACATACTAGATGTTGTAAATTGGCGTTATTTTGGTATAGTACCTGTTTTGTAAATGGCCTTAAATATCAAGTCCTCTGTAGTATCTCAAGATCACATACAACCTGTGGGTTTGGTTATCGTGTGGTGCAAAGTACACTGGTGTTGACCAACATTCTTGTTTTTATTGTGTCACTAATATTTTAAGAATGTTGGCAAGTTACTGAACCCATATGGGCCTCAGTTCACAATGAGAATTAATTAAGAAAATTTCTGTTGAGGGGGGAGGGTATAGCTCAGTGGTAGAGCACATGCTTAGCATGCATGAGGTCCTGGGTTCAATCCCCAGCACCTCCATTAAATAAACAAATAAATAAACATAAACAGATCTCTTTAAAAAATTATTTTGAAGCATCTTGTAAATTATAAGGCATTTTGCAAATATAAGTGATTATTATTGGTCAGTGCAGGAGAATGCTAGTTAATTTTTCAGTTTGTGACCCAGTATAATTTAATATATTGTGAATTATATCCTAAAACAAGGTTCTCAAGAGATTACTGTGCAGTGCTTTTCTGCTTTACTTTTACATATTTCATAAGAATAAGGTGATTTAGAATATGTAAATGTAAAACCAACTCAAACATTTAAAATAAAACAATCTTTTTATTCAATATTTGTTGGTACTGAAATGTCTCAAGTTATTTACAGCATCTGTGTTTAAATCAGCATGTCCTTCTCTTTTATATGTGCAGATTTTCCATTGAGAAAGGAATTGCTGGTCAAGTAGCGAGAACGGGGGAAGTCCTGAACATTCCCGATGCCTACGCAGACCCACGCTTCAACAGGTGAGGAAGAGTTTGCTTCCTCCAGCGGCTTCTCCTCCGTGACCCGCGTGGCTGCAGCAGAGCCCGGTTCTCCACATCCCGGCTCAGTTAGATTTTTCCCTCCTTGGTGCTGAACACTTTGTATGAACCGACTCTATTGTCAGTAGTCAGGATTTTCAGATATTTATAATTGATGGATTCTGAACCATTAATCATCTCCAGTTACAGGAGTTTAAAATGTTATAAAAACAACTGAAAAGCAAGCGTTTAAATTTATGAAGTTGCTTTTTTTCATTACAATGTCGTCATTTTGTCCTGAGCACACTCTCCGTCAAACCGTAACCTTAAAAGGCTGTAACACAGATAAAAGTACCTACTTTTGAGTCCAGGTTCTGTCATTTATTAGCTCTAGAAAGACCTGGAGTTAAGTTACTTAGTCTCCCTCTCTGAGCCCCAGTTTTCTCATCTTTAAAGTGGGCATGATAATACCTATTTTATAGTTTTTTTTTAAATTAGAGAAAATATTCATAGAAGGTCTGGCAGCTTTACCTCACACAAGTAGGAGCTCAGTCAGTTGCTGTCTTCATTGAATATTGTTAAAGTTGGCTATTAGGGTTGCCTATGAAGGTTTTTTGTTTTGTTTTGAGCTGCTTTGGACAACTAGAAACCAGTTTATGTAAGTTGATTTTAGTAAACCTCTCAAAATTGAAAGTCTCAAGATTGCGGCTCCGACTGTTGGGGGTAATGGTCCGGACATTTTGACAGCAGTGTTCTGCTCATTGCAACGTTGGCTTTCCTTTAAGGGACAATTCAGTAACGTAAGCAATAGGAAGTTTTTTCAGATGTCTGATTAATGTCAAATATACGTACCTCGTATGTAAGCACAGCTGTGTCTGAGTAATACGCTTCATCAGTAAATCAGGAGTATGCTGGAAATAACAGTTTTTTCCTTCAAAAAACCAGACTTGTAATTTTAGTGCTTAAATATTGAAAATATTTATATATCCTTATATAAAGCCTTTATATGAAAATTTTGGGGCAACTATTAAGCAACAGATTGTGAGAAAATAGTTGCACAACATCTATCTGGCAAAATACTTGTATCCAGCAAATATAAAAAACTCTCCCCACACAGCTGCAAGATAACCTGATTTAATAAATAGGATACACGATTTTAGCAGACACTTTACAAGAGATCTGTGAAATGGCCACTAAACATACGAAAGATGTTTGACGTGAGGGAAGTAAAATTAAGTGAGATCCTGCTACATACCAACTTGAATGGTTAATTCTTTTAAAAATTGGTAATAGCAAGGTTGGCAAGGACATAGAGACATTTGGACCCTTACACTTTGCTGGTGGGAGTGTTTATTGGTACAACCACTTCAGAAAACGGAGTCGCAGCTTCCTGTACTGTTCAGCTCTACTCCCAGGTGCGTCTCCAAGAAGAGTAACACCTGTCCACACAAAGCTTTGTGTACAGATCTTGAGAGCAGCAGCATTCGTAATTGCCAAAAACTGATGTTTAATAAGTAATAATGTCCATTAACTGGTGAATAGATAAATAAAGCGTGATATACTCATACCATAGAAGACCGCTCAGCAATCAAAAGGGCAGAGCCTCTGAGGCGTGATGCACCAGCAGGGCTGCATCTCAAGAACGTTGCTTGAAGTAGAAGAAGCCAGACGCAGAAGACGACCATCTAACTAGTTGCCTTTAGTTATATGGTTGCTTCTATGGAACTGAGTCCTACTTCCAGAAAAGATTTCCTCTCAATTAGGAGTCAGCCAACCTCTTCTTTTGAGGATGCTATAGTAAGTCTTTTTGGCTTTATAGGCCGTAGCACCTCTGGCCCAAGTCCTCAGCCCTGTTGTCAGGTGGTGGCAGTGCGTTAAGGAGTGAGCTGGTTGTATTCCATGAATTCTCCGCGGACAGCACAGGAGAGGGCTGGTTTGCCCATGGTCTGTAGTGTGCTGATCTCTCCTCGAAATTGCTAAGGTGGTAACTCCCGCTTAAGTTTGTTCAGCAGGTTGTACCTCTCATAAATATGACCAAGTTCAAAGGAATGTGTTATTTTACCAAATGTATTTAAATTTTTCCTCTGAATCCAGTTTGTCTGTGTGTGTAATGCTGAATGCTTAAAAGCAAATACTGAGCATAAAGCTTCCTAGAGACCGTTCTGAAAATCTGTCTTGAAAACAAAACAAATCGATTAGAATATTTTTGAAAAAGTTTCAGCAAAACACTTGCAAATGTCACACCGTCTTTGAATTTAGAAGCTGACAGTTCCGTTACAGTTAACTGTAGTAGAAGCATGTAGATAGCAAGATGGAGCCGAGATTCATGCTGGAAGGTGTGCTTTATTTCCTTTTGCCTTTTCCTTTGGTGGTGTTGTCTTGCTCCTTGACGTCCCGCAGAGAAGTGGACCTGTACACGGGCTACACCACCCGGAACATCCTGTGCATGCCCATCGTCAGCCGGGGCAGCGTGATCGGCGTGGTGCAGATGGTGAACAAAATCAGTGGCAGTGCCTTCTCGAAAACGGACGAAAACAACTTCAAAATGTTTGCTGTCTTTTGTGCTTTAGCCTTACACTGTGCCAATGTAAGTGATAACTTTTTTAAATACCTTTTTTTTTTTACTACTCAAAGTTAAATTTTATTAACTTTTAAATGAAGTAGTTTAAGTTTTTTTTTTCCACTTTCATAAGCCAACAGTGATTTCTGATGGAGCGTATTTTAGGAAACACCTCAAAGTGCCTTAGAAGAAAAAAAATCTCCTAATATTTGGCGTTTATTTCAAGGCGTGAACTTGTTAAGATGAAAGACGCGGTTGATGTAAGGGTAAAATGGTGAAGCGCAAGGTTTCTGCCTCCTGGTGTCTGCTGACGCACAAAGGGGGTTATCCAGACCCTTACGTTTGCCATTCGTACCGCCTCTGAGATTCTCGTACAAGCGAAAGACGCAAGCAGTGCCTTGGCACCAGCCAGGAAGGTTTCCTGTGTGAGGAAAGCGAGGCAGCCGCTCAGCACGACCGTCGGATGCCTCCCAGGCGCGACCTCATTTCATCCTCACGCAGGCCTGCCCTCCTGACTGAGTGACATGCTGAGGTTCCGTTTACTCTGTGAAGTCTCCCTCTCCCGTAGGTGAACTTCCCATCTTTCTTTTACACGTTTGCATTTAAAATAAGTTAAGTATTTAGTGTTCTGTAAACTCGAATCTTTTAGCGACATTACTGGAATTTTGAAGTTAGGGAGAACTTTATTAACCTTTTGATGAAGCCAAATCAGCATAAATGGGAATTATCACCTTAGTAGTTTAGAGAAGTTGCCTTTGGGGAAGTAGAACCCAGTTCCACAGGAGCAACCGAGTAACTAATGGAAACAGCTGAGAGAGGACTAGGAACAAAAAAAAGACTAAAACCTTGGTGACTCAGGATAGCCGTCTGCAGTCCAATCAGTGCTGTTCAGTATGCTCCCGCCCTCTCTCTGCGTCGCCACGTGCCCTGTCGTGGGGACGGTGGCTGTTACTTGGCTCACGGGAAATAAACTAGAGCAGTTGTCAAATGCTTTTTACTTCAAGCATTTTCTGTACCTGTGTATCTCCTCAGAGATAAAAATACTGACAGCTTACTTTTGTTTTGTTTCGTTTAAAAGTTTTAGAGAGTGTAATTTCCAGTGTATGCTAAATACTGATTTTCATCATTTAATAATGTAGTCCACGGAATCTAGGTGTTAGAACAACTTGGCATCAAAAAATATAGTGACAAGCTCTTATGATTGGAAACTTTAGCATCATTCTTTTCTCTCTTTGAACATGTATTTTTATTATCCCATGGAAGTTTATTCTAATATATTTTGTGCTATGAAGTGTTTTGCTATTTACCCTAAGATCATATTCTAAGACAAAAATGTATAATAAGTATTAAAAATTAATTTTGACCTGTAGTAGTAATTATTAGTATATATGTGACCAGAGCAACCATGTTATTAAATTTTGACAAACGATTATCAAAAATTTAAAGTACACATTATTGGAAACTATTTTTCTTAATGAGATGGCTGTGGTTTAAAAATAGTTACCATACCCATTCATAAAATTTACCTATTATTAGAGTAAAACTAGGCTTGACATAAATTTTTTACCCTTTTATTTTGAAATAATTTCAGACAGAAAGCAACATTGTGAAAATAATACACAGTATTCCCTTATACCTTTGCTCACGCTCCCCAGATGTTAACATGTTACCTTATTTTTAACTTTCTTTTATTGTGTTATAGTCAGTTTACAGTGTTGTGTCAGTTTCCAGTGTGGAGCACAGTTTTTCAGTTACACATGAACACACACGTATTCATTGTCGCATTCTTTTCTGCTGTGAGACTGTTACCATTTTTGTTTTCATATTCTTACTTTCTCCTGTCTTTTTCATTCATAGATACCATTTTTCTTTGATATATTTGAGAGTATGTTTCAGACAGTATGTCTCATAAGTCTATAATTTTTAAAAACAAGGACATCTTATTTTTCTGCTGCATAATTAAAAATAAGGAAGTTCATGTTGGTACTGTATTCGTTTGTTAGGGCTGCCATACCAAAACTACAGAGCTGCTCAAGCAGCAGCCCTGGCGGTCGGACGTTAAAGGTCAGGTGTCGGTAGGTTTGGCTTCGTAGGAAGCCTGTCTCTTGGCTTATAGGAGACTTCCCCTCCCCACGTCCTCACATGGGGCTCCCTCTGCGGGTGTCTGTGCTCTAACCTCTAACCTCTTCTTGTTGGATTAGGGCCCACTTGAGTGGCCTCATTTTACCGTAGTTGCCTTTGGAAAGGCCCCATCTCCAAGGACAGTGCCATTCTGAGGGTCTTGGGGATCAGGGTTTCAACGTGGATTTGGGGCCACCGTTCCGCCCGCAACAGCTGCTGCACCGCTGCCTAATCGGCAGACCTCTTCAGTCTCCTGTAGCCTGGAACCATTCCTTGCTCCTTGTGTTTCATGACCTGGGCGTTTTTGAAGGGTATAGGCCCTTTATTTTTGTAGAGTGTTTCTGAATTTGATTTTGTCTGGTGTCTTCTCATGATCATACTAAGGTATCACTTGGACAGGAATCGCACAGAATGCTGTGTTCTCACTGAGTCCGCTGTGGGCGGGCACACGCCTGATTACTAGTGATGCTACCTTCTGCACTCTGTTAGGGTGGTGTCTGCCAGGTTTCCCACTGGCTCATCCTTTCCCCCGTTTCCTCACTATTTTAGAAGAGAATTTACGCAAAAGCCTCAATATCCATCTTCTCTCTCTCTCTTCCTCTCTGCATATTGATACCTTCTTCTAACACCACGGAGTTCTTTCCAGCCACTTCACTTCTGTCTTTGAAACTTTGTTCTTTGACACTGAGAACTGTGGCTCCCGCAGTTCGGCATCAGTTTTATTTCTACTTGTCGCTCTTATTTTTTAAGGAAGCCTTAAGAATTCTTCCATAACAATTGCTCTTAATTTGATCTCCACCTGAGCTAAGATGGCAAAAAGTACTGATAATTCTCTCATCACAAGTTATTTTTAATGATCTATCAGCTGAAAACTCATACAGGTCCACCCTCAGCATCTGTCAGCATCTGGTGGAGTTCTGGAGATGCTGTGAGACTTTATTAGCACCACTATTTTAAATTGTCTCTTTGTTTTAAGAGGTTTTGGTATTAAAGCAATTTGAGAAAGGGGTTATTTGAAATGGGAGGTGGGGAAAAGTCATTTGTAGGTAAGAGTGTGTAAAGTTAAGAAGGTGGAAATTGATCCTCTTAAAATCTATCCATGTTTCCATGTATCCCTTGAAAAATCACTGTGTACTTCCAAGAATACATAAATGTCAGTTTAAATACTGTGGAGTTAATTCAACTGCGTTATTCAAGGAGCTCACCCAGTGGGTTCAAAGCTCTTCTAAGCCACTGATTGTGGCATCGTAAAACATGGCACCAATCGTGATGAAATGATTATGCCAACTGAATACCAAACTAAAACAAACGGATACCAAACGAAACCGAGAAAAATAGCACTCTTTCTGAAAAGTCGTGACTAAGTGAACAGGCACTCTGTCTTTACGTGATCATTCAGGTAAATTATTTAGGGTAAAGTTAGTAGAGTTAGTTTATTGTAGTTTTTATAAACACTTTGAAACCCACAAAGCTATGTCTGCTCTCCAGCAGTGCCAGGTAGTGTACGTGCCCCAGTTGTCGTAAGTCATCATCTGGTGACTCGTTCTGGACGTAGTCAGAGCTAGTGGACCCAGGGCTGGTCACCGTGAAGGTGCCTGTTGAAACCCAAGTAATGCAGCTTCAACTCTCTGTGGAATTCATTACCTTTTTTTAACTATAATATTTATTCTCACTAGAAAAGCTTGTAAAATTTATATTATTTTCTATAGTTTCTCCAACTCACAAAGAGAAACAGCCTTCTGACCTGCAGCTTCAGGGTCCCTCCTCCTCCCCGCCGCCTTCGCTGGCCTTCCAGTGTGAGGAAGGCTTGGTACTGGGGTTATTTCAGGACTGTTGCAGTTCAGTAAGAAGACCAGTTTACATGTCTGCTTTAAAGTGATGACTTGCTTCGTTGAAGCAAACGTCCTTCTGAATGAAAAAGGAAGAGGCCATGATTCCCCGTGTGTGCCAGCTTCAGTGAGACAGCAGTTGGTCTCCTCACAAGGGAGCCCCAGAGACTTCCCCAGCCAAGCCTGCCGGGTCACCGACCTCCCCCTCAGAGACAGACCCGAGTTCCAGCGCTCGCTCGGCACTTACGTGATTTTTTTTTTTTTTTTTTTTTGAGCCAGTTTGCTTCGTGGTCCTGAGCACTTTTTCCCCAAGCATCATATGAAGATTAGGCAAAAACCTTGTGGTAAATATTGTCCCAGGCCATTGATCGTGTCTGTGGCTCCCTGCCTTCCCTCCGTGTTCTCCTTGTTTCTAGAGAATATATGTGGATATTTATTGCAGTCGCAGGCCTGAAGCAGGTCTGTGCAGTGTGCAGTCCTGGTGACCGCTAGCTGTTGTCGGGTGAAATGGGCTGGTCCTGGGAAATTCGCAGTGTTTCTGCTCTTGGACAAATTCTTATATCCTTAATAGGAGTGTTTTGCCACATGCAAAATATTTCTGATACTGAATGGGGTGATGCTGTTCAGCGGTCTTGTTTGGTTAAAAGGTTTGTCCAAGAAGCAGGGCACATGGGCCACACAGGCCCTCGTTGCGTCTGCTCTTCTGTAGCTTGTCTGTAGTTCTTCGACATCATTCCCCTTTTATTGGACTAAAGCGACAAGTTTCTGAGCGGCAACATCTCCATTTTATTTTTAGCAGATAACTGATAGTGCTGTCAGCAGAACGATACCCATTTTAAAAGACTGAAAGACTCTTTAAAACCGTCAGTTGATTTACCTGTACATTGTGTGATTTTAAAGAAACAATTTGATATGACACAAAAAGCTAACAGAGTAATACATGCCTGTATCCTTGGCCTGGAACAAAGGAGTCCTTTAAGGTAGATCGGCTTTGCACATTTTGAGTTAGAGACATTTAACATTAAAGAGGGGGTGGAAAAAATCATTATTAAAATGAAACCAATTGGCTAGGGACAAATTTAATAAATGATTCAACCTTTATTTATTCCTGAATTCAACAACCAAGTATTGGGCCTCTTTTCTGTGCCAGACGGCAACTATGATGACTGTAATGTCCGAAGGGCCCCTGTTTGACATAGCACTTACTAAGTGACAGACCCTGTTCAGGACGCGCTACATATAAACACTCACCCCTAGTCCCACCACATCCCGAGTGAGGTTAGTATTAGCTCCACCTGACACAAGAAGGAATGGACGCCCAGCGTGTAAGGGGTTTGAGGCCGGTCTCACCGCAGGTGCGCACGGCCAGCGCCCAGACGCATGTGGGCTCACCCCAGAGCTCTCGACCTGCTGCCTTTCACTTGTCTTTAGGAAAGAGCATCATGAAGAACTTGGCCTCGGCTTTGGTTAAGGAAAAAAAAAGGATTTCTTTGCATTTTGGTCCTGTGATTTCCCGAAACCAGAATAGCTGTGCAGGCAAAGGAAGTCACAGCTCGAATGCTGTATGTTTGCAACAGTGTATTTTCAATCATTCAGTTGTTTTTTTATCAGCTCAGTTCTTAAGGGGCATAAACTTGTGGATTTTCCCTCGTGTTGGTCTCTTCCTTCTTGGATTCATCCATCCATCCATTTACTTATTTACTTGATTTTCACTTACATTCTTAGACTCATGTGGAGTCACTCCCCCGTGGGAGGCCCCCATGCCCAGGGTTGTGGAACTTTCTCCACGTAACCCAAGTGTTCATTGTTCTGGGCCCACTTTTGTGTTAGGTTTTTTTGTTTTTTTTTTTTTTAACTTGAAATTCTGGCAGTCTGTCAGCAGTATAAAATTGGAAACTACAGCTGCGTAAGATACAGTTTGGGTTTTTATTTCCTCGTGGATGTGGACTGTTACCCCCTCCACACCCCTGGCCCAGTCAGCCTCCCTTTCCCTTTGCAGAGTTCTCGGCTCAGTGTCTCCTGTCACAGCCGTGGCTCCCGCCCCCCACGGGCCTGCAGGTCCCGTGGCCACGCGCACAGCTCCGCTGGGTCTCATCTGCCGTGGTCCACCGCAGCGCTGTTCGATGCTGCACAAGGCTTCTCGTGCAGGACTCTCCCTGCCTGTGTGCAGTGTGTCTTTGGATTTGTTTACAGGACCAGATTCATTTTATTAACACCATTCAATGCTACATCATATTGGAAACTTGCGCTTTAGCCAGTATTCTGTCAGTCAGGTCGGAAAGGTGAGTGGAGCAGGAAGGGGACAAGCTTCCCGGAAGAGAGGCGGCGTGTGTCTTGCGGACTAGCTGTGCCCCGTGTGTGCTGCCAGTGAGGAGAGTCCTTACTTGCTGCGCGGCCCGGTTGCTGCGGTGCATGCACAGGCTCCCGCGACGGACACTTTCAGGCCCCCACGTGACACCCTGGACGCAGACTGGGGAGGCCGAGTGCCGGACCGGCCCTCACCGGGCAGGACAGCGCGCCACCGCCACGCGTGAGCCGTTCACCGCCCTGAGACGCGGCGCTGCTGTCCCGCAGAGAGGAGTGCGCGGTGACTGCCGGCAGCACTGAGAGCGTAACCAGCGCGTGCCCGAGTGCGTTCCGGCCCCTCACGTGTGGTGTCCCCCCGGGGTGAGGTCCCGCAGCGTCCACGTCTGCACCGGGAGCCCCGGGGCCCGGAGAACTGAGCGCCCGGCCCCCAGGGGGGCAGGCGGTGAGTGCTGCAGAGGAGACGCCGCCCGGGCGGCCGGGCCGGGGTCGGGCCCTTCGTCGCTTCACCCTGAAGTGACTGCGCCCACTGTGAACATCAGTGTCAGGGGGTCCTCGCAACACCACCGTTTGTAGACGGTGGTGATTATTGTAGAAATAGGCCAAGAAAGACACTCTGAAGCATCACTAACGGAATGTCCTTGTCTGCCAGTAAGTAGAGACGCCCTTCTGTGCAGTTACAGTGGTTGTGTTTTCACCATGTGGGAGAAACATGCGAGTTATATTCCTGATTCCAGGTCATCTTTCTTCTGTCTCCTGTGCCTTTTCCATATGTTCGTGCCTAAGATACACCGTCAGAATAAAAGGCAGCTGCCTCCGCCGGCACCTCTTCCCACTGGACAGTGAGTCCAAGGCTGATTCCTCAGTTCCCGTAGACAAATCATGATGCAAATCAACTTAAAAAGACAACATAGTTTTCTACCCTCGTTAGTAATTCACAGTACAATGAACAAGGTAACATCATTTACTAATAATATTATATGATTTTCTACTATTCATATTGAAAGTCATTTAAAAACAAGGACTAAAGTATCTGTAAAATTTTCCCAAATAATTATTTTTTGCTGTAAAGTAAAAATTCCTGTTACTTACCTACACTGATGACAAAATGAAATATAAATAAAATTTAAATTTCATAATTTATATATTTACAAACATTTATAAAAATTATAAATTTAATTTTATAAATAAAAGTATAATTTAGTCTAATTGGAGGTCATACGCTTGTACAATGTTAAAAAGTAGAGTATTTTTGCGAGGATGACATGAAACGGTGTGTGAAGGGCACTTAGAAAACTGCCTGCCAGAGGAGGTGCTTAGCGGTGTTGATGACCGTAGCAGCAACGTTGCTTTGCTGCCCAGAGTAGCTCCTTTTCCTAGAACTGTCTCTCACCCTGTGGACTGTTCCCCGTCCTGCCAGAACCTACAGCACCCGCGTGAGTGGGAGCAAGCTGCATTCCGCTGGGGGTGGGGGAGTGAGAACCTCTGTGTAGATGTGTTTTTGGGTAAATGACCTTGGAGAAGCTGCTTTTCCCGGATTGTTGATACGTGGATGGAGCTTTCATCAAGTTCATGCACCGGTGGTTGTGTCTTGTCCAGGATGCGGTCTCCTGAGACAGACGGGCTTCTAAAAGGAGGAAGAGGTGATGGTGGGGTCCAGTCTGCACTTTTAAACCCGGTCCAGGCTCTTCCTCAGCTGTGTTAGCGGGACCCCTCTGCTCTGGACATTCATTTCCATCGAGCCCCCTAGGATTGCTGCTTGGGGCAAAGTGCTTGGAATAGCTGTGGAATCCACTGATTATTTACACCTGTTTCTTTTACAGAAAGATTTGGTGATCTTTTCTGATGGCAGATGACAATGTCTCGATACTTAGAAGGTGTATTCAAAGAAATAAACAGCATTTAATCTGAACCTTCAGATTTCAGGTGGCATTAACACTGAATAAAAAGATAATTGCTTTTCTGAATAAATGCCTGCTTTGCACACGGAGCATTTCGAAAATGGGTGTTTGCAGGTATTTCCATCACCGTTATGTGACTTCTTTGCTGAAATGTATGTGTCATATATACAAACTATCATAAACCTTTACGAAGACTGGGAGCAAAACTTTTTTCAAAGCTTTACTGAGGTTTGTAAATACACTAAACTGCACATGTTTAGAGAGTGCATCATTGACAAGGGTGTATAACCCCACTCAGGGAAACCATCACCGCAGACAGGGTGACAGATGGAGCCACCCACCTACACGATTGCTGAGTGCTCCTCTGTGGTCCCTCCCACCTGCCCCACCCCATCTTCACCCCCCAGGTTCAGGTGGCCACGATCTACTTTCTATACGTACTTTGCATTTTCTAGGATTATTTTTTACAAGTCGAATCATAAAATCTCTGTTCCTTTTTGTCTGGCTTCTTTCACCTAGCATAATTATTTTGAGATTTGTCCATGGCATCGCGTGTAAATAGTTCATTCTTTATTGCTGAGTACTCCATTGTACCGATGTACTACGAGTTGTTTATTTAGTCACCTGTTGATGGGCATTTGAGTTATTTCTAGGTTTTGGCTGTTACAGTAAAGCTGCGGTGAACAGCTATGCACAAGCCTTTGGGCATCTGCGTTCCTTCCCTGAGTAGATACCGAGATGTGGGATTGGGGATCAGATGGTGGGGGTGTTTAAGAAACTGCCCAACTGCTTTCCAGAGTGACTGTGCCCTTGCTCGCTCCCAGCATCAGCATGTGTCCCCGCTCCTCCACCTTTGCTGCCTCTGTGTCTTCTGGGGTGAAAGGTCAAATCGTTTGCCTAATTTTCTTTATGTTTTTTTTTAAATCTCTGAGTTTTGATAGTTCTTTATATATTCTTGATACAAGTCGTCTGTCAGACTGGTGATTTGCAAATATTTGCTCCCCGTGTTTGGCTTGTCTTGTCATTCTCTTAACAGTTTCTTTCTAAGAGCAGTTCTTAATTTTAAAGTCTAATTTATGAGTTTTTCTGTTTATGATCATGCTGTCAACATTGCATCAAAGAAATATTTGCCTAACCTAAGGTCAGAAAGATTTTCTCCTATGTTGTCTTTTAGAAGTTTTACAGTTTCAGGTTCTACATTTAGGTCTGTGACTCAATTTACTAAAAAATTTTGAGACGTGGTGCAAGGCAAGGCCCCACATCCATGTGTTTATTTCACACACGGGCATCCAGCTGTCCTGCCCCAGCACCTGTGGGTGCACGGACTCTCCCCCTCCTCCGCCTCCCCTCTGCAGCCCTGCTGCAAACCAGCCAGCCGTGTACGCTTAGGAGTGTGATGTTCTCCTGACGACCTGACCCTTTGTCATTTGAAATGATAAATGATCTTTATCCCTGGTTATAGTCTTTGCTCTGAAATCTACTTATTTGATATTTATACAGCCATTCCAACTTTCTCTAGACTGGTGTTAAATGGTATGTCTTTTCCAGCGTTTTACTTTTAGTCTGTTTAAAGATGCTTCTTGTAAACAGCGTAAGTTGGGTTTTGCTTTTCTAGTCAATCAGACAGTTTTTTCCTTTCAGTGGGGATATTGAGACCAGGCATATGTTATGTTTAGGTGTAAATCCACCGTCTTGGTATGTGTTTTCTATTTGTTCCATCTGTTCTTTATTTCCTTTTAGTTCTCTGTCTTCATTTAAAGTGGGATTTTTTTTTAAATTTTATTTTATGAAGCAGCTTTTCACTTATTAAAATCTTCCCCATGAAGAATTTCATTTTCACTGTTTTTGAACTTATTTGATAATGTATAAAGATGCAGCTGAATAGTTTGCAAAGTTAACTGATTGACATCAGAGAAAATGGAAATTTATCTGAATTTCAGTCAAAAATATTAGTGATTAGGGAACAAAACTTGGAAGTGTGATGTTTAAGAACAATTATTCCACTTGGATCCACATACTTTTTGGCATATTCTTCTCAAATAGTACAACTATTTCTAAGTATTGAAGTAAACTGAAACAGAACTTAATGTTAGCATTTCACAAAGTATTAAAGAAAAAAATTTGAAAATTGATAACACATAATTACAGTGCTTCATTTCAAAATACATAATTGTTTAGTAAGAACAAAAAGTCTTGTTCATTAAATAAAATTAAATATTTTAAAAATACTTCTTTTTTAATTTCTATTTTAGTTTATGTGTTATCATATAAGCAATATATCAGCACATCCCACGTGCGCACAGTCGCTAAAGGAATCCACGTTTATTATACATCTGTCTCCAGATTTGTTTTACCAATAAAGAGTTTTACAATCAAACATTTTTCAAACTCCCTGGACTAGAGGACTTTGAGATCACTAAGAAATAAGCTAAATATTTTTAAAAGGAGTCATAGAAAAATACCTTAACTCTTGGCTCATTTGGTTTCTTTCCTAATCCGTTTGGGCTGCTGTAATAAAACAGTGCAGACTGGGTGGCTTATAAACAGCAGACATTTATTTCTCCGATTCTGGGTCTGGAGCCCAAGAATAAGGTGTCATTAGATAAACACCAGGTAATCTCACTACTTAGAGAGGATGCTTGACAATATGTCTTTTAAAATGGAGATGTAATTTTTAAGACACTGTGTGTATCTTCAAAGCCACATATGTGGGTATCTTCGCAGGGCACATGGAATTACACAGTAGGGGTAGTTAGTGGATGGTAATGGTGAATTCAGGTGTTGTTCTGATTCTTTTATACCAACCTCTGGACTTTAATGGCAGAACTTTTTAAACGCTCTTTGCTTTTCGCGCCCTGGGTGTGCCCTGCAGATGTATCACAGGATCCGGCACTCGGAGTGCATCTACCGGGTCACCATGGAGAAGCTGTCCTACCACAGCATCTGCACGGCCGAGGAGTGGCAGGGCCTCATGCACTTCAGCCTGCCCGGCCGCCTCTGCAAAGAGATTGAACTGTGAGTGCTTTGTCTGTTTCTTCAGGAGCAGATTTTTAATATGGTTGCGTTTAAAGTGGAATGGGTTATAGAATTAGAATCGTTAAGTGCCATGTGACGCGCATGGGTTCACGTGTTGCCATTTTCCGCTTCTAAGGAAGGAAAGGCCAGATCTCTTCATCTTTAAAAAAAAAAGTCTGAGCACCATTTTGAAATGAGTTAACGTGAATGTTAGCTTTTCTCATTAGTCTTTGGCATACTTTACATGATGTCATATTTAATATTCAAAATGGCATTTGGTATCAGTTATCTAAAAGTTTTCATTTCCATTTGATTTTAAGTTTACAAATTAAGTTTGAGAATTTAGTAACAAACAGTTCAGCTTTCACACTTTGTTTCTAATCCTATGCTAACATATTTGCTACGGGCGATAGTGTCGTAGGAAAACGGGGCGAGAGGATAGCCGTGTCCCAGGTCTTGCGCGGATCCCTGGGATGTGCCCCCCTCCCAAGTGAGGGTCCTTGGCTTTGCTCAGGAAAGAATTCAAGAGCGAGCCATAGCTGAGTAAAAGCAGGTTTACTCGGAGATACTCCGTGAACAGAGCACGGGTTCTCTCGCACTCTGAAGGCAGAAGAGGCAGCCCGGGGGAAGGGGCCATCCTGTAAAGTGAGAGCGGCCTGGGAGGTGCAATTCCATAGGCAGGACGTGGGCCATCTCAGAAGATGAGAGGCCGTGAGGTGTGGGGGTGAATAGTTTAAAGTGAAAGTAGACACACACTCCACAGACAGGGTGCGAGCCTTCTCAGAGGGCAAGAGAGAGGCCGCGAGATGTGGGGCTGTTAGGGCTTGTGGGCTCCGTAACTTCATGTGCTCAGGAGCAGAAGGACGACTCCAGCTGTGCTGAGGAAGGGCTGGGAATTCCCAGGACCTGGGCCACCGCCTCGGAGCTGTCGTGGTGCCTCAGGTGTGCCGTGAGGCTCAGGGTCTACTGGAAGTCAAATCTTCTGCCTTCTCGGTTCTAACCAGTTTACACTGTATCCTCGATTGTTGTGTCATCCTTTTAATGATTGTGCCCTGTCCCCTTCCCTCCTGTCTCAGTGGGACCTGCCCATTATAAGTGCAAGCCAACACTGTTTAACGACATAAAAAAATCTTCAAATCTTCAAAAGTGAGCCAGAGCTGATTTTTGTTTATAATTGGAAATACAGATATAGTATTGCTAAGTTAATTATACAAGGAGGCCACTAGACCGATGTGACTAACACCCAAGTGGTCCTATAAACAAACAGAATCTAAACTTGTAAATGCCTCAGGGTCACAAGATGGTAATGCTAAAGGCAGCCAGTCCCAAACAGCCAATTAGGCTTTAAGCGGTAGCCACTCAGTTAGCTTCTCTGCATCTTCTCTACAGAGATGTTTCCTTGGCTCCTGTGAGCAAAGTGCTCCCAACCACTGTAAGTTGGTGCTGCCCTATTCAAGTGGGCTTTTGCTCAAATAAACTCTGAAGATTTTCAGTTTGTCTCTGTTTCTCTTTTAGCAGTTTATATATACAGTGCATATTTGTGACACAATGGGGAATATCTGACTGCAGTCTTTGGAGCCAGCTCCCAGGACAGAGCTCCTTTACCCTTAAAGTTTCCTGAGTGATGAGCGTAAGAGAGGTGTCTTTTGTTATTCAAGCATAAGTGAGCTTTGTCTGAGGAATGACTCTGGGAGGGTGAGGGCTGTTTGCCAGAGAAACCAACCTGTGACTAGAGGGTTGGAATTTCAGCCCCACCCTTGGACTCCTTTCCTAGGAGAGGGGCTTCGATTAAGTTAATCTCTGATGACCAATGGTTTACTGGTAATGGAATCTCTTAAAAAAAAAAACCCTAACCAAGGAGTGCAGAGAACATCCAGGTGTGAGCACATCAGGTGCTGGGCAGGGGGTGCCCCTGGAGAGCGCGGGGCGCCACGCCCTCTCCCACATGTGTATCCCTTCCATGTGGCTGTCTTACGGAAACAACAGGCCAGTCAAGAAACAAGCACCACTCGGAGGGTTGGAGTACTCAGATGTATTACGCCGGCAGGCTCAGAGGGGCTTCTGCTCCGAAGCTCTGAGCACCTTCAAGATGTGCACATGAGGTTTTATAGGGTAAAGTACAAGCTTGGGGTATTCGGCCAATAGGCATGGAACAGCTTTAGCAGCAGCATCATCACAAAAGTGGAGGCAGGGAGGCAGCAAACCCAACATTCCAAAGCCAGATATGTATCTTTGAAAATCCAGCTGGCTAGCAAAACACATGAACAGCAAACCAACACTAATTAACCTAGATTTGCAAGTTAGTCTAGCAGAACTCAGATCAGTATTCCAATACTTAGATTTGTGAGTTATCTTGTTAGCCCAGCTTGGCCTCTCCTTCACATTCCTAGACTTGTGAGTTATCTTGTTGGACCAGCCCGGTTTTTCCTTCACAGCTGTTCCCGAGTTGTGTCTCTATAATAAACCAGGAGGAGTAACTCAAGTGCTGCCCTGAGTTCTGGAGCTGCTCTCGAGCATTATCTGACCTGAGCCTCCAGTTCACAGCCCATTGAGGAGAAGTGTTGGTGGCTGGACTTGCAGTTGGCATTCACGGGGTGGGGGGGGGGTCTGTCTTGTGGGACTGAGCCCTGTTACCCTGTGGGGTCTGCATGAACTCCAGGTAGCGTCAGAATTGAACTGAATTGAACGAAATCAGTTGATGTCTGCTGAGAATTGGACAATTGCTTGGTTTGGAAAACTCACACATTTGGTGTCAGAAGTGTTGTAACTAGAGGAAGTTTGTTTTTTTTTTAAATACTTTACTGTTCTGTTTATTTGGGTTAAATGTTAGTAACTAAATTAGCATATGAAAAAGTAGGTAGTAACTTTGGGTGTTACTATTTATGAAATTTTTCTGAGTTAAAATAGGAAACAATCATTTTCAACTCTAAAAAAAATCTCAGATAAGATTTCCCCCTTATCTCAAGTTGTATACTGTATGTGTAGTATTAATAATATAATTATTTTTTACCTTTTCATTGCTCTGATAACAACCGCAGCTTCCTTTTTTACAGATTGTTTAATAGACAGTTAAGCAATGGCTTGAATCTTGGACCAAGTTCCTAAGGGGATGTGTGGCATTTCCTCCCTTAGATACAGCAGAGATGTGACTGAGGAGACAGGAAGAGAGACGGCTGGATCCCAGTGTTGTTTGAGTTTCTTGATAGACGAAAAGTTGAACTACTTTCTTTACTTGTTATTATGTTTATCCTAATTAATTACATTTCCTAGTAAACTTCTTTATTTTTATTTCAGGTTCCACTTTGACATTGGTCCTTTTGAGAACATGTGGCCTGGGATTTTTGTCCACATGATCCATCGGTCCTGTGGGACATCCTGGTATGAATGACCTATAAACTTCCTTTTTAAAATACTGAGTAGTGAGACCGCTTCCTCCCCCTGCCTAAATGCCTTGCCACTCTCCTGGTGGATAATTACCTTAAAATAATGCCATATGTAAACTGTCTCTTCTAAATCATGAAATTAGGAAAGACTACGATGTTGGGCAAATGTACAGCCTTCTTTTGATCTCCCTCAGAGGCTGCCACGCGGTTAACCACCACATGTCGAACCAGGTGATTATACGAATATAGATTCAACCGAAAGAGATGAGGTTACTTTTCCACATAATCACGCACTATTTTAGGTGTGTTTGGAATATATACATATATTTAGCATCAACTTTCGTCCTACATAGCATATCAGTTAAAACAGGTGTGAAAGAAACAGGTCTCCTAATTCAAAGCCTAGTGCTTTGTTAGTAATGAGGTTCTGTTGCCCTTTGATTGCAAATCTCTCTCCTCTCGCTGTGGCCTGTCCCAGAGGCCTTTCATGGCTTTGCATCTGTGTTTTTACAGCTTAAATATGTAAGCATTTACATACATAAAATGCAAAGAATAATTTTCTTTGTCTCTTTTTTACTAATTAAGTCATGAAGTGGCTTATAGAGGCTCTCAGTATTGCTAGAACTAAACTGTCGCTCCTTTCCTGTGGAATTCTGTGTTTTCCCTTCTATCAGTGACTTTTATAAATTACTGTTTCCAAAGGATGCACACAGGACAACTAACACCACTTACTTCTTCGATAGCAGTTGAGAGCTTGACCAGTTGAAACTCTTAATAATGACATACCTTCCGGGACATTTGACAGTTTTCGGTGAGGAAAAATAAAGGTTACATATAGTTAGAGGTTTTATGAACTCTTATCTCTGGTGTTTCAGAGAGCCCTGTTTCATACTGATATGCTTTTGTTTTAAGCTGCCTTAAATCCATTGAGAGTTGGTAGGGCCTTCGCTAAGTCTAAATACATGTTAAATAGAAAAACTCATAAGTTCATGGTATAATAAAATGTATATGTCATGTTCTTTCCTGTGCCGAGTCAGGGTCTTGATCAGGTACACTTGGTAATTTGAGTGCACTCATCTAGAAAATTCTTATGGTATGCATTTTTGCAGTCTGTGAATCTGAATATGTTTCTTGGAAAAAATTAGCTCAAAATACCCTGGAACAGGATGGTGATATGTTGTTGTCTGCTGAGCACCGTGGGATGTAGGAGATGCCTGAAAGATAAGCGGGTGGTGGGAGTTGATGCTGGGTGACCGCCGGCTGACCCGGGATCTGCTCCCTGGTGGGCCAGTTCCTGCAGCAGAGCAGAAGCAAGAAAGCGTCTTCCTCTCTGAACTGGCTGGAGAGACCGAGGGAGGTGGCGACGAGGCCCCAGGGCTCCTGCATGCAGTCACCGTAGAAATCTCCACCGACGCAAGTGTGTGCGGGCACAGACATGTGTCTCTAAGCCAGGCTTACCTCCTAGAATGTACTGGTTCTTTACCCCTTTCTGTCATGACCATTTCCTTTCCACACAGCTTTGAGCTTGAAAAGCTGTGCCGTTTTATCATGTCTGTGAAGAAAAACTACCGCCGGGTCCCGTATCACAACTGGAAGCACGCGGTCACCGTGGCACACTGCATGTACGCCATCCTGCAGAACAACCGCGGGCTCTTCACCGACCTGGAGGTGCGTGTCCGCGCGCGCGCACCTCTTGCGTGGCAGACAGATGCTCTCTGTCAGGGGCACACGTGCGATACGGTTACGTGACGGGTTACCCCAGGACAGATTTTGGTTCAGTAAATTCATAGATCACGCTTTTCCAATTGCAATAGACAAGCGTTTCCCCTATTATTTTGTATAAGAAATGTAGATACAGAAATTCCAACTTCACCAAAATATTCCTCAAGGAAACACTCGTTTTTGTAGTCTTCCTTCCCTATTAAAGCTCAATCCTCTGAAGGGATGTAAACAAAGTGTTCTCTTTGCCCTGTGCCCTGGATAACGTAGTCATGCTTTACTCCTCTGAGGACAAGAGCCTCCAATACATTTAAAACATAAAAGCGTATTTGATCTTCTCTAGCATAAGGAAACAGCGGCTCTGTGGTGTCTCACTGATTTACCAGACTTTCTGTGCTTAGAGCTGGTGACACACTCAGAGACTTGGGGCCCGCCTTGTCCATCCGCTCACGTACCACCGGCGAACCCTTCCCTGCGTGCCCAGCCCCGCCTGGTGGTGGGAGGGCCTTCGCCCCAGCCGTGTGGTCCCAGGTGGGCCCCCCCAGATGGCCAGGCATGTGCTCCCTCCGCCTGATCCCTCCACCCCATGGAGCTGATGAAAGTCCGGACCCCAGGCACCCTCCCCCGTCCTGGGTGGAGCTGATGGCACGCTCCAGGGCGTGCGGCCATGCAGAGGAAGGGGCCACCATCTCTGTGATGAAGAAACTGTGCTTCTCCCAAGGTCACATTCACACCAGAACCCAGGGCTTCTGAGGTCCAGTCCTGTCCTTTCTCCATCCTGTCAGACCAGATTCACAGTTTGGGCAGGAATCTTGGAAGATGCACTTTAGAAAAAAGTACCATTTTAAAGAAAGCCAAAAATGTTCCTTTTTTAGTAATAATGTTTAGATGGGGCTTAGCCTAATAAATAATTTATTATTTATTATACACAAAAAAGGATAAAATTTGTTATTTTTTCATATAAATTTTTCCAAACAATTTTCCCTTCCATTGAATCCTGTAATTTCGAGAATTTCAGTATTTTCTTCCTTCAGTTCTTCTCAAGAAAGTGATTTCATTATCTTCTCTGCCAAAAGGTAGCCTGTAAGTTTGAGAACTGTGGATTATACTTTCAGATGACATTAACATTTATTTTCAAAAATGGAAAATTTTAACACAAGTGAGAAAAATTTCGTTACTACACATTGACTCGCATTTAAGTTCCTAGTTCATTATGTTCACTATGTTTCTCCAAAAGCTCATGTCTTTTTGGCTAAAAATCATCCCCAAATAACATACATCAATATTTAAAATATATTCTATAAGGAGGAGATTTAATTTCTGACAGCTTTAGAAATTGTTATTTGATCTTGTTAAAGGAAAATGTTAACAAAATAATTATTTTATAAATTATTTTCAGATGCTTGATTCTGGCATACATTTAATAAAACCATTCAACATTATATTAATAAAAATAAAAGAGGTTTACAAAATCAGAAAACTTTTCTCTATTGTGCGAGATTTTAAAACCTTGAAATTTCTTACTAGACTCATCATGGTTGACCTAGCAGCATAAAATATGGGAAGAGCCCAGAACAAAATGACCCTCAGCGCAGAACTAATGGAACTTATTGAGTCGTCTTAAGACCTCTGAGCACGTAGAGTTGGTCACCTGCAAAGGTCGTCAGTTTAGGGGTGATGGTGGCCGGGGAGACCTCTCTGCCCATTTAGGCTGCAGGATAAACCAGTACTGCTCAGCGGGGGGAGGGCAGGAGCAGGGCACACAGGTACAGAGACACCTGTGGGGACTTTTGCAGACCCCCAGGCCCCACCACCATCAGCATCTGCCCCGAGTGGGCTCTGACTTGACACAACCCAGAGTGATTCCTCAGGCTCCTCTCCAGAGCCGGCCTTCCACTTGACCTTGTCTCAGAGGAGGGCGCCCTGGCAGTTCCCCGCCTCTCCTGCGTTAGCTCATCCTGCTCCCCTGGACCGTGTGCTGTTATGTCCACCTCGGCACGCCCCCTCCTCCTGCCCCTCCGCTTGGCTCCCTCCTGACTTCTAGGCTCTTCTTTGCTGCAGACCCTGGGTGGAGTGGCTGTGCTGGCTGGCTCCCATGCCTCTCCTCCCTCTTTCTCTAACAGCAGCTCTGATCAGGCCTCTGACCCCCACACTGCAGACAGTGCCCTGGTCTAGGCACCTTGCCGGGTCCGGCGGTCAGTGCTCGGCTTTCCTCTTTGAGCCACTGTCTTCCTCTGGCTCCCAGGACCCCAGGGCTCTCCGATTCCTCTGACCACGCTGACTGCTCCTCCTTGTGCTGTTTTTTTTTTTTTTTTCCCTGACTTTTTCTCTTCCTTCTGACTTTTTAAAGTTGGAATACTTGAGTGAGGGCTCAGACCTTTGACCTCTTTTGACCTCTTTTGCCCTCAACCTTGGTGGGCAGCCCTGTGGCCCTAAACGCCGTATGTACACTGACACTTACCTTCTCCAGCTGAGACCTGGTCCTCTGAGGTCAGACTTAAACAGCCAAACGTTTAACTCTCCCTGTCAACTGGACATCGCGCCTCCATCCAAAACCAAACTCCTGAGCTCTCCTCAACCTGCTCCCTCTGTGACTTCCCATCACAGCAATGACAGAACCTGGCTGTCATACTGGACACCTCCCCCCATCACCCCTCTTCCCGCCCTCCTTTCCTCTCACAGCCAGGCCATCAGAAAATCCTGTTGACTCTGCCTGCAGAACCTTCCAACTGAACTCGTCTCAGAAGCCTCCATCGCTGTCACCTTGGTCTGAATCTCTATTATATTTCACCTGAATCACCACGAAACCGCCCCACCGGTCTCTCTCACCCTCCTGAAGTCAGTTCTCAATACAGTGGCCAGCGTGGAGACCTTTTAAAATTGTCACTTGGAGGATGTCACTCCTTTACTAAAAACCCTGAAATCAGTCCCTGGTTCACACATACGATCTTTACCCAACCCCGTCTGTCATTCTTCTGTGTCCTTGTCTCCCTGCAGCCCCCACAGTGGTGGTCACTTTCCTGGTCCTCTGACCATGGGGTAGGGTTCCCCTGCCAGGATGCTGCTCACTGCTCCCCGCCAGCCCAGGGCTCTCCTCCCAGAAGCCCCGCCCCACCTGCCCTCCCCACCGTCCTCCCGCCCTGCTTCCTACCCCACCCACCTCCCACCAGCGCCCTCGCTGCTCTGCTCTTTGTCTAGAGAGTTTGCCAATTTCACAGGCCTTATGACTGATTTACTTGCTACGGTCCTTCTTTATAATAACAGTCACATTGCTAGAATTTAACACTGACGAGGATTTTGAATGAAAAACTGAAACTGGCCTCTCCTTGTGCAGATTTGCCTTATCTGTAATTCTTCAGAACATTTGCTTTAATCTGATACCACCTACACTTTTTCCCAGAGTTGAGTGGGAAAACTCAAGAATAATCCAACTGTCAAGTTCATAACCAAAAAAACAAAAACAAAAACAAAGAAACTGGTTAAAAAAGAAGTCAGGCCATCTGGAATTTCAGAGATTCATGAAGATGGCAGCTGTATCAGTGACAGAAGTCAACGTGATAGGAATGACAAGCTGTAAGTTTCCCCATGTCCCGTTTCTTTGTTTTGAACATCCATGCACTGTATTGTTTTTTGAAGCGCAAAGGACTGCTCATCGCGTGTCTGTGTCATGACCTGGACCACAGAGGCTTCAGCAACAGCTACTTGCAGAAATTCGACCACCCACTGGCTGCCCTCTACTCCACCTCCACGATGGAGCAGCACCACTTCTCCCAGACCGTGTCCATCCTCCAGGTGAGCCGGCCCAGCCGCGCCCTGCTGCCCCCATGTCTGTCACCTTCTGAGAGACACTGGCCATCTGTAAGTAAACGAGGGGTCTCTCTGTGGCTTTACTTACAAACAGCAGCTGAGTTTCGTTGTAGAACCTTATGCTTAGAGTCATCCTTAGATACCTGTGAGTTCTTTGGATAAAGACTCATTTTTGAAAATTTATGTATGTATTTTGCAATCATATTTGATTCTTAAGTACATTATACCCTAAGGCAAAATTTGTTTTGTACAGTTAATTTAATTTATGTGGATTGTCATATTCTTGAACCAAGAATGTTTGGAACAACAAATCTTGAAAGTTAATAAGCTTTTAAGTGCATTGAAGTTCCTTTATTTTTTTCTTTTGTGTGTTTTTATATTTTATTGTATTCCTTTTAAGATGATGTTAGTGACTGATCTAGATGCTGACAGACCTTCACTGTCTAAGATGCATATGCTCCTTCTTTACTTAAAACCATTGTCCTCAAACTGGTCTTAACAAAGTAGCTATTACCTAATGGTCTGAATGCTCTCACAGGCAATTTTTAAAAATGTGATCTGTCTTTGACTGAAGAACAGTGGTTCCCGTTTCTTCCTCTCACTGGCAGCACCTCAGAGTAGGAAGGGAAAGCTCAGTAGGTCTTCTGATTACGTGTCTGCAGGAGGGGTTCTGGATGTTCAAGGCTGTGGAGGGGAGCCCCACAGCAGCTTAGGCAGTGGCCGGCTCTGGGCACCTTGCGGAGCAGAAGGGTCTTTGCCACTTGGTGCCAGTTTCCTCCCTCGTGTAGCCCAGGCCTCCCTCCCACCACCTCTCCTCAGTTGCTGTGAGTGGCTCCTCCCGTGTCCTGCCCGCCCAGTGACTGGTAGTCCTGCATGCTCGGATCTTTGCAAAACCCAGCAAAATTTACCTGTCTCGGGCCCTCTTCCTCAAGACCGAGAAGGTCAGTGATGAGGTCACTGAAGCGCATGTGTGCTGTGGTCACCTGCTGGCTAAGAGTGGGGGGACTGTTAGATGAGGCTAGAGAGCTGTTTCACTCAGTCTGGGCCACATCCAGCTGGTAGCTGAATGTTGCACTGCTCGTGGGCTGGTTATGTCCCTGGAAGCAACGGGCAATCACCATTCCTGATGTTCCCTTAAACGATATGTGGACGGATGGATGGTTAGATAAAGTCAAACCACATACCTAGAAAGTTAAGCAGAATAAAAGGTGTGGGTGAATATATGTGTGTCGGTGTGTCTGTGATTGTACACATGTGTGTAGTATAGATGCGTGCTTGTATACATATGACACTCACATTAGAACAGGCAGACAGACAAACATTGTAGAACTTTGTGACAGTTTATATCTGCACTTTGCCCCTATTCATCATGTGAGGTTGTTTATTTGAACAGGAAGGAGGATAAATTCCAGAAATGACATCAGGACGCCTCCATTTAGGGATGATTAGGGCTCACTGAGTCCCATGCTCATCCTCTGCCCCAAATGAATTTGTTCGTTTGACTGTGACATTTCTGACAATTTAATCTGCAAGTGAACTTTAATAACCTTCATAATGCTTCTTTGGAAAACCTATTTTAAATACAGTAGAATTAGTTTTTTAAAAGACCAGGATTGCAGAGTACATTGCTGCCAGTTGGAATAAAGCAAACCGTGTGACTTAGCAGTGTTACAAAGCAGGCGGGAGTGGGGCGGTCGGACCCAGCCGAGGCCGACTTCCAGCCAGGAAGATCGCTCTGCTTGCTGCCCTCGACAGCAGCGGTGGTTCTGAGTGGTCTGCTCATTTTCAGCAAACCCTCAGCAGCGTGGGGGGCCACGTTACCTAGCGCCATGGGCCATGCCACCTGGTGTGGGGTTCCCAGAAAGATCGAACATCGTCACTGGAGCTCACGGCAGTAAATTAAGTCCAAGCAAGCTGTTGGCACCCACAAAGCTGTGGGAGCGCAGTTAGATTCCAAGCATTAGAGAAGGGATTTCAGTCACTGGCGAGGCAGAACGAGGGGCACAGTCGTTCTTCTGTCTTCAGAGAAGAGACGGTTCTCAAGAGATCACTAGGATGGGTGGCTGGATGGGAGGGCTGGTCATGGCCACAGAGTCGGGCGAAGAGCCCACCAGGTAAAACCTGAGTCCGTATCCTGGACTGACCAAGCCCCCCCCGGGTGAGCTGTGACAGGGAGAGACCGTGGGGGC
Source organism: Camelus dromedarius (assembly GCF_036321535.1). Taxonomy (NCBI): domain Eukaryota; kingdom Metazoa; phylum Chordata; class Mammalia; order Artiodactyla; family Camelidae; genus Camelus; species Camelus dromedarius. The sequence goes on from NC_087441.1 coordinate 3,213,494, forward strand.
CAGAAGCTCGTGGCCCCACCTCCATGAGTAGGGTTATTCGGGAAGGGCTCCCTCCTTTTCTGGAAAGTTCTGCACTCTGCTGATGTTACATGCTCATGAGACTCCCCTGAATGTTTCTTCTCAGCTCCATCTAACTGCCTTTTGAAATTCATTTCTCTAGCAAACACACTTGTCCAGTGCCTCCCAGCGGCCGGCACACGCTTTGGGCCCGGGGTCTAGTCATAGCGAGAGCACGAGGCCCTGCCCTCCTGCAGCGCCCGGTCTGGAGCGAGGGGGTCGGGGCCGGAGCTCTGCCCTCCCGCTGGGCCCCTCCCCGCTCTCCCGGCCTGCCGGTGGGGTTCCTCCTCACCCTAGCAGGCCCTGGCCCTCACACCTGCGTGTCAGCCGAGGGTGCAGTAAGACGCTTTTTCCAGACGCTCACACTGGGCATCTGGTGTGGCCAGAATTGTGCTGATCATTTTACCTCCTGTGGTGGTGCCTCATTCCCCCGACCGACCGCACAGGTCAGTGACCCTAGAAGAGTACCCCCCCACCCCCAGCGCCCCCACACCCAGTCGCCAAGACCTGCCAGTTTTATATTTTGTCAGGACAGCTCCGGACTTGACCAGTGAGGGTGGTCTCCTTGGGTAACAGTAAAAATTTCAACGTCCAGTTACTGAAATATGAGACAGAACAATATGTTGTTGCACCTCACGGGCACCTCTGACAGCCCTGTCCGTCCACGCGCTCCCGGGGGTGACGGGCTTTCCTGCTGCCACCCAGGTCTCTGCACAGACTCATTCACTGCGGCCACCATAGGGTCATGCTCTTGGAACTGTTCATCCTTTGACAACATGGCCGGATAGGAGATACAAAGTTTAGTATGTGATGGTTAGAGATAGCCCCCATCAGGCTTCCTCGAAGTCTTGTGTGCGTGCGTGTGTGTGTGTGTGCGTGTGTGCGTGTGTGCGTGTGCTAAGTCTCATTTAGGGGAAAGTGAGCAGATACGTCTCCTTAGGACAGAGCTTGGGTGGCTCAGGAGGGCAGTGTAAGTGGAATGCTACAGGTAAGGACATTATTGCACGTGGACAGTGGCCAGAAAGTAGGTGGACTTTCTTACCTAAAACTTAGCCATGTGTTTTTAGTAATGGTGATGGAACCATTAGTGTTGGAACAGCAAATCCATTTTAATACTGATTTAATACTTTACTATTCATATTTGTTCATTTTAATATTCAAATCACTTTCCTAGTAAGATGTTAATGATATTTTGAATACTGAAGTGCCCCTATTTCTGTCTTTTGCCTTCTGTGAATATCCCATGTTCAATGAGCAAAAGTCAAAACTTGAGGAATTAGGAATGATGATTTAATTATTATGAAAAGGTTCTCATCATTCCATTAATTCTGAATTATCTAGGGCTTTTGAAATACGTTTTTAGATTTTTTAAATGTTATCTTTATACCCAGCATTTTGGGACCCCATGGCATTTCCATCGCCTTTTGTGGCGGCAGCGTTCCTGTGACGTAGCCGGCGCAGTGCCAGCCGCAGGAGGCAGAGCAGGCTGTGTGTACTGCAGTCGTAGCAGAGGCGTTACGCTTCTACTCAGCACTGTCCCTACTAAGAAACTACAATGTTCTAGTTGATTATGGAGGCCAGCTGAAATCCACCCTTTTCTACAGATGTGCTCTGAGTGGAAGTGGTCTTGGGCTGTAAGTTCATTTCTGGGCGTGTCTGTTTGCTTGCTTGTGTCTCCCCGCTCCCCCAGCTCTGCCTGCGGAAGTTATCCTGGTAGATTTTCTCATCATTTTTACCACCATCATCACAGCAACCATTTCATCATTTCTCAGGTACTTACCGTAAACCAGAAATGTAAGAATTTTGCACATGTTAATGCATCTGATTTTTATGGTGTCCTGTGAGGCAGGTATTATTATTCATTTCCATTTTACAAGTAGGAGAACGTGCATGAAAGAGGTTAAGTAGCTTGTTCGTTGTCACACAGCTAGTAGGTGGCAGAAGGATACTGAAAACTAGAGTTGACGCCAAACCCTGTGTTCTTAGTTACAACACTCTCATGTTTCCTGTGTGTGGTTTGATGCAGTAGGAGATTAAAATCAACGTAAGTGTTGTGTATCTTCTCAAGGCACTGTCGTCGTCAGTGTTGATGCAGTTAGTTGCGTCACTGACGTTTTTCATCCCAAAGCCCCAGAAAGATTCAGCCTCTGCCTGTTGCTTCCAGTGACAGTGATTCACAGCCCAGTGGGGGCAGGCTTGCTGGGGGCGAGGCCTGGATGGGTTGGTGTGCAGGTCTGAAATCTGAGCTCCAAAGCCGTTCCATAGAAACCTCTCTTATTATTATTTATTATCATTTATTATTAATTATTTATCACTAGTTATTTCATTGTTAATCTCTAAGCAGCATAGGGCTGTGGGGAGCATTATTTATGATTAATAATCGTATTTTAAGAGCTTGCTGAGGAGGACTGATCGTCTGTCTGCTTCCTCGTTCTGACCTGCAGTCCCCACCGCTGCTGGAGTGGCTCATGTAACCCACGGGCTCTGCACGTCACCACCTTACATAATCATCGGTGGCTCCATGTTACTTTCCACGCTGTTCTTCAGTTCTGCATCCAGCCTTTTTTTTAAAACTTGTACTTTAGTTCTCACCATTTCTCTGTTAAATTCGCCTTAGTCACACTGGAATGTTTGTGGTCCCCACCAGACCCAGACGCGCGCGGCCTCCTGCTGCTCCGCCTGCTCTCCGTCGGGTCCGTCGGAGCTCACGGCGCCCCCAGGAAGAGCCTCCCGCACTCTTGCACCGTTAGCGCTCAGCCCATTCGTGCAGACCATCCCGCTCCGGTTTTGTGTGCTTATAGCTTGTCTCTCCCACTGAACAGCGAGCTCCTTAAGGAAAAAGAGCTTATGCTGTTCAGGGTCTCGGGTATGCTAGGCATTAAACCGCTTACACCCTGACACAGAGTGGAGCACTAGACTGAGTACCTGCGAGGTGAGACATATGTTCTTCCTTTTGTGACGGGGAAGACACAGCCCCGGCAAGAAAGGGGTGCCCCAGCAGTGAACTAGGGTGCTGAGCATCATGGTGTCTGAGAGCCCGCAGGGGCCTCAAAGACCAGCCACTCACAACGAGCCCCCGAGGAGCACCGCAGCATCAGGACCACTGCAGCATCGTTTACATTCTCTGACAGCCCACACGTCGCGGCTCCTTAGAGCGTTTGCACACGGAGCCCATCCATCAGCTCTCAGACAGGAGAGTTGCATGCTGTTCACCCATCTTGGGGTCTTAGAGACATTTCTAAGTATAAAATGCTTGTTATTTTATGCTTGATTGATACAAAATGGGATCAACTGCCTTGAATTAATACGAACTTCAAAGTGTAACCTAGGATATTAGCTATAATACTCTCATCAGCTGGTATATAGAAGTATCTTATTATCTTACAAGGTTTTCTTAGGTTGTTCACCAGTGTGACATTGGAGCTTTCGAAAGATTTGCAGCTCTTTACCTGCTGTGGTTGGCTGCTGTATCCCCCTGGTTTTCTTTCGTTTTGGTAGGAGCAGACGCTGATAAATACAGACTATAGTCTCATGAGGGAAGGAGCCGTTTACTGTTTGTTTATCGTTTATTCCCTTCACACTTGTGAAATGCTGAAGGAAGCAGTGAGAGGGTCCCGGTTCATACGGCCGTTCACTACGAAGGTTCACTCCTGAACTTTCCCTCTTAGTTCTCCTTTAACGTTGAAAAGTGAAGTAGTAAGAGAAATAATGACACTTCAACAGCCAGCAGAATATACAGATCCTTTAAAATGGGCCTTAATTTGTCTTAGATCATGGACACTTTTGAGAATCTGATGAAAACATGTGCTTGTGGATGAGACCCTCAGCGTATTATGTGTAGTTGCACTGAGCTCATCCCTCTGTGGCCCCAGGCTAAGAAGTCCCTATTTTAGGGAGATTAAAACATAATTTTTAACTGCATGCTCGAATATTTTTCACACTGTAATTTAACAGCTGATTGGTGATAGAGAGAATGAAGCATGTAAATACACGTCACACGTGATCCTGCTTCAGGCGACCTGCCAGTAGTGGACGTGTGCCTGAGTGCCAGCCAAACACACAGTCTGAACCATGTTTATGAGGTGGGGGCGCACAGATCACAGGCGTCCGGTGTGAGGCCAGCTGCTGCGCCTGAGTTACGATCAAAGCGAAGCACACTTTGTAGCGAGGGCCAGTGTGAAGATTTCTTTCCTGTAAGTTTCTACAATAAGAGTGTAGAGTTGAGGCTGAAAGGGGCTTGACAGTCGATTGAGTTCGGCCACCTTCCCGGTGCCTTAATCCCTTTCCCTCGTCTCCGCTGGTTACTAACCAGCCTGTGCCTGAATGTCCCCCCACAGCATCCCACGCAGAGTTCACCTGGTAACTCGGAATGTTTCAGTGGTTCTTCCTTGTGTTGAGCTGAAGTCCGGCCTTACCATGCCCACGTCTTTGACTCTATTGTATTTCTGAAGACTGCTTCAAATGGATTGCATTACTGAAAATTACTGAAATAGCCAGTTTTATATAAACACTGCAGTTTCTCTTTAGTCAAATAAAATTTTTGACCATGTTTGAGCAGATACTTTGTTTCAATTAGATATCAAAGAGTTATTTAAATTTTATAATTTGAAAGTGCAATCATGTGTTTGAAAGTGATTTATAACCTTAGAGCATTCTACAAATTCAAGTCCTTACTCTTGCCATTGTCAGGAAAAGAACCAACTCCATTTGTTGCATTTATGATAGAACAGTTTAAATATAAACATAATACCTTAAAAGTAGATAACACAAAGATTCTGATGATTGAAAATAAATGATGCACATACAGACATGTCAGAGTAATACGAAGTAGACAGTATCTTAGTGAGGTGTCCAGTTTTGTAAAGAAAAATACTTTAATAATTTCAAGTTTTTAATGTCTTTAATCAGCCAATAAATGTAGCCTAAGAAAAGTGGAAACAATTAAAAATCAATTTCTAGTATGACTATGTTGACTAATAAGTCATTAAAAATAATTGATGAATCCACAAATTGAATCTCCACTTTTTCTGTTTGAACAAAAATGACCCATTTTAATCTCAATTACAAATAAAAACCAAATTCTGAGAAACAAATTATTGTAAAAAGTCTTTAAAAGATTCACATATAGAAGAAAACTTCTCAGATGGTAGAGTCCACATGACCAGTGTCTGGTCTTGTCCAGGGCGATGATCTGCTGTGTCCACATCCCATGAGGACAGAAGAAGAGAAAGTAGCCGTACAGGTTTTGCACCTCAGTGATTTATGTTTTATGTGAAAGCATTCTTGCCTGTAGGGAGAGGTTTTAATATGCCTTCATTTTATCTTCAGGTCATGGGACATTTTCTTCTGGGATACAGAAAAAATATGTTATTATTCATTAGGTTTGCAGAAGTGGACAAGGATATAGGTGGCTTTTTAAACCCATTAATTTCCAGTATAATGTGAAAATTACTGACGCTTTTAATTAGTTTAAAAGGAAAAATCTTGTGCTGAAATATTTACATTTTCCAGTCCTTTAATTACTTACTAGAAATATCCAAAAACCAGGGAGATACTTAAGTCGCGAGGATTTTGTGGTGGGAAACAATGTTATGTGGTTGAAACAGTTCATTTAAGTGGTAGCTTTGCTGTTGTACCTTAAAGAGAAACCAGAACAGTAATTTCCATTCATCGTTTCGAACTGCTCTTTGTTCCCCCCAAAACTGTCATGACCAGTTGCCGTTGCCTGACTATATTGTTTCAAGTAACTGAAAATGCCGTAAGATTGGAGCTTGTGCTTGTTATTGGTGGTGTTTATTTGTATTTTTTCCGTAGTTGGAAGGGCACAATATCTTCTCCACCCTGAGCTCCAGTGAATATGAGCAGGTGCTTGAGATCATCCGCAAAGCCATCATTGCCACAGACCTTGCTTTGTACTTTGGAAACAGGAAACAGTTGGAAGAGATGTACCAGACCGGATCGCTAAACCTTAATAACCAATCACATAGGTAAAAATAATTTTTAAAAGCCTAGAAGCCCAGGAAGTGTTATCTGGAGTAAATTTATATTTAAGAACAGAAATGTAATTTGGCATAACTCTATGTTTGAAAGAAGTAATGTAAAAAAAAAGTATGTGTTTTTGTTTGATGTGCACTTACTGTTTACTTTAGAGATTTCATTATTTGACATGATTGCTGACTATGTGCTGTGAGGATAATTCAAACATGAATTGGAATTTAAATTGGTCACATAGGGGTGGGTATTTTCAAAGGGAAATCATCTTCTCAGAGTTCTCTCCTTGAATTTATCACAGTCCAGAGTTTGGTTATTGGCCTCACAGACTCAAAAGCAAATGAAAATGGATTCATCAGAATCCACATCTTATTAACTGAGCCAATGTGACTAATACCTAAATCTGGAATTCCATTTATTTATCTACACACACATATTTTAGTCACAAGCATCAGAATATTGGCATTCAGTGTGGTCATAATCATTTAGGAAGCCAGGTGGCAATCCACGGTTTGTTTGAACGTGGAGTCAGAACAAAGAGAATTAGATTACTTAAATGTTCTAGTGGCATCAGGCTAAGTTAGTTTGATTCCTTTTGTTCTGAGAAGGCGTGACTTGCCTGGTGGATTCAGAAATGTGTCAGGTGTGTTTGTTGTGAACCTGTCCACCCATCTGTCCATGAGACCTCAGTCCCCCTCACCAGTGTGTAGGTGGTACCACCAGCTTTTCTTTCCAGGACTTCCCTTTTGCTGTCTCCACGTCTGATCAAGTCCACCTTAAGCGACGCCACTTTAGCACTTGCTCATTGGCTCTGTTCTAGTCCTGCCCAACTTGAATTTGTGCGCTTTCTTCAGGTGCTTTGGGTACCTCCTCTGTGATCCATTAAGGTAGGATCGTAACATTTCTTTCCAGAGGAATCTGCTTTCAGGTTCTTAAAGGCAATTCACTCAGGTACTCAAATGCAAAACATCAGGTTTGCAAATGATCATAGACGTGTCACAAAGTTTATATCTTCAGGAATATGATCTCCACAGAATATAAGGGTGTCCGTGTCTGTGATTAAACAGCAATTGTTGGTGACCCAGTTCACCTACAAACAGGGACAGATCCAGACTTGGCAGAGCTTGAAACATCTACAATTTGGAGAACCCTCTTTGAGGAAAACAAACAAATCTCACTTCCATGTCGGGCAGTCTGGACACATCCCCAGGCCCTCCCAGAATGGGGCAAGGGTGAGTGCCCGCAGATGTCCTTCCCAGCACGCCCGCTCCGCCAGCCTGCCGGGGGGGCCTGGGACTTACTGCCCTCGTGGGGCTGTGCCTCTGGCACATTTTGTGTGTAGGTTTTTTACTAAGACCTGTAGAGACAGGTGTTTGTGCCCAGTTCTCTTTCTTAGGGCAATTATGAGACTTGAGAAATATGCCCTGGATGAAAGTGTTCTGTGGCTTGCTGGAACCCATGTGCATACATTTTTTATTTTTTAGGTTATAAATGAGTTGTGTAAGTAGTATTGAGTTTCATGCATATGTTTTTAGCAAAATGATTACAATAATAAAATTATTATAAAACAGAAAAATGTTTAATCTAATTGCAAATAATATACTTGGTGCTTAATGCACATAGACCTGTTAGTGATGCACACTGTACAGCCTGTATGACTAAATCATCTGACAGTTAATAATTTTAAAGGTAATGCATATTTGTTTTAACAATTCTGAGAGTGCAGAGGCATAAACAAGAAAAATAGTGATACAGTCTTCCATTAGTATGAGGGTGGGGGCAGGATGCATTCCAGCAGCCCCTGCAGACACAAGGGTCCAGCAGTGTTGACGTCTCTTTTACGAAATGGCCTAGGACAGTTGGTGCGGCCACTCTCCTGTCCACACACTGCCCGTGAGAAACTTACACACTGCCAGCAGGCCCCACACCCCAGAACCCCAGCCTGTCAGGAGCCATACCATCGATGCATTCTCCTGTGTTTTCAAAGCTGTGTGTCTGTACATAGTATATATGCACAAATATATGTTTTTCTCTTTCCTTTTTTAAAACAAAAGTGTGACTAGAGGCCTTCCTCAGTCTCTGCAGGGGATGGTTCCCAGGACACCACCGCCGTAACAAAATCAGAGGTGCAAGTCCCTAGATCGCTCGGCCAGCCCTTGTGCCGGGGGTTCCGCGCCTGCGGGTTCAAGCACTAGCGATCGTAAACTAGGGCACCTTCCAAGGTTGGGTGGGTCTGCGGACGCAGCACCGCAGACAAGGAGGGCAGACTGTGCACCAGACGCTTGGCTCTGTTAAGTTCTGTCTCATCGTGTAGCGTGGATACTAGCGAAAGGCTAATTAAACCTTTCCCTTTTTGATCAGATGTTTCTAGAATTTTGCACTGTAAATAATTCTGCAGTAAACTCTCATAAAGTCTTACCTACTAGTCCTTTAAAAAATATATATCATATCACGCATGGTGCTAGAAACTTAGACACATGTTAAATTTTCTAAAACAACTACAGAAAGTCACACTTTTCCTAACACAGGAGTGAAACTGTTTCTCTTTCAATATGCCGTTCTATGATAAGCCACTGCATTAAGGATCTTTCCATGCTTGTTAACTGTTGCTCCTACTTCTGTTTATTCGTCTATTCATAACTTTTGTGTATTTTTTGTTGAATTGTTTACTTTTCTAATAAAACAGTTTGCATTCTGTATTTTTGTTAAGGATATTAAATTTTTATGTGTTATATGTTACAAGCATTTTCTTTATGTGCTTTCCAAAAATTTTATTTTAACTACAAAGAAATTTAATTTCGTGAGGTCAAATCTGTTACTTGTTTTTTTTTATCAAATCTGGTTTCCTGTCTTGCTTATGAAGGCTTCCCCTATCCTCAAAGTAATATAAATAGTACTTAAAATTTTTTGTGTGTATTTCTATAGTTTTAATTTTCATAGTTAGAACTTAATGCTTCTGGAGTTATATTTTTATGAACATAACTTTTATTTCTTCCTTATGAGTTGAATCAATAACATTTAACTAATAATCCATTTATTCCACTGAATTGAAGTGTTCATATAAACCCAAATAATTCTTTGGACTCCTTAAGCAATTTAAATGCTAATTATCTGGCCCTCAACTGTGATCATACTGTTTTGATTACTGTAAGTATATTGAAATTTATCATACATACCTGGTTAGATAACCTTCATCTGTCATTTACTTTCTAAAAATTTCATGGAAATTGTTGCTTAGTAAATATATTTTTTATATTTTTATAAGAAAATTTTCAAACTTAGGCAAAGTAGAAATTATACTGAAACATCTGCTCATACCCATATTTAAGAATGTTTAACATTTCAATACATTTTATTTACCTTTTATTTCCCCACTGTGTAGCTTCCTTATAAATTATGACATCATGACCCTTTGTCTCCTTCATCGTGAATACTTAAAAAGAAAAAGAATGTTCTATCAGGCTTGTTTTCATATTCAAAACATCCACACTGGGATTTTGGATGCAGTTATATTGCATTTATTTCTTCGCTTGTAAATCAAAGTATATTTTCTTCTTACCCAAAAACATTGGCATTACTTTTTAGCCTTGAATAACGTTTTATATAATTTGTTTACACAGGTTCTGTTACTCTTTTGGTAAAACTATACTGATTGTTGTATAGATTTTATCACTTACGAATGTATTTTTTCCCATTTTTAACTAGAAATACAGTTTCCAATATAAACAAAGTAATGAATTTTTATTACTTCTCTGTTTTGCTTCATGTGTTTAGAAACTTTGTTACTAGGTGCTTATGCATTTGTATTTGTCGTATCTTTGTGACTTATCCTCTTGTCACTACGAAGCTAATTCTCTCTTTTTCTGGTAATACTGCTTGCCTTAAAGTGCTCTGTGTCTAACAGCCACACCAGCTTTCTTACGCTTCCTGCTGGCATGTCTGTTCTTTTCAGTCCTTTGCAGCCTCCCCATCTGCATCTGTATATGTAAAGTGTGGCTTGTAGTCAGCAGTAGGTGAGGCTCAATCACTGCTTCCTTCAGGACTGTCCTTCGTTTGCATTCAGTGTAATTATACCTGTGTTTGTCTCATTACCTTGTTTGTTTTCTCTTTTACCCTTGTTCGTTGTCCCTCCTTTCCTGTCTTCACTTGACTTAATTGTTTCCTCTACTGCTCTGTTCTGTATTTTCTACTGGCGTTTATCGTGCTACCTCTACATTTTCAAGTGGTTGATCTTGAGTTTACGTGAATCTGCGTCTTCATCAGTCCACCTGGTTTAATATTATTCCATTTCTGTAGGATGTAAAATCCTTAAGAAGACAGAATTCCTTCATACACCTTTTTATCTTTTCTTCTGTTGTTGTTGAATATTATGCTACTGCGTGTGTTGTGTATACCACACAGGTTGCTAGTATTTTACATTAAAAAGTTAATTGATTATTAAAGAATTTTTGAAAAGAAAAAGCTAACCTGTCTTGGTTTCTCACATCTGCATCATTTCCAGTGGTTTGCATCCATTTGGGTGGAGCCACACTGCTCCTGGCATCATTTTACCTCGGTCCACAGCCGGCTGTACCATTTCTAGCATGCTGGCCACACAGTCCCTCGGCCTCAGTTTATCTGAAAATGCCTTTATTTGGCTTTACGTGTCAAAGGTATTCTTGCTGGACTTAGGATTCTAAGTTGTCAGGCTTTCAGAATTTCTAAAATGTTGTTCGTCTTCTGGCCTCCATCTTTTTTTGTTTGTTTGCTTTGTTCCATTTGGTTTGTTTTTCTGATGATTTTTGATTTTTACTGTTAGTCTCCTGTATGTAGCATGTCTTTTTTCTGGCTGCTTTAAAGATTTTCTCTGTGTTTGGGTTTTTTTCCAGCACTTTGTTTGTAATGTACCTGAGTGTCTTCTTCATACTTGTCCTGCTTCAGCCCCTCTGAGGTTCCCGGTTCTCTGGGCTGCTGGTTACAAAGAAATGTAGTGAAATTTTGACCATTATTTTTCTTCAAACATTTTTTTCTGCCAACCTGTCATTTTTCTTCTGCAACCCTAATTGCACATGTGATGGGTCACTTAATATTGTCTCACAGGTTATTAGAGCTCTGTATTGTTTTTTCAGTCTTCTTTCCTCCCTGTGTCTCAGTTGCGGTAATTTGGTGTAATCCTTCTAATTTCACTAACCCTTTCTAATGTTCTCTCTAATCTGTTGCTAATTCCATCCAGTGATTTATTTTATTTTATATATTGTGTTTGTCAGTTCTGAAATTTATTTTGAATTCATTTTCATAGCTTCTGTGTCTCCTAAAATTCCTATCTCTTCACTCATTGCAGCCAAGTATGCATTTTCCTGGAGATTCTTTAATGTATGTATCAGTTACTTAAAAATCCTGTCTGCATTTCCACCGAGTACTCTTTAGGTCTTTTTTGTTGACTATTTTCTCTGGGTCATGGAATACATTTTTCTATATCTTTAGGAGTCTAGTAATTTTTTAATTTATATACTACCTTGTGGATAATATGCTCTGTTATCTTTCTGGATTCTGTCATCATTCTCTGAACGTAATTTACTTTTATTTTAGTGGCCAGTTAAGTTTCTCATGAATTAACCTAAATTTATGGATATGTGCCTTTAAGCATTTTTGTGTGTGTGATTCTGTTTCTGTTTTGGCCTTGGTCCTTGGGTTCAGCCAAGGATTTGAAAGGAATATGAATGCAGATTTTGGGACTACCTCCTTCGTGGCCCTTCCCTTTTCATAATTTTTCTTCTCCACTTCCATGTGCTCTGGCAGCCCCAAATGCTGACCTGTCCTGGCTCTAAATATCTCATACCCTGACTGAGCCATACTCTTGGTAGAAAAGCTAATAAATGTGGACTACACCCAAGGTTGAACCAACCCTTCCAATGTCTGCCTATTTTTAGATACTCAGATTGCCTTCAGAGTTGTTCTTAAACTTTGTTCATGATTTATGTATTTTCTCATTGCCAGAATTCTAAAGATGTGTTTCCTATCTATCCATTTCATTATGTTCTCCTTATCAGTCGATAAGGTTAATCTCTTGTATTTTCTAGGCGTACAGTCCTGTCATCTACAAATAATGTCATTTGTTCCACTTTTCTGATATTAATACCTGTTTTGCTTTCTCATTTGACTGTAACGAGCACCTACAAAACAATGTTGGATTATGCTGGAAAAAGCAAGTATGTCTAATAGGTGCTCGATTTTAATTGTAGGAATTTTAGATTTTTAATTTTTTATGTGATGTTTGATATTTTTGATAAATCATTTTCATCATGTATGGGTTTTTTTCTTCTTGTTCATATTTTTATTAGGAATTTTATCAAATCCTTATTCATGTTCCAGTGATAATATGATTTTCCTAATTTCTTAGTGTTGTTAATTTCTTATTTTAGTAATAGATTTTTAAATTTCCTAATTTTGTGCTACCTCTGAGTTCTTTGTACTCTATTCTAGTTTCCTGTGGAATTACTTGTTTGAGATGCTGAGAAGATTAATTTTTCTCATTTTTAGCAAGTTTGCATCTAATCCATTAATTGACATATAGTTGACTTTTTTGTATGCTATCATAATTTGCTATTAAGATTATGATAGTTTATGAAATTAAGCTTTTCTCTAATCTAGAAGAGCTTAAATAAGTAAAGGTATCCATTTGGGGAAGTTTAAATAATAATTTGTAAAACCATTTTAGTCTGGCACATATTTTTAATGGAAGATCTTAACAAACTTTCTAATTTCTTTATAGTTTGAGGTTTTTGTTTTGCTTTGTTTTTTCCATTTTATTTCATCTATTGTTCAATTATTTTGCTAGAAAATTGTTTTTCCTTTAGATTTTCAAATTCGTATAAAATATTTACACAAATTATTCTCACTTAAAGTTTATTTGATCTTACTATTTTGTAATTGTCAATTTTCAATAGTTTGTATTTTTATTTCTCTCTTTGTTTCTTAATCAGATTTACCCTTTCATTTTAATTGTTCTTTTTTTTACAAACTTGATTTTTAAAAATGTATTACTTCTTTCTTATGTTTGCCCTTTCATTAATTTTAACTTTTTCTTTATGCCTTCTTTGTACTTTTGTTGTTCCTTCTCTTATTTCTCCAATTGGACAATAAATAAGATATGTGTATTACTATTTGACTACTAATTGAGCTGTACCCTGCAGGTTTTTGATGAAGCAATCTTTTTTTTTTTTTTTTTTTTGAGTTTTTAGATTGTTTGCCATTTCTGCTCTGTTCGCTCACTGATGTAGGAGTTAGTTTCCCAGGTACTTGGAGTGTTTGCGTGTTCCTGAGGGCGCTGCTCTGGGTCATTGTTAGGAGAATGGCATGTAAGTTGTCGTATGTATTGTCTGATTTTTCTAAGGTAGATGAGTGATTAAAGCAAAAATAGTATTACTGTAAAGTGAGGTTAATATAATATGTAGAGATTAAATATATGAAAGCAATAACAAATGATGAGAGGTATACAGAATTGCATTGTTGTAAGATTCTTGTTTGTGAAGGGTGAAGAGTGAAGTGTTAGTTGGGCCAATATTAATTTTATGTATATGTTATAAGTATGGATATTTTAATCTGTAGAGAAACCATAAAATATTAAACTGTAGCTTTTTTTACAGAAAGAGGAGGGCAGGGCAAGAGGAACAAGAACAGAGGCAGCAGATGGAAAAAAATTTGAAGATGGTAGACTTGAACCCAATATAACTAACAATTAAATGTCAGTGGATTAATTGTAAACTAATGCCAGTGGCCTCAACTGAAGCCAAAAATTATCAGACTTGATAAAATAGCAATACTTAATTATATGTTGGGTAAGAAATAGACACTTTAATTAGAAAGACTCAAATAGGTTGAAAGCAAAATGCTGGAAAGAGATATACCATGCCAATAGCATTAAAAACTGTGTGGCTGTATAAATATCAAACAAAGTAGTTTTAAAAGCAGAATATTGTGAGACATAAAAAGGGGTAATTTACTATGACCACGGGGTCAATACACAGGAAGACAACAATCCACAATGTGCACACACCTAGTAACAGAGCTTCAAAACACATAAAGAATAAAGCTCACAGTACAGAAAAGGAAAATAAACAAATCAACACCATAGTTAAAGAGTTTTACATTCTTCTTTAAATAACTTATAGAACAAGTACATAAAAGATCTAAGGCTGAGGAAACTGTGAACAACACCATCAACACAGCTTATTTTGTGTATACTGAACAATGCCAAAGCACTCCGTCTCTTTGCAGCTGCACGTGGGGCGTTCACAAGGCAGACTACAGACTGACTAAAGTAAGTCTCAGTAAATTTCAAAAGATTGAAATCATACAGTGTTTTTGACTGTGATGGAAATAAAAATAACAATAAACTATGTAGACAAGATATGAACATCAAAGAGCCCACTTCTAAATAACTCATGTAACAAGGAAGAAGTTACAAGAAAAATAAGAGAGTATTTCAAACTGAATGATAATGAAAACGAACTGTCAAAATTTGTAGGACTCAGTTAAACAATGCTGAAAGGGAAACGTGTAACTTTAAATGCCTATATTAGTCAGTGTTTTAAGATAACACCTTCAGCATCTAGAAAAAGAAGAGTAAATTAAATCCTAACTTAAGTAATTGAGAATGGAGCAAGACAATAAAACAGAGAGCAGCGAACAAGAAAGAAAATTAATGATGCCAATAACTGGAGCTTTGAAAAGACAATTAAAATGTAAAAACCCCAGCAAGACTGAGTAAGAAAGGAGGAGCCTCACGCGTCACCAATGTTAACAGTCAAAGAGAGGATGTCATTATGGATTGTGGGCATTGAAGAGGCAATAAAAGACTATTATCAATAGTTTTATGCTAATTTGAAACATAAAATGGACTAATTCCTTGAAAATTACAACTTACTATATACAAGAGCCAAAATGAGACAGAAAATCTGAATATCCCATTAAGGAAATGTTTTTCTTAAACAAACAAAAAAAACCCTCCAAGACCTCGTGGTTTCACTTGTGAGTTCTGTCAAACATTTATGGAAGAAAGAATATCAATCTTACACAAAATGCTTCTGAAAATGAGACTGGGAACCACTTACCACTTTGTTTTATGAAGCCTGCATAATCCTGATACCAAAATCCAACAGACGTTGCAAAAATAGTAAGTTAAAGATCTGTATTCCTCATGGGCATAGATCCAAAATTCTTAACAAAGTTTAACAAATTCAGTCACATGTACAAAAGACAGTATAACACGTGGACTTTGTCTCAGGAATAGAAAACAAGTTTAACATTTGCTCATTAATTCCTAGTGATGGGACAGAGAAGAAACATAATCATTTCAGTAGATGCAGAAGAAGGATCTGAAAAAAACCTCCATTCACAGGGGAAAATATCTCAGTAAACTAAGAATATAAGGGAACTTCTTTAATTTCATGAAGAGCATCTTTGAAAATACTGTGGCCACCACGAAGATAGATGATATATTAAAGACTTTGCCTCTAAGACTGGAAACAAATCCAGGATGCCTGCAGTGACCACCTGTAGTCTACTTTGGGCTGGAGGTCCTAGCCAGTGCGTTATACTGAAGACAAACAAATAAATGAATAAAAATTAGAAAGGAAAAAGTACACCTGTCTTAAAGTCACATGCCATCTACTAAAAATTTCCTAAGGAATCTCCAAAAACATCTACTAGAATTAATAAGTGAACTTAGCAAGTTCACGGGATAGAGAGTCAACATTTTTTAGAAAATTATTTCATATATTACAGCTATTATTTGGAAATTGAAATGAACAAAACAATTTGATCTGCATTGTCATTTTAAAAATGACATGCTTGGGAATAAATTTAACAGATGATATAAAGTTTCTATATTAAAAATACAAAACATTTCCTGAGAAAAATAAGGACTATTGAATGGAGAAATACATCATGACTATAAATTGTAACACTTAATATTGCTGTCAATTCTCCGCGTTCTTCCAAAATTACAGTCTTCATGGAGATCCTAGCACAGTTTTTGGAGACACTGACAAACTGACCTGAAATTCATGTAGAAATACAGAAGATCCAGAATAGTCAAAACAATTTTGACAAAGCAAAAGTGAAATTGGAGGACTTACACTGTCTGATTTCAAGACTCACCATAAAATAATGGTAATCAAGTCTGTGTGTTGGTGTCAGGCTAGTCAGATTGGTGGAACAAAAGACACACACCACGCAGCCTGTTGATTTTCAGCCGAAGCGCCAAGATAATTCAGGATGGTCTTTCAACAAATAGCCTTTTAATTACTGAGGTTTCAGTTGGATGATAGACTTCAATGCAAAAGCTAAAGTTATAAAATTTTTAGAACAAAACATAGGAGAAACTCTTTATGCTCTTGAGTAGGCAAAGATTCCTTAGCACGCAAAAAGCACTAACCTGCCAAGACATTCATCACAGGGTACAAACTTTCAGTTGTAAGATGAGTAAGTTCTGGGCATCTAATGTACAGAATGATGATTACAGTTCGTAACACTGTTCTGTACACCTGAAATCTGCTAAGAGAGGTCTTAATTATTCTTAACACACACACACACACACGAAATGTAACTCTATGGATATGTTAATTAACTGCTGTAATCATTTCACGATGTGCACATATATCAGATAGCCACACGGACAACCTAAATATATACAACTTGCTTTGGTCAATCAAACCTCAAACCTGGAAAAAACAAAACCAAAAAAAGCACTCACCTTCAAAGAAACAAATAGGTGATAAATTGGACTTCATCACATTAAAAACTTATGATCTTCAAAACAGCCTTTAAGGAAATGAAAAGACAAGCCACTGAATGTGAGAAAATATTCTCAATACTTATGTTCAATAATGATCTTATGTAACTCTTACAACTTAATAATAAAACAAATAACCAAAGTAAAAATTACATGAAAAAATTTCCTTTTAAATTTATTTAAGAAAAAATGTGATACACTTTAAAGGAGATGAAGTAAGTACAAATGATGTGAAGTGAAATATAGTAGTATGTTGAAGGTGACTGTCTGAAACGTGAGCCTGTGGGACCAGAGGAACTGGCCGGCAAGGAGGGCGAGCAGGGAGTGCAGACACCGAGAGAGACGTGTGATTCCGCAGCTGCGGGTTGAGAACCTTTAAGGGCCGAGCCTGGGCCGAGTGCTGGGAACTTAGCGAAGAACAGGACAGCCACTGGCCCTGCTGTGCTTCCAGTCTAATAGGGGGGTGGACGTGCCAACTAAGTAACTTTACAGCACATTGAAATAGACTTTATTCTAGAAAACTCTTAAGGGGTGAATTGTGCCCCCCTACAAATTCATTTTAAAGCCCTGATTCCCAGTATTTGGAGACAGGGCCTTTAGAGAGGTAATTAAGGTAAAATGAGTAAATGATGGCCGAGCCCTAATCCAGTGTGACTGATGTCCTTGGAAGAAATTTGAACAGAGGCATGATGGAAGACATGTCTGTGAAGACATGGGGAGAAGCTGGCATCTGCAAGCCAATGAGAGACGCCTGGAACGTGTCCTTCCCTCGTGGCCCTCAGACGAACCAACCCAGCCAATACCTGATTTTGGACCCCTGGCCTCCAAAACCCAGGCCAGTGAGTTTCTATTGTGTCAGCCGCCTAGCGCGCTGTGCTTCGCTGCAGCAACCCTAGCAACCTGATGCAGCGGCCTAAGGGGGTCTGTCTTCTGCAATCAAAGGACCCGAATGACCAGGGGAGCGGGCAGGCTGGAGTTCGGGAAGCGAAGATCCTGGCCAGGCCTGGAGACGTCACTGGGGCTTCCTGGATGTGGGGCAGCGTTCGCTCTGTACCTGCGTGGCTTCATCGTCCTCTCCCATCGCCCCGCTGCCCTGGTAAGCCTGCACCAGGCGCTGTCTTCCCTCCTGGGTGCAGAGCGAGTGCGTGAGGAGACTCCTCCCTCACCCCTGCCGGGTTATGGTCTCCTGATGGTCCCACCTCGGGTCAGGTCTAACAGCCCCGGCAGGGAAGCCTGGGTTCACTGCCCGGAAGAGAAACTCCAGGAGTCCCACGTTTCTGCTTCTTGGAGCAAAGGGGCGAAGTGATGGGGTGAAATGAGATTCTCCAGCCATGACCGGTGCAAGGTTTCGTGGAGAAGGGAAGTTAAGAGGGTCGTCGTGACCACGCTGAAGAGCTGTTGGGCCGTTTCCACTGCAGCATTACACAGAATCCAAAACTGCATGATTTGACCCTGTTTGCAGTCGCAGCTTCTCTGCAATAGCACCTAGGCCAGCTGGGCAGGGCGAGTCCAGTGTCCTGACTCAGGCTGGGCACATGGGAGCACGTGGGCCTGTGTCCAGGGAGGGAGTTTGACCAGAAGACGCCCTCACACTTCTGTACCATTCCTGTTCCTCGGAGCCTTGACGTCACGTGGCCCTCTGCCTCTTAGGCGGGGATGCCATCAGAGCTGGCCTGTGCCAGCCAGAGGGGAGCAGGGGCCCTCAGCTGCACAGACGTCAGAGATTCTGAGGATGCGACTCACTATTGACCTGGTAAGGAGAGGCTCCAGGCTGTGGGGGAGGTGAGGAATTTGCAGCCATGCCTGGAACTGAATCGTTTTCCATTCCATTCTGGGCCCGAGAAAACTGCTGACAGAAATGACTTGGACACACAGCAGTGAGGAGATCTCAGAGAAGGGGGAGTGGGGTGAGAGGGACAAGGAGAAAAGCACATTCTATCCTGGAGGACCGGAGACCGACGGACGCCGAGTCCGGGGTTGAGGCTTAACCAGGGGCTTAGGCAACACACCAAGAATCGGATGCTGAGAGAACACCTCACCGTCAGCCGATGCTCTGCAGCTGAGCGTTCAGACCTTTCAGGCCAGGGGGTTGACTCCAGGCTTTTCCTCTGCCTGCTAGCATTTATTGAGTACCAAGTGTTTATAAAGTGAAGTGCCACCAGCGGAGGAGAGCTTCAGAGTAGTACGAGATGATTCTTTGGTGACGCTGGCTAGAAGTTTTGTAGGTCTGTGGTTTACACTGAGGTCTGTGATCCATTTTGAGTTACTTTTTGGTGAAGGGTTTAAGGTCTGTGTCTAGATTCATGTTTTCTTGTTCCAGCGCTTTCTGTTGAAGGGCGCTTTGCTCCGTTCGTGTTGCTTTTGCTCTTTGTCGGAGATCATCTGACTACATTTATGTGGGTCTGTCTGGGCCTCTCTTTCTTTTCCGTTTATCTACGTCTCTGTTCTTGCACCAGCACCATCCTGTGCTGATTACCATCGCTCTATGGTACGTCTCGAAGTCAGAGGGTGTCAGTTCTCTCATTTTGTTCTCCTTCAATATTGTGTTGATTATTCTATGTATCTTTTCTCTATATATAAATAAGTATTTCATTTTTGGAAGTACTAATGTAAATGGTGATGTGTTTTTAATTTCAAATTCCACTTGGTCATTGTTGGTATATTAAAAATGATTGACTTGCATATGTTAACCTTGAGTCCTGCAACCTTGCTATAATCACTTATTAGTTCCAGGAGAGGAATGATTTTGTCAGTTCTTTTAAATTTTCTACATAGACAATCATGTCATCTGTGAACAAAGACTGTTTAATGTCTTTTTTTCCCAATAAGTGTACCTTTTATTTCCTTTACTTCTTTTACTGCATTAATAAGGACTTCCAGTATGATGTTGAAAAGGAGTGGTGAGAGGGGACACCCTTGCCCTTCCCACTCCTGAGCTTAGTGGGAAAGCTTCTGGTTTCTCACCATTAAGTATGATGTTAGCTATAGGTTTTGTGTAAATATCTATCGAGTTGAGGGAATTCTTCCTATGCCTAGTTCACTTTTATCATGAATGAGTGTTGCATTTTGACAAATGCTTTTACTGTATATATTGATAGGATAAAGTGATTTTCTTTTTAGCCTGTTGGTATGAATGATCACATTAATTGATCATTGATGGTTGAACTAGCCTTGCATACCTGGGATAAATCACACTTGGTCATGGTGTGTATCTTTTTATTCAGTGTTGGATGTGATTTGCTAATGTTTTGTTGAGGACACTCATGAAAGATACTAGTCTGTAGTTTTCTTCTTTTGTAATATCACTGTCTGGTTTTGCTACTAGGGTAACACTAACTAGCTTCACAGAATGAGGTAAGAGTGTCTCCCCTGATTCTCCTTTGGAAGAGACTGTAGGGAAGAGGTATAACTTCTTCCTTAAATATTTGGTAGGATTTACTGTCTGAATCCATCTGAGCCTGGTGCTTTCTGTTTGGAAGGTTATTAGTTATTGATTTAATTTCTCAAATAGATAAAAGCTGGTTTAGATTGTCTATCTCTTCTTGTGCAAGTTTTGGAAGATGGTACCCTTAAGAAATTGGTTCATTTCATCTAAATTATCAAATTTTTGGGCATGGGGTTGTTTTTAAGATTCCTTGATTATCCTTTTAACGTCCATGTGATCTGCAGGGGTGTCCCCTTCTTCATTCCTTATAGTAGTGATTTGTGTCCTTTTTTCTTAGACGAGCTACAGGTGTATTGCGCTGCTTGATCCTTTAAAAGAACCAGCTTTTGACTTAGTTGAGTTTATTGATTTACTGGTTTCAATTTCATTGATTTCTGCTCTAATTCTTATTTCTTTTCTTCTGCTTACTTTGGATTTAATTTACTCTTCTTTTTTTCTGATTTCCTGAAGTGGAAACTTAGATCTTAATTTCATATCTTCCTTCTTTTCTCTTATATGTGTTTAAAGCTGTAAGTTTCCTTCTAAACAGTGCTTTCACTGCATCCCACAAATTTTCGGCTGTGTTCTCATTTTCCTTTAGTTATAAATATTTTTAATTTTCTCTTGGTTTCTTCTGTGACTTGTGTGTTATTTAGAAGTTGTGTTTGTTTGTTTGTTTAGCTCCCTGGGCCACCGCTGCTCCAGCCCGGCCCAGCCCAGCCCAGCCGGGCCCCTCTCGCAGAAAGGGAGACTCGGGGGTGCCTTCCTCCTGCAGGGGAGCAAAGAGGGGAGGAGAGTGAAGGAGGGGAATCAGTGCATTCTGAGGCGGGGCTGGGCTGACCTCCAGGTTCCAGGTGCTGCCACCCGCTGCCGCCGCCGGCTCCGCACACCTGCAAGTATTTTTTAATCTCCAAGTAGCTGAAGATTTTCCAG
This sequence comes from Camelus dromedarius, assembly GCF_036321535.1. NCBI lineage: Eukaryota > Metazoa > Chordata > Mammalia > Artiodactyla > Camelidae > Camelus > Camelus dromedarius. Next base: position 3,234,673 of record NC_087441.1, read on the forward strand.
CTGCTTTTTTGTTTTTGATATCTAGTTAATTGCATTGTTATCTAAGAGCACATCACTATGATTTTTCTTCTTTTATATTTGCTAAAAGGTGTATTTTATGGTCTGTTACTTGGTCTGTCTTGGTAAATGCTCCGTTTGAGTCTGAAGAGACTGTGCTTCCTGCTGCTGCTGGTGAAGTCACGTGCAGGTGTCAACTGTAGCCGGTTGTTTGATGAGGCTGTGGAGTCCAGATCCGTCCTCGCTGATCTCTGCCTGCTGGATCTGTCCGTTTCTGACGGGGGCTGGGAGCTTCCAGCTGTGGTGCTGGGTTCGCTGTCCTTGCAGTTCCGTCAGTTTGGCCTCACGTGTCTGTGCTCTGTTGCTGGGGGCGGACGGGCTGAAGGGTTGTTCCTCTTCCTGGAGAACCGGCCCCTTTATTATTATGAAGTGCTTCTCCTCATTGCTCATATCTTTCTTTGCTCTGAAGTCTTTTCTGCCTGAAATTAATGTAGCCACTCCCATCTTCTTGTGAATAGTGTTAGCATAGTATGTCATTCTCCACCCATTTACTCCTAATCTCTCTGTGTCTTTGTATTTAAGGTGTGTTTCCTGTAGACAACATACATTTAAGCCTTGTTTTTGGACCCGCTCCGATGATCTGTCTTTTGCCTGGTGTATGTAGACCACGGACCTTTAAAGCGCCTGTGGTGCATCAGTATCTGTGGTGCTTGCCACTGCTCTCTATTCTTTGCACTTGCTCTTTGCGCCCGGTTTTGTCTTCCACTCTGTTCCTGTTATTTTGCTGTTCATCTTTGCTCATCAGTGTGGTGTCTTTCTTTTGACTGTGAATTTTTCTTCTCCTTTGGGGCTCTGTTCCAGCTGCTGTTTCCAATGCGGGCGTTTACTTCAGCCCACTAATTTTTTCATCTCTTATGTAAATATCCAATTTAATTTAGGTTGTTTTATGCTTTTAATAAATTAATTTATCTGATATTGCTTGAATTTTTGTGGTTAAATATATGACGCTATTTCTTAGAAGATAATTTTGGAGATACTCATTGTAGGTGCGCCATTGGATAGCTGGTAAATGACAGGCATGGCCTCTCCCTTTACACGTGGAGTTCATACCAAAACATGGAAGATGATACCATTTGTCTGAGGAAACCAGTGGCAGACTGGCCAAGAATGACGTCACCTAGTATCTAGAGAAGTGCAACCTTTATTTAAATTGAGAATCATTATACTTCTAACCATAAGTAGAGAGATTAAAGCAGTACTTACAAAGGCATTTTATTCAATTATATATGAATATTTATTTTAAGCCTAAAATATTTAGATGGATAGTTTTTCTTCACTATCAATTGTTTGGTTAAAAAATTAACATTTAATACAAATATTTTTCATAACAGTTCTCAAACTACTGATATTCTCTTTATTTAATTTGTGATATTTTGTATTAAAATCAGGGTGACCAGCCTCCCTAGCTGGTCTGGATCATCCTCAGCCCCTGTTGTCTGATGTAATTAAATCAGTGCTCACTTTCGCTCTCAAAGTTCTGTTGGCCCAATGATACGGTATAATATCCTCGTGTGTGATCAGGGCAGAACGTCACGTGGTGGAAGTAATTACATTCTAGGCTTTTGTCCACTTGTGGGGCCCAGAGTTACGGATAATTGTGACACTGCCTTGCACATAGCAGGTGTTCAGTATTTGTCATGTAAACAAACAATCCAAAATGGCAAATACTAAAGAGTGTAGGTTTTATAACGTGATCTTATATCTTTATTATATCCTTGATTCTTGGCATTCTGTGTCCCGGTAATTTGCCAAGACTTGACATGTGCTGATGAAGCCGAAACTCTGTTCTTGGTGTCCAGTCCTTCCTAGAGATGGGCTGCGTCCTGTCGGACACCTGGCTGCTAGAGCGCAGGAGTCTCTTCTCTTCACAAGCATTCTTAAGAGCGTAACAGGTAAGCAGGTTTGTCAGAGCAGAGAATGTATTCTGAATAAAGGCAGATGGCCTCATGTGCTTTTAGTGTTTAATCAGTTAGGAAAGCATTTAATTTATGAAAGATAAATCCAAATGACCAGTGTCTTAAAATACAGGGTTTTTTTTTTTATCACATTGTAAATAGTCTGATGATAGGCAATTGCTGGCTTAACTTTAGCTGCCCAGTGATGCTTTCCAGTGTCCTCGACATGCGGGCCTCTTCCTCGTGTCTTATTCCTGGTCAGCTGGACCTCGCCAGGTTGTTCTCCCCTTCCGCGGCTCGCTCTGCCCTTCTGTGGCTCGCTCTCCCCTTCATTCCCCTCCTGCTGGAGCTGAGGGCCACCTGGATTCTCTTGACCGTTGTTGGGAGTCCTAATACTTTGACACTTGTTCCTATCTTGTGTCCTTACCATTGGTCCTTGCCACCTGCCCTTGGCATTTACCATTCACCTCATATGGACTCAACATTTTGGCCACAACTCTGCTTAAAAATATTAGATAATTGTATTGTTTTTTATTTTGAAAATGAAACAACCAGAGATCACTTATGTATGAAAGTCCTTGCCACGTGTCTTTCAAAATCAGATGAATAATTCACTTTTATACTAGACATTACACATTATACATACAGTTTCATTTTTAAAGATCTCTCACACTTGATAATGAGTATATTCTTTAAGCTGCTTAAATAGCAGAGCATGACAAGTGATTTTAGGGCCCCAGAAATGAATTATTAGACCAGTTTAAATCTACCTTGTAAAAGGGGGACTTGCTGGTGACACTAAAGATGAGGAGGGAACCAACGAGAGAAACAGAAGTTGTAACTGATTTATTTCTTTACTGAACAGTCCCTTCAAAGCTCGTCCCCAACCACAATTAAATCGCAGTTAACCACAACTAACATGCATGTCACAGTTGGAAACCAGCTGTGGACTCACACCAATGGCAGGCAGAGGGCAGCTTATAGTTTCACTGAAACAACTAGCAGTCACCATCTCCTTTTGACTAAACCCAAACAGAACAGCCATATGTCAGAGCATGATTCTTGAATTACAGCATCTTTCTTAATGGAGAAGAGCAAATAGTCTTGCCTAAGGACCAGTTTAGCCAACATTACAGAAGACCCAATGCGTTTTTAAGTTATGAAGTCGAGTTAAAGTATCATTTTAAATATAAAAATGACAAGCATATGAGTTGTTAGTATGTTTTATAATCTTTATTTCCATTTATTTCATGTTGGAATTGCCTTCCTCGAACATGTATTTTAAAAATCAACTAATTTTAGAAGTTTATCCCTAAAAGCGTTAGGAAACAAACAGATGAAAATGTTTCTTCCCTTAATTTCAGGGAATCTTTGTGCCCTTCAGAGACATCCCTATGCTACACTTCTTCTGAAATCTTTCCTTAATTTAAGTGCACACCAGAAAGGGTACAGTGCTGAACTTTGAACAATTCTTTGAAGAATCAGAATCAGAACTGAAGGAGTGTGTCCCTTCACACGGCTGCTGCTCTTACTTTGGAGAACAGCACGTGTCTGTGGGCCTTATTTTTTTCTTAGACCATAATGCTGTTTCCTGCAGCATTTTGTGAGCGTGCCCTCAGTGATCAGCCTTTTCAGCAGCATTAAACGCATGAGGGCCTCACTCTACTAGGTGTGTTTGATGTTTCAGCAGAGGAACTTGACGTGTGGGGAAGCTAAGTTCTAACGTGAAATCGCTGATGGCTGCACTTGATTTAAACTATACACAGTGGCCTCTGGATCTGTGGGCCCCCAGATCCACAACCACATTTTCCACCTTGCCCTCTAGGGCAAGTCATTCACTCCCCGCCCTCCCTCCGGCTTGGCTTTGCTGGATTCAGCCCTGGTGGCGGTGATGAGGTCAGAGGGTGGGAGGAGACAGGTTGGGGTGTTTGCGTCCTTGGCTTCCTCCCGTGGGCCGCTGGTTTAACAGCGCTTCTGGGGGGAGCCCTCCCCACACGTACAGCCCTGGCTGCCTGTCTTGGCCCCTCCAGGCCCAGGCTGGGGGCCTGCCCGCCGGCACTGGCCCTCACTGCCTGTCATTCCTCAGTTTCCCTGCCACCTGCCCACGCCCATCCTCCGGTTCTCCCTGGAGGCTCATCGGTCCTGTGCCGGGACCCCGGCCGCGAGAACCTTGTACTGAAGTAGGTGGCGTTACTGTGTTTTACACCTGGCTGCGGCTCTTCATTTTTTCCCACTTCCAGCGTTAGTTGAGATTTGGGAGGCTGGAGTGAGGGCAGAGAATTCGAGGTGCGGCATCCTATCTTCCCAGCTCTCTGTGGAAATCAAGCCGGCCTTCCAGTCTTCTCGAATTCCAGCCATTCACACAAGTGAGCAATTGTCATAGCAACCATGCGAGACTTCATTCTTTATCCGTCTTCTCGCTGCGACCTTTTATAAAGTTACTTGTAAGTTTCATCTGCATGTTTCTACTTTGCTTCCAGTAGGACAGCGTGTCCTTGGCTGATCGACTTTACAAAGTGGGTGGTGTCGGATGGGGGAGCAGGCGGAGAGGATGGAATGAGAGACCCGGGACTTCCATTTTGACCCCAGACCGTCACCTGAGATCCTGCGGGGTGGGTGGTTTCGTTCCTCTTCCTTTTGTAAAGTTCTGTGATTCTGTGATCTTCTGATGTGGGAGAGAACTTTAAAGTCAGACAACACTGGGAAGGCAAATGCCTGCACGGGTGAGAGGCGCTCGCCTTCAGGGCGGGAGTCTGCCCATCTGTGTGCTTTCCAGCTGCTGCCTGGTCGGGGATGATGCGTGGGGGTGGGGCGCAGCCAGAGGGGAGAGGAGGACAGAGAGGGGGATGTGTTGCCATTGTAACTCCTGCGGATGCAGACGTGGATCCTGTGGAGGCTGACAGGTTTCATCCTGGCCCTCCCTCCACTGTCTCGAATCCTACCCTCTGTTTCCACTGCCGTCACCGCAGTTCAGGCTGCTGGCTCCGCACAGCTGGACACTGCGTGTTCTCTTAAGCGCTCCCTCCACAGCCCCTGCCACAGTTCTACAGTTAGCTCCCCCCTGAGCAGACCTGAGTGATCGCTTTAAAACGAGGTTCCTGTCACTCTTCTACAGCCTCAGCGTCAGACTGGGAACAAGAGTTAGACTCCATTCTTGTCTCGAGACTTCGCAGCACCCCACGCCCCCCCCTCATTGCTCCCTTCCTGCCAGACTGGCTTTCCTGCTGTTTCTCGAACACACCACACTACCTACGTGTCAGGGCTTCTCCACGTGCTGTCATCTCCACCGGAACTCTCACTCGTCTTCGTATTTTTGCCTCTTTCAAAGTATTTTTCAACACAGACTCGTTAAGTGAAAACGTCTCCTGCATTTTCTGCTTCTCCCCTTCGGAACGTTGGTGTGTTTTGTCCACGACTGTAACTGTGCCTGATGCGTACAGGCGTGCAGGACTCTTGGAGTAAATGAATGCAGTCAGCCCCCCGAAGCGACTCGCCCAGGAATCGCTGTGGCATGGGCGCCGTGTTGGGCTCTGACTGCAGTGTTGTTGGTGACGAGACACACAAGATCGCACCAAGAGCAGACTTAGCATGAACTCCACCCCTAGCAGAGCTGGTTATCAGGATGCATAAGAAGTAGGTCCGTATTCCATCCACAGAAAGAAAGAAACCGGTTCCAGTCCAGGTTAGGATTTCCGGACAACCATGACCACCTAACTGATTTCTCACTGAGATTAAAAACAAGTAATTTTTATTTACTAAAGGCATTTAATGCACATTTTCTTACTTGTTTTATTTCTATTTGTTTGGTTACCAGTAAAGTACTGCAAAATGGTTTTGTCTGAGTAATTTTGCCGATGAGATCTAGATGGTAAGTAGGCGACGATCTTCTCAGCCCTGGTGGAAGCAGCGCTACCTGTGAAATCCCGTCCAGGGAGAAAACTGGCTCCACTTGTCTTCCAGTGCCCATCCTCTTAACTTCTTTTCATAGATTTATGAGTTAAGAAATTTATGAGCTAAGAAATCTTTTTTGAGAGAAAGCTTATTAGAATATTCAGCCAAGAGAAATAAATGTTGATTTTTTTTTAGTGAACGTAGATTGAGATTGAATTGTTTTCAGTTCATGAGATAATTATTTGCAAACAGAATAATAGTTTTTTTCATCTTCTATTTCTGTTTAAATCAATTTACCTGTTGAGCAAACAAATACACTCATTGCTTTAGAAGCCCAAAGCGAGAAATAAGTACTCTTTCTTTAAACCACAAAGTGTTTATGAAGCTACCTCATCAAGATGACATGGGGTTTCCTGATCGCCTTAAGGGATTTGTGCCTTTCCCATGGCGTCTGCTTTGGGGTCACAGGATGGGTCACATACGTCTCATCGACATTTCTGAAGTTGCCTAGCCCGCTCTGTTAGAGACATGATGCCCTTTTGATATGTGTCCTGATGAAAAGGAAGGTTATAGAAGATATTTAATTAGGCTAATGGGCTAAAGGAAATTGGCTGATGGAAAATAAAAGAAACTTATTAGTGACTGGCTTCAAAGACATGGATAATAGACAAAGCTGGAGCCCCCAGATATCCAGGAATCTCTGCTTGGGGGACGCCACTAAATCAGAGACTCTGCCAAACTCTGCCTGCCTGGTGGGACAGGCTCAGGACCGGAGCCAGACTGTGCCCACGATGGGGGTGTTTATGCACCTGCAGGAAGTCAGGCAGCCTTAGCAGCCGTGGATTCCTCAGACTCATAAAATTTAGGTAGGAGGTGGAATATTACCAGCTTGTCACTTGCTACACAGTTTTGTATCTTTTTTGATAATTTGCCTTTTAACATTATGTGATTTGCTTTGTAAATGTTAAAGTCAGCATGTTAAGATCTCTTAATAACTAGTGCTTAGTGCTACCCTTAAGGGTAGACTTTTTTGGGGTAATCATTTGGGGTAATCACGTGCCATTAGACCAAATCCAGTAAAATTAGAGGGGAGATGTCTGTTTGAATTCCTTTACGTGATTTTTATTTTTCCTCAAGAGGAAAGATTAAACCAAACCATACATAGGAAGAAAAGTCAGACACGCAACACACCATTGTGAGTGCAGAGCAGCTGGAGAGAAGGCTCCTTTCACCCAGAAGCTGGAGTTTGCACGGGGTTTGGGGACACTGTTCTCTGCCCATGGGGAGGTGGGAGAGAGTTCTGGAAATCTACACCTACTCTGGCCTCGTCTTGCGCTACTTACGCCTGGGAGGAATCATGTCGTTTCTTTGCACCTCAGATTTCCCTTATATGAAATGACAGGATTGGGATAGATTTTTTTTCAAGGTTACTTCCCACGCTAAATTTCCAAAATTCCATGAACATGAAAATCTGGCTCGTATACCCGGAGATCCCAGCGGCCTTGCAGCCGCGCCCACAGTGCAGTTTATCCCAGCAGTGACCCTGAGCAGTAGCACTGAGGCGGCAGGAGCATTTGCTGTACTGGTCATGCAACTCGTGATGGAAGTGACTGGTGGTCTTACAATTAAAGCAGAACTATTTTTCAATTCTTTACTTTCTTGCCTGTTTGTTGTAGTTGCTTAACGCTATCTTTCCCCCATCATGAAGCAATGCCCACTGTTAGCCCCACTCACTCCTGAAAATACAGACACCTTTCTAGTTGTTAGTATAAATGTGCAAATGCTGCGGTGACCAGTTTTATATTACTGTGTTCTAGAGACCGTGTCATTGGTTTGATGATGACTGCCTGTGATCTTTGTTCTGTGACAAAACTGTGGCCAGTAACACGACTGACTGCAAATGATATATATGCAGAATTCTGGGCTGAGGTAGGTTCCTTGATTTTTATATGAATGCAGATAATTTCAAGAAATGAGAAAAAATTTGAGGAGAAATTAAATATATGGATAACTTAGTAACAATGTCTTAGTTGCTCACATGATAGCTCATTGCTTCAAAAAACTATTGTTTAGCATTTATACAGATAGAAAGTAAGAACCATCATTCTGTTACATCTGACTTGAACATGTGTGTAAATTCTCTGATCTCAACTGAAGTAATTCAGGAACTGATTCACTGAACAACAGTGCAACAGTTTTCCTTATTTAATAGCCAATCTTTTGTCATTCATTCAACAAACATTACTGTCATCTACTTTGTCAGCCACTGGGAAAAGTACTGAGGGACCCACATTATTATGGGCTGTATGTCCCTGCAGCTAGAAATTTGAGAGAACAATTATTTTTTACCCTAGAAATATGAGATTATGTAAATGACCAGTCAGCTCACCTGTACATCATGAGTCCTGTAGGACACGTGGGGTATTAATTAGTTCATGATGTGCATGACGTGAAACAGCCGTGTGAATTACGCTCCTGAACACCTGTTCCTGCCTGAGTGGTCTAAATTATCAAAATTATGTGTTCCACTCCTCGATTTGTCCTCTGAATTGTCCATGAATGAGCAGAAGACAATTCTTGTGTTCGAATGAATCACGAACACCTAGGTCCCGGCATATTCAGAGAGCACTTCATGAAAAAAATTATAAAGCACTGGTGCACCTCATTTGGTTTGAAGAAGTAAAGGTAAATTTGGAGGACAAAGAGTTTGGCATTTAGTTGATGCTTCAAACTGTAAGCCTCATCCATACAGAAGAATGAATGTAAAAAGTGGAAAAAAAACAACAGTACAGCGCCCCGGTAATGATTAGTAGAAACGGTCTTATAATGTTCATTTGTTTCCTGATACTAAAGCCAAAGAATTCTTGCTGGGTGAGGCCCTGAGGCCTCGAGCTGGTTATGCCCGTGGTGTTATTTCTCCAGAACGCCTCGTGCATTGCATGTGTGTGCTCTTGCGTGGTGTTTTTTTCTTTATTTTATTTTGTGCGTGTGTCAAAATATAGTGACTACCAGACTCAGTTAGGAAGATTGTTTTCAGATGTACACGTCTGAGCTGTGATATTTGACTCTGTTATCACAGCTTAACTGGCATGTGGTGCTAAAGCAGTAACCTAAACTCTGTGACTATCACATAAGAAAGCTTGGCTGAAGCCGCTTGTTTTGCAGACACTTATTTAACTATGGCATGTTTCATGCTTTACCTGTATTTGTGTCCTGAAGTATGAATCGAAGCGTGGCAGGCACGTTGTGTGGGTTTTTTCTCCCCCTCTGTTCCTCTCCGGTTGAACAGTCCTCAGAAGTTAGTCAAACTCCCGACAGACGCCGTCCTCAGGGACCTGGTGGTCCATGTCGTCACCACGCCTGGCCAGTAGATTGTCTAGGTGTTCGTGAAGTGCACACTCCCCTCCTCATGCCCCGTCTCGCCCCACTTCAGGCCTCGCCCAGGTCATCACTGCAGCGTCCTAACTGGACTCCCAGCCTTTGCCTCTCAGAGTCAGCGGAACAGTACGGTTAAGAGTCTGGTCTTTAGTGTCCTGTGGCTTGACATTAAAATCCTGCTTTGGTACTTGGAATGAAAACTCAGGCCAGTTTTCTGGCCTCTCTCTGTGTCTGGGGGCCACACTGGCCAGTTTGGGGTGACTTTAATTCTGGTCACATTGGTGCCCTGCCTCCAACGTCCATCTCTCCGTGCTGTCGTGACACAGACGGAAGCTGTGAACTGGATCCTAAAGCCCCCTCACTGCCTCTCCCAGCTGTTGCGCGTCTCGGCCCCCCTGGGCTTCTTACTCGAGTCCGTCTCGCGGCCGTCCAGGGCCATCTGCCGGGAGCCCCTCCCTCGGCCCCCGCACCCCTCCTGCCTCGGCCCAGCCGGCCAGCCCTCCCGCACGCTCGGGCAGGGTGCCCGGCCGTCCTCCTCGGCATTGATCCTTATTTCTAGGTCCACAGTCAGATCCTTGCTTATTTTAAGTCTTTCTATGTTTTAGGCTTGTAAGATCCTTGCGCAGGGCGCCCAGTTAGTTCCATTCACATCGGACAGAAGGGAAAAAAAGTCTGACAGCTATGGGTGTTCACATCGGAAGCGGTGACACCAGAGCAGACGCTAGACTTCAGGTGCCTTTATGCTGCCAAGACAAGCGCCCTTGTCCTCCACGTGAACACTCTCAACAAGGGTCACAGCGACTTGTTCCTAGACGCGGTCTCGGCAAACCCAGGAGGGCTTTAGTTGTTCCGTGCTTCTGATTTCTGAAAGCCAGCCTAACTAAAGTAACCCAAATAATAAAATAATTAAGAAATGTGAGGGGAGAGTGGGGTTTTAGGGAAAAAATTAGGGAATGTTAAGGAAGGAGATGTTAACAGTCTTTAACCTTAAAAAACAAATAAAAAGAATAAGATAATTTTTTAAATCTATAAAATGAGAATAATGATATCTAACTCATAGTGTTTCCTGAAGGGTAAATGAAGTATTTACACGCTGCCCAGCCCAGAGCCTGCAGTACAGTGAACCTTTAATAAGTGTCTGTACTTGTGACCTTTCCGATGACCCGTAGCCACTGCGCTGTACCTTTACTGACACGTCTTAGCGGACTGCTGTTTCCTGGTGTGTCAGCCTTCCTCTCTAAGGCCCAGCTCACCAGCCAGGGCACATGAGAGTCATCAGAAAAGTCAGATGAAGGCCTGGAGGTTATTTCAGTTCTCTTCTTGTTGTTCCTCCTCATGCATTTACTGTGTCTCCTCTTATTTTAACCTTTCCTGACTTCTACAAAATGAAACCAGCAGCGATGCTGAGGTCTGGTAGCCCCGTGCAGGGGGAGAAACCCATCAGGATGAAAGCCAACAATGCGCATGATGCTTTTTATGATTCTGACGTTCATTTGGGTCCATAACCAGAAACGTTCTTCATTTCAAAGAAAACCAATGAATAAGAAGGGAAGAACTCATTAATACCAAAGTTGTACACTGTTTACAAAATTGAGAGAGCCTGGTCCCCCTGTCTCCCCAGGGGGATGAGATGAAGAAGCTGGGGATACAGCCGATTCCCATGATGGACAGAGACAAGAAGGACGAGGTCCCGCAAGGCCAGGTATGGACGTGCCGCCAGGTCCGGTCACTGACGGCCGCCGCGCAAGTGCGTGTGAATAGGAAGCGGCCACCGCCTAGGGAACCCGGAGTCACTTGGGTCTGCTCCGTTTAGATGGAGTTTGGGGATAATGTGGCCAGATTGGGAGATCCTGGGCTTATTTAAAGATTTCACAACTATTGTTCTCATTGCATTTTTCTACAGACGTAATTGCAGTAAATTTTAGGTTTTCTTTTCTGACGTGAAACAGAGGGGGTGGTGAATTTGAATTGTTACCGTTTCTAACAAGCAGAAACTATTTTGTCGTCGAATGTGCAGAGGTATTCTGGGGAGAGGGACACTGTAGATCTGGATTCGGTCTCGTTTTCCTAACAAAGAATGCACAGCATTCTGGGACATTGTGAGTTGTGTCTTACCACAAAGTGGCATCTGTTACTCTCTTTTCAGGTCTTACTGCCTCATTTATGTTAATGTTTGATGTTTTGAGAGCTCTTGTGCTTTGTAAGTTGTGTGTGTGTGTGTGTGTGTGTGTGGAGTGACGAATTCCTTTGATCGCAGTCTGTGTAAACTGTCAGTCTTCGTAAACTGTCAGTCTTCTTCCCGTCATAATAAGGATGTTAGTTATTGACAAATAATCATTATATAGCACTTGGTTTAGAAAACATCTCAGGAAATTCACGAGATAATGGTTTTAGGTAAGTTCTCAAATTTTCCCACTTTATTTAGACTTAATTTACTGGCTGTTAACACAGAAGTACAGATGTGTCCCCAGCTCCCAGGGGCACCAGCTCAGAAAGGGGCGGCGTGATTTTCTCGTTTTCGCTGCCCCGGGGATTGTTCACCAGTTAACTTAACCTTAACCAGTCCTTCCAGCGGGAGGCGCGCTGCCCCTGCCCTGCTGACCGCACGCGGACGTGCTGTCGTGCGTGCTGCACGTGCGTGTCGCGGTTTAGTTTTATTTTCCTGTTGTTTCTGGGACTCGCCCGAGTGTGTGTTCACAGCAGCTGTTGTTTCTTGTCTTGTGTCTGCTTTTCATGGCATGTTGGGAAAGTCCTGCCCGACCCTGAGGGTATACAAACATTTGCCTGTATTTTCTACAGTGACTTTGTTTCATCCCTTTATATTTGATTTGTTAATTCATTTGGAGTTTAGCCTGTTATGCAGTTTCAGACCGGGATCTCAGTGTTTTTCCTTGTAGACGGTTAAGCAGTTGCCCCAGCACCGCCAGGTTACAGAGCAGACCTGAGCTCTCATCAGGGCATGGGCTCTGTTCTCGTGTTATTTCATCAAGAGAGTAGTTTGTTTTTTCCTAAAATTCCAGATCCATTCAGTTTTAAATGAAATATTTCTGTGGTCAGCTAGTATTTGACCAAATACATTGCTTCTGACTTGTGATTACTATGAAATTATTCTTCGTGATAATAATAAAAGACTCTAACTTCCAATAATTAATCTCTTCCTTGAGATCTTCTGCTCTGTGGCATCTGCTAAATATTAAAATAAGGAAGTCTGCATGAACTATAAAGTTAGAGGTGGACATGCATGAGCGTTACTCTAGTGAGAATGCCGTGATGGTGCACTTTACCGCAGGCAAGCGCAGAGAGGAGCCATGGAGATGTGGTTCTTCTGTATTCTTTGGTGTGTCTCACTGAAGTGCAGTTTTTTAAAGAGATTGGTAAGCCGTGGTTTGGCGGTCACTTGATCCATGGAGCCAGTTTGATCTTGTGCGTGTTGACAGCCTCCTGGCGGTTATTTATAGCCGGACAATCTGTCTTCTCTCGCTGGTAGTCCAGCAGGCCTTTGACATCTGGCCTGCAATCGGATCCAACATCATTTATTTGCACAGTGGCCCAGAACTCCTAATAAAATGTTCTTCAATATATTTTTTAAAGTATCGCAGATAAAAAACTCTGAATTCTGACGTACTAAGGGAACGTTCACTGTGAGGATGATGAGAAAGTCAGTGAGATTTGCTGTAGGTCAAAAACAGGGAGGGAGGAGATGGAGGAGAGTTCAGTAAACCGAGTAAATTACCAAGAGCCGAGGGGGTAGCGAGCAAACAGCCGCCAGGTGGTCCCTGAACATCACGGTGGGGAGAAAACGTCCGGGCAGAGCAGATGCCCAGCGCGGGAAGCGCTGGCTCTGACCAGGGGTGACAGCAGGACTTGAATTACAGCTCACCTGATGGGTGAGCAGAGTCCTGTTCGGTGTTGTGCTTGGCTTGTGGATTAGCTTCTTTTTATTTTTAAATTTTACGTGTTTCATTTTGTGAATGTACTTAATGCATTTTTAACTACAGTGATCTGTGGTGACCTACAGCAGTGTTCACGGAGCCCAGATGTCGCACAGCAAAGCTAGAACTTTCAGGATTGTCTTGTTTTGTTTGACACCTTTACTGCATGATCCCTGTACAGTAAACCACAACCTTCAGGCGTACACTTTGATGACTTGATAGATGTGCACACCAGGGAAACCACCACCACAGGCGAGACACTGACACCTCTGTCTCTCCCCGGAGGTGCAGACTTCCAGTTCCCAGTGCTCCCTTCCCACCCCCTCTCCCCTCTGGTAACCGTGAGTTTGTTCCCTATGCCTGTGAGTCTGTTTCTGTTTTGTAGAGAAGTTCGTTTGTGTCCTCTTATTTAGAGTCCACATATAAGTGACATAGGGTATTTTTCTTTCCCTTTCTGACTGACTTCACTTAGAATGACATGTGTTCGGGGGGAGGCTTGGGAGGCAGAAAGCTCGCGCGTGGAGCGCGGGGCCACTGGGCTGCTAACGTGTGCTTGTGTTTCCCGCCCTCGGTCGGCTCCGAGCAGCTCGGGTTCTACAACGCCGTGGCCATCCCCTGCTACACCACCCTCACGCAGATCTTCCCCCCGACGGAGCCCCTCCTGACGGCGTGCAGGTACGTCGGCGCTTCAGCCTCTGTGTGTTGTTTGAAAAGATTGCCAAGACTGTGCAGGAGTTTTCATTCCATCAACGTGTGCATGGGTCTTACCTACAGTTTATAATAAATGTAATTTTATGTGCTGTGTGTTTGCCTGTGTAACAGGCATATGTCAAGAGTATTTACTCACAAAGTCATTCACTCACCAAAAAGGAAAGAGTTTTTTTTGTTTTTTTTTTTTAATGACTTAGAGATCCCTGCCCAGTGCTGTTTTTAAAAAGACAGTGAGGTCTGTTCTGGGCTGCTTGTGTGGAAAGGGTCTCAGTTTAAATGACACAGTTTATTGTTATAAGGGAAGAAGGGGGATCTTGAGTGGGACCTTAAGTGTCACTTTCTTCCCGAGGGAAATGTGAACCTCAGTTGATTTGTTCTAGTTCAGATTTCTGTGTGTCCTTCCACCATCTTTTCTAAGAGCCAAACTCAGCTAAGAAAGTTGGACATTTTTTAAGATTTTCATTTTACTTTGAAAAGAAATCCCCCTGGGGAAGGCCAAGGGCGATGAGCAGACAGCCGTGTGTTAATTCTCTGCAGGTGAATTGGTGTCAAGGCGATTTTTCTGACCACTCAGCTGGAACCGCACTTGGGGGCTGGCGTGGGCACATCCTTGAGGGGCGGAGGACAGACGTTTGACGGGACAGTTGTGAACAAATCACAGGCTTTAGTGCACTCCTGTCCTCTGCTGTTGAAACTCATCTTATAAACTGATTTTTCAGGAAAACAAACAAATAAAACTAACCAGTGAGAAGATGTAAAAAAAATACTGCTCTTTCCTATCTCACTGATTTTCCATCTTTGCTCCTGCGGAGATGAACGGAGCAGCCCAGCTTATGCTGTTGCGCCATCACTGAGCTTAATCAGTGGTTAGTTTATTAAAACATTGCTCTGCTCCCCATGGGCAGGGCCATGCGGACAGTGTGGACTGTGAGCGAGGACGCGGGCTGGAGGGAATCAGGTTGGAAAAGTGACGTTCCACCAGAGACAAGCGAGAATGTCAATCGAAATCCGAACAGCTTGTTGTAAAAAAAAAAAAAAAATTGTAGGCATTAGTGAAAAGTCCTTTTCTGCCCAAAACTGCTGTGTGTTTCGCACTGAACGTTTAGAACGAGCAGAACGAACGCTGGCTGTGGCGATCGGGCTCGGGATAGTCCCTCGGCTGTCTCAGCGGCTCCCACGCTAAACCGCATCGTTCCCGAACAGCCGTTTTGATCTTATTAACACTTAGAAAATTCATCGTGCATCACCCGTATCCAAGGAAACACAGCAGTTAGGGTGTGTCTTTTCCCAACTTATCAAAAAACCCCTTTAGGTTCTGGGAAGATGATCCCGGATGACACAGCACAAAAGCTGGAAGTGCTGGACGTTTCAGGTTCTACTTCAGGGGCTGGTTTTGCCCAGCGGTGTCTGAGCATGCCTGCTGCGTACGAATTCTGTGTTTGCCGAAGTCAGGTTTTCCTTGTGACCTTGACTCTGCATGTGAGAGAGCCCAGGCCAGGTGGGAGACGCTGACCGGGACTCCGCCTGGTTTGCCGCAGGGGGCAAGGTGGTGGTCCTGCAGCGGAGCTACCAGCCCGTGGAGGGCAAAGATGCTGCCACATCTGAGCTGCGGATACTGGGAGAGAAAGGCTGGGGGGCGGCAGGGGCTGCATTTGAGACGAGAGGTCACCGAACACAAATACATACATGTGTGAAATGTCCCGTAACAAGGTCATTTCAGAGGTTTGTACCAGGTGTAACTTAGGGTGACTTTTTAATAGATGACACCGTGTTCAAAATAAGGCCGGACTAATGCCGACCGGGGGGCACACGGTCTCCCCGCAGGGGTGAGGCCCGGCTATTGGCACCGGCTTTGGACGTTCTTGCTGCTCTGGCCTCCCTTCCTTTCCATGCATCACCTCGGGCTCCTCGGTGGCAGCCCCTTCTCAAGTGCATCCTGCCCGATAAAGAAGTGACGTGTCCTGAGCGAGGGCTCCTCTTCGCCCTTGAAGCTGGAGCCGCGGGGATGAGGGCTTTGGTGGTTTGAGGCTCTTCTTGGTTCATACGGTGCGGGCGGAGCCAGGGAGACGGGCTGGTTGTTGTCACCAGAGCCCTAACAACACCAAGAGGCCACGGGGCTTGGTTTGCCGCAGGACGGCGTGGCTAGCAGTGGAGGCGGAAATCCTCCTGTAAACAGCACCTGCCGCTGCCTCTTTTCTTCCCAGGAATAACCTGAGCCAGTGGGAGAAGGTGATTCGAGGGGAGGAGAGCGCCGTGTGGATCTCGAACCCCCAGGAGGCCCAGGGGACCGCTGAGAGCTGCCTGTGAGGACGGCGCTGCTCCCCAGCCGCGGTGAGCTGCTGCGCCTCGAG
This sequence comes from Camelus dromedarius, assembly GCF_036321535.1. Taxonomy (NCBI): domain Eukaryota; kingdom Metazoa; phylum Chordata; class Mammalia; order Artiodactyla; family Camelidae; genus Camelus; species Camelus dromedarius. The sequence goes on from NC_087441.1 coordinate 3,250,888, forward strand.
GCTTCATCCTGCTTCTCTGACTTTTCGCCCTTTTATTTTTTTTGGAGGGGGGAACCTACACCTGGTGACAGGGATGCAAACCTCTACCAGAAGGCACCGCCGAGTCAGTGTGCCCCGCAGCGGCCCCCGCCCGCCCTGTGACGCAGCGCAGCCATCGGCAGGACCGGCCCGCCGGCGGCCCGCTGTCCCCGCGGCCCGCCTGCCACGAGCGCCGGCCTGCCCTCCCGGGCTGAGTGCTGAGGCCGTAAAGCGACGAACAGGTCTTCGGGGGGTGCTGCCCACTGTGTCCTTCTCGTGAGGGTAAATCGGTACTATTATGATGTTGTACTTTGGCTGTGACTCCAGTGTTGCTCTGATGTTGTTGGTCATAAATAGGAACTTTTACACATTGCTATTGTGGGTGTTCACGCGTGACCTACTTGTAACTAGTGTGACTTGTCGCAGACGGCCTCGGACGGGTGACGTCGAGGTTACAGAGTGAGAGGGGTCCCTCTGCAGTCAGTGACGGAGGGAGACTCTGGTTTCAGAGCCTCGTGAATTTACAGCAGGTGGGCTACAGTGTATTCTTTAAGTTTATCCTAAAGGGCTTAGCTGAATAAATTTAACACTAAAAGAAGTAGATTTTCTATCCTCTTGAGAAGAGATGCAGCATTCATCATAACATCTCTCAGAACTCCGAGTGTCAGTTCAAAAGATGTCACAGAATGGATTTTTATTTTTTTTTTTCTTGATCATCGTCTTGGCATTTCCTAAACCCTTTACATAAAGAACAAAATAAAAGCAAGGCATACAAATTTTTTTTTTCCAATGGTCAAGTCAGATGGATGTAAAACTGTGAGTTTTATTAATGATTCCTTTATGTGTTCCCTTGATGTCATTTGTAAGAGTTTAGGCTCACATTCAAAATGAAAGGTTTATTCTACAAATTACTTAATTAAAAGTCCATACGTTTCTCTTAAAATCTGAGTAAACCCTAACACGGAAGCCGTCGGTACTTTGACCGTGACTGGCTGCGCTCGCTCCCGTTGTTCCCTTTCTTTGTGCTGCGGGACCATCATCCGAGAGCGCCCTGCCCACGACGGGGCCGGGGCCGGGGCGGGGGGCAGTGCCATTGCGTCCGCACTCGCCTCTTGTCTCTGCTCAAGAGCAGACATCCGAGCAGAATCCTGTTTCTGCAGAGTTTCTTCCGTGTGATTTTCGGTAGGCTGACACTACTCCGCAATGTACCTGTTTCAGAAGAGCATACAGAGTTCTAGCCGGGCCCCTCCCTGCAAGGGCTGTAAGCCAGTCGCTCCTGGTGCATATTAACACTTCAAGGATTTTTAGCACAAGGACGTGCTCACCTCGTGCTCACCTCGGAAGCTGTGCTCAGTCCTAACCTGGAGGAATTAGAGTCTCAAGAAGGAATATAGGCTTCCCCACTTTCTCGTAGCAGGAAACTGGAATATTGCTTTTAATTAAATAAAATCTTAAACATATTCTTTTATGTAGCCAATCCTGCACACCTGGTTGTTCATATGAGCTTGGTTTTTGCTAAAAATATCAAATCAGATACTTCTACAATGTGGTTTATTTGTGTCATAGCAGAGTTAGCTCTACATAAACATTGTTCTTATTTTAAAAGTAACACTATGTGTTCAGTTTTCTTAAGGGCTTCTGAAAGCTGCATCTCTCCCTGCGTGGAGCTCCGTTTGCTATTGTAATTTTACGATATGAAGGAAAATGAAATAAAAGACAGGATACCACTGTGGCTGTGCACTTATCTGTGCGTGCAGCTACACACATGTACACAGACACACGCATGTGTGTCTGAGAGAGAAAGGGAGAGAGATCCGAACACACCTTTGAAAGATAAAAATCAGCCCCATTCTTCAAAAGCTGATTTTTTCATGTTGGCAAATACATATCGTTTAATGGAGAATTGACCAGAAAATGTCCTTTTTTGGTGTTAGTGTATTCATGGAATTGATTCTAAAAAAGTGCGTACAACCAAACTTTCTACCCAAATTTATGACGCTGGACCCACTGAATTCAACTCTAATTACGAAAGTTACTTTAGTCATTTAACTGAACCTGGAGCCTGAATTGCTGGGGGAGGGGAGACCATTTAAGACTGTTGTTTAATTAAAGGGATTTTAAAAGAATGCATGAATTCTGCTTCTTGATCTGGAACACTGTCATAGGGGAGGGAATCCTACGGCTACTTTTGCATTTTAAGGTGGTTATTCTGACACGATTCTTGGGGAAAGTTGTCTGATTCTGACACAGCCAGCTGTGTTTTATGCGGCCTGTGCTTTGAACAGTCGTTTCGCAAAGAAACGTGTATGGATTTATTGGTCGGTTGATTTCTCATGAAATACTGCCTTAATAGAAGCAGAGTTTGAACAGAGAGCTGTGTTCTAATGTAAACTGTTAATCCTGCTTTTACCATGTGTGAGACTGACTTAGGAAGCAGAGATTCAGCTAAAATGAATGGGCCCAGCATGCAGTGATGTGTGGCAACAGTCTGATTTGGAAAACGCACAGTTGGGAGGATTTTGTATCTTGGCAGATTTATTTAGCAGATACACTTTTGAGTTCTGTTTCGTCTTCTCCCCAGATCTTCTCTTTAAAGGGCAGATGGTTTTATCACCAAAAGTTTCGATGAGTCTCTCATTAAGGTGGTATTTTATATTGGGCCAAAGTTTCCCTGTTCAATCTGAATTCGGTAACCAGCTGTGAGTACGTGTAGAATGTCTGATTGACGGTATTTTTTTAATTGGTTGTGCTGATTTATAATAGATACAGTTTTATCATCAAATGCAATTCTTCCATTATCTTTCCAGAGATAGCGAATATATTTTTTAACTAGAAATTTTCTTGGAAATGCATGCTAACAACAACATGAACTATTGAATTTGGGCAGTGGAATAAAATTCTAAAAAAAAAAAATGCAAGCATCTGATTAATTAATAGTTGATTGTGAATTAATTACACAGAAAATCTTACACAAATGCAATGGATGTGGAAAGTAATTCTCAAAAATGGCCCTTTTACTAAGGCAGGAATTGTGGTCCATTTCCCAGCTTTAGTTATTTCTGCGAAGCACGTGAGGAACCAATCTTGGAAGAGAGGTGAAGTTTTGAAGTATTTAAGACACAGTTACCCTCCATCCTGACTCTCCTCTTGATGGAAAAGCCCCTGTGCAGATGAGTTCAGTGCTGCACGAAGTGACTTGTTCTCACAGCAACAAAACAGACTCATTCAGAACTAGAGTTGCTCAGTGTAGGTTTCCTCTTTTAGCATGCTTTTTAGATTTTTTGTCCTCTTTACTTGGTGCACTCAATCTCAGTGAGTTTTGCTTTGCTGGTGTATCCAAGCACACAAGCACACACGCACACACTTGTACGCGATGCACAGAGACGCACAAATCCTTAGCTTCCTGAATTCCTTAGTAGATTTAGTTTTGAGTATTACGTTTCCAGTCTTTTAACTCAAAAGTAAGGTTTGAGCTTTAATAATTAGGACTAAATTATTCACCATGCCTTGGCCTGAGCCTTTATTTTAAATAATTGTAATTTTAATTCTTTCATATTTTCCTTGTTTTGCTTTCTTGCTTAACTGTAATTAAAAACATTTAAAGGGACACATCCATGGTTACTTTTATCAAGTTGGAGGAATTGGGGCCATTCTCTCCTTGTCAGGTTTCTGCCTTCTATTTTCTCTCATTCACATACACCCTCATGACCACAACCCGGGAACTGTTCAGACTCAGTCTTTTTTTGGCAAGACCTTCCAAGAACTGTGACACTGATTGTGGTGTGATTCTGTGGGGTTTTTCAGGTACCGATGCATGATGTAGATTTTGAAAATCCCTTCTGTCTTTATGTATTTCAAATGCATTTGCTTTCTACCCTTGCTGATTTTATTCAGGGTTTAATTCTTTAGAGATGTATTCATTTAGTCACATTAGTACATCCCTTCTATTGCAAGTGTTAGTCTGATTTTAAAATCACTGTAGATGTAAATTAGCCGAGTGCTGTCAGGGCTCATTTGCCCTGCTCGTCTGGACCACATGGCTGCAGTATTTTTGCCTCCGCAAAAGCTTTTATCCTGATACACATTTTGCCAGTTTATTTAAACACATGTTTAAGTTAGTGATACCCAATGCAGTACCTACACTTTTTGTTTTTTGTCTTTTTTTTTTTTCCTGGATGTTTTGGTTGTTTCAAGCATTAGATGCAGTTATGTGATGTTGAAAACAGCAAAAGAAAGAAAAACATTACCAAGGGGTCCCAGTTCTAAATTAAAAAGATGGGACAAAATGAAGGAGATCAACGTTTTCCAAGAAACACGTTTGAAATCCAAAGCAGCATTGCTACCTTCACCCAAACCCAAGCTGCTTCTTCCTCCAGCCAGCAGTGGGCGCCAGCGCTGCTTCCTCCCTGCAGACATGACGCTCCCAGAGTGTCTGCTGGGTGCAGATCTGTGTCACCCAAGGACCCAGGCGGAAGCTCACAGCCGAATCAAGCTTGCCGAGTAGAGACGTCGGTTTACACCCATCAAGTTTCAACTAATATTTTTCAGGAACTGTACATTTGCTGAAGTTTAAATGGAAAGTTTTATTCCTATTGCAAGTTAAGTTTTAAAAGTGTGTTATCAGGTCCTCTCGGCCACCAGAATATCATCAGGTCACCTGCGCTGCAACTTTTCTTTCTTCCTTTAGTCACCGGTCCTGCGCCGGGTCTCAGACAGCCTCGGGGAGTGACGGATGGGAAGACTGTTTTCCGTACGGTCTGCTGCATGGTGTATCTGCTCCCTGTTCATCTCGTGCACACACTGAGTGTAGAGCAGATTGCACTGTAGAAGGTTTCTGTGCAAAGTCCCTACCCACTCACCAGACCCAGCCAGTGACCGGTTTGCAAAAAAAAAAAGTGTGTGCCCCAAACACTGTGAAACAGTTACCAAAATTTGTAGAAATGCAGCATCTTGAGTCTTTCTGAGAAGAAAAGGTGACTTTATTTTACGAGTCCACGTGAACGAGAGAGAGCCTCCACCCCTCCTAGCTGAGGCGGCTGGGGGCTTGCTGGTGACCGTCTCCTCACTGCCCAGAAGCTGCCGCAGTGAGAGACGGTGGCGAGCTGGCAGAAGTACAAGGTTCACCCGCAGCCGATTTGTGGAGTCCCTGGATCCGTATCCAAAGTTTTCATGGGTTTTGTCTTGGAAGGAGAAAGAATTTCAAGTTTAACGATACCCAGCTTCATTACAGTTCATGCGCGATCAGTTTAAAAATATTTTACAGGTATGACATATAAAAACTTTGTAAAATGCACAAGTGCAATAACTTAAAGGGGTCTTAACTTTGCATTTATAAATTATAAATATTGTACATGTGTGTAATTTTTTCATGTATTCTTTTGTGGTCTTTGTATTTAAAAGAAACCTTTACCGTTACGTTTGTATAATACAACAGTAATCACTTATCATAACCCAGGCAAGTTGTAAATAAATTCAGAATCCAGCCAGTCTGTATACACATGTGGGTGATACACTGCACAGTCTTTGTTTTATGTACATGCTTAGAGCGGCAAGGAACCTTTTGTCGATATGTAACTATACGTTGAAAGTATATATATATGTATGATACATGAAATCTATTTAGAGATGCTCATAATTTTAAAGGCTGTCCTTTGGTGTGAGTAACTGAATACAGAGTTTTTAAAATACCACCTTTCACGCTTATCATTTGTTCTCATCTGTGGGGAAGGGAAGAGATTTCGTGCGGGAAGGAGGGACAGCGGATTTGTAAGAGTTCATGTACAGACGCTCCAGGCCTTGTTTGCACACGAGACCCCAAGTTCACATCGGGGCCATGCAATGTGTTTGCTGCAGCCATTTTCTAGCAGAGAAGATGAGATGACATAAAATGTTAAGTTTTAGAAGGTGATTTATTCACGCCATTGTATAATTTGAAAGGTTGAAAGACTACCTGGGGCAAGTGTGGTCTTTTAGAAAGTCTGCTTCAGATAACACAGCTCAGAACCCTGAAACAGCCCCCCTGCCGGCAGGGTCCCAGGAACGGGCCACGTGCCCGCGGCTGAGGGCGGGAAGGGCCCCCCGGGCAGGCCTGTTCACGGGTAAGTGTGGGGATGCTTTCTGCTGGTGAAGAAGACGTTCTAGGCCGGCCTTCACATAATCTTTAATAAACTGTGATGAGTATCCCCAGGGCTTCATCTTCAAAGCACTGCTAAAAGAAACTATTATTGGGCTGTCTCTGCTCGCCGATACTGTGGGCAGGCAAGCGACAGATCCTGGGGGCCAGAGCGCTGAAGGCGAATTGTATCCCGGGACCCTCCCCGACCGCAAAGGTATCAGAGGTGCACGTGGGAGTCAATAAATGTTTACTGCAGTGCGGATCTGTTAGATTGTTCAAGACGGGCGTCCGTGGCCTTCTTAGCTAGACGAACGGGTAGAGAGACCTTAAAATGGAATTTTGCACCCCAAACCCTCACTCATGAACGCTCTCCGAATTCCCAGCCCAGCACCTGCTGTAGACAGGATTTTTTATTAAATATTCATTTCCTGTGCGACTGGATAAAATGTTCACTGAGTTAAAAATAAATTTCATGAGCTAATAGATCCAGAAACTTCTTTGGTAACTGGGGGGCAGTTGGGTGCATCTGGTCCAAATTTGAATCCTTATCTTCAGTTTTCCATCAGCCTTAACTGTCAGCAAGAGCTGTGAGGAGAGGACCACTTCCCCGTCACATCTGTTTCCTGATGCAAAAGGAGCCCTAAAGAAGCGACACTTAGCAAACAGACATTTCCCCAGCAAGGGCGCCTGGGCTGCTGGCGCGTGAGGGGGGAGGGCGGGCAGCTGGGGCTGCAGGCAGGACGGGGGTCGGCACAGGTGGGGTCTGACGGCTCCTCTCCCGGGCGCCTTCGGCCCCTTTGCCCTGACTCCCTGTGCCCTCGCTCCTTCCTGTGACGACTGTCTTCAGAGGTAGAGTTCCGGGGGCCATGAAGGTGAAACTACACACTTAACTACACCTGCTGAACGAGAGCATTGTTTAAATCTTCCAAATCGTACACGGCTGATGCTGTTCTCACGAGAGGGGTCCCAGATGATGGAACAGAAACCGACAGAAGCTTGTTCCGGCTGGGTCTCCGCCTCTCCTACACACACACACACACACACACACACACACACACACACACCCGCCACCCCCACCTGACCCCGTAGAATACAAAGGAAGCCCCCTGCCCACGCACAACAGGTTAGGGTTTCCCTTGATTGGTGTTGAGGGGAGAAAGAAAAGTGACTGGAACCTAAGACCAGGCATTTATTTGAACATCAACTTCCAAATGTATATTTGCTAATTGGATGTATTCGGATAGCGTCGGCCTCTTTGATGTCTGTGTTATTAACTAGGGAGAACTCTCGCTCAGAGTGAGATTCTTACAGCATGGTAAATGCTCTGTCATTAGAAAAAGAGTCAAACACTCTAACATACATTATGACATTAACACGCCCAGAGAATAACGTTTACCTGCTCAACCTTGCATGAACTAAAGGAGCCATGCGTCAAAACACCTATTTGCTAAGCCCTTGACTCTGCTGATTCACAGGTGTGAATCTCATCGAGACAGCCCCTCCCACACGCACTGAGCCTGCTGTCTGTTCAGCCAAGCACCTGGCGCCCGCAGCGCTGTCACTGACACAGAACATCACCGTCACACTCGGACGATGCTGCCTTCTGTCCAGGCACTGACCGTTATCCATAAAAAGTTCTCCAGCTCACCGAGTCCCCCTTAGGTATCTGCTGTCTATATTTGCGTTGCCTTCTGCTTTGGTTGGGCTCTTCTGCCTTCCTCCAAGATGCTCTGCAAATTCCAGCTGCCGGCAACCCTGCTCCAGAGGGTCTGGCCAGTGGTGCTGCTGCCAGGGCGCTCGGCCAGTTTGCGGTCATTTCCTCGCTGTGGTGAGTTGTTTCCTCAGGTCTGGCTCTGCTCCAGACCCCAGGCATCCGGCCATAAATGAAAGCAGGAGAAATACCGCTTTCAAGGAGTGCATAGTCAAGTATGGAAAGACAGGGGGTGAAAAGCAAGCCAGTACGTACATCGCTTGTCAGATGGGGACACCTGGATGAAGAGAAACAGGGCAGGAGGTAAGGGACAAAGAGATAGACAGAGGTGGACATCTCTAATGAGACAGCATGTTAGCAGGTCCCAGATCAAAGTGACCTTGGGGTAGGTAATGATTTCTTAGATGTGACACAAAAACTATCAGTGACCAAAAAAATAGATAAAACCCCTTACAACTAAACAATAAGATGACCATCCAATGTAAAAACAGACAGAGGAATGGAAGAGACATTTCTCCAAAGAAGATACACAAATGGCCAATGAGCATGTGAAAAGGTGTTCAACATCATTCGACATTAGGGAAACACAAACCACACCCCAAACAGCACACCAAGTCGTATCACTGCAATGGCTAAAACAAAAGAGACAGGTAACAAGTTTTTGGCAAAGATGTGGAGAAATTGCTGCTACAACATGTTGTTTTTGGGATTGTGAATTAGTGCCATCACTTTGGATAACAGTTTAACTTTGAGTTTCCACATAACCCAGCTGTTCCTCCCCTGGTTCCATGTTCAAAATAAAAACACATTCACACAATACCTTGCACACAAGTGTTCACAGCAGCATGGCCCATAATATTCAGAAAGTGGAGACAAACCACATGTCTCTCAACTGATGAGTGGATACCCAAAGGTGGTCCATACCGTCAGTGGAATATTACTCAGTCGTGAAAAGGAATGAGGCAGGAACACAGACTACCTACCACACGGATGAGACCTTGAGAACATTACGTTAAGTGAAAGAAGCCAGTCATAAAAGACCACATATAGTATGACTTCATTTATATAAAATGTTCAGAGCAGGCAAATTCATAGACACAGAAAAACAGATTAGTGGTTGCCAGGGGCTGGGGGAGATGAGGATGGAGAGTGACTGCTAGTGTGGAGGGGCTTCTGTGATAACAACAACAAAAAACGGTCTTCAAAATGGACAGTGGGGCTGCCTGCACAACTCTGTGAACACACCATAAACCACCAAATTGTGAATACACAATTTGTCTTTCTCTGACTTACTTCACTTAGAATGACAATCTCCAGGTCCATTCACGTTGCTGCAAATGGCATTATTTCATTCTTTTTATGGCTGAGTAGTGTTCCATTGTATAAATACACCGCAGCTTCCTTCTCCAGTCATCTGTTGATGGACGTTTAGGTTGTTTCCATGTCTTGGCTGTTGTAAATACTGCTGCTATGAACATTGTGGTGCATGTGTCTTTTGGAATTACAGTTTCCTCTGGATATACGCCCAGGAGTGGGATTGCTGGATCACAGAGTAAACCCAGATGGCGTGTTTATGAGGAGAAACCCAGGTGGGAGAACAAGTGGGCAGTGTGCTATCAGCCCCAGAAAAGAAAGCACAGAGACGTCGCGCGTGTGTCTCCCTGTCTGTGCGCAGACCCGCCCGAGGGACGTGTGAAACGGGGCGTGGTTTGTCTTTGATGAGAGCACCTTGAGACTCCGGGGCCGTTGTGCCAGGTTTTCACTGCCCACTGTCCCTCACTTGACGCCTTCAGTTCTGGGAAACCAGTGTTGGGTTAAAAGCTGTTACATCAAAATTATTTTCATTATTTTTACTGAGGAATCATAGCTTCCTCCATCCTGAACCAAGACAGCAATTTGCACAGTTGAAAAAACATTTTAATGAAACATTGGAAACAATTTTAGACAAGTAGTAAACAACGGTTTGAAAGTAAAGAAATGCCATTTTATGTACAAAGGGAAAGTAATGAAGGTTTATTTTACTTTCCAGAAGAGGAAGAGGCCACGTGAGGAGGAGGTGGGGGCGGCTGTGAAGTGTCTCCTGGGGATGGTGGGTTCTCTCTGCACCATTTTCTTCATCCATGTTCCAACCATGTTGGGTCTTGCAGTTACTTGGCCCTCAAACACCGTTTAAACATAAAGGGACACTGCGGAAAAAGCGCCGTTAGGGCCAAGTCAGGGCTCCGCGTGGCGCGGTCTGAGGGTGGTGGCGGCAGCTGCGCCCGGACCCACGTCGCAGGGGCCCCGCTGAGGCCGCGCTCCGCCGCCGCCGCTTCCCGCGCGGTCCGCGGGCCCGGGCGCTGTCCCTGCGATGCTCCCTGACGACAACCTGCGCGTCAGGCACGTGCGGAGCGGGTGCCTGTGCCTCAGAGAGATGTGGGGTCACAGCAAAGGCTGCTTTTATATTTTTCTACGATTGGGAAAATGACAGCAGGTTTGTTTCCTGATGGAAATGTTCCATCAGATGGAGGGAGGGAAAGCGGGAGGACAGGGGGGCACAGAGGGATGGAGGGCGACTCCCCAGTGGGGCGCGGACCCCGAAAACGTCAGCGGGCAAGGCAGCACACGACCGTGGCCTTTGACCATTAATGGACGGGGACTCTGCTTCCGCTGCGTCAGGAGGGGCTGCGAACTGGAGCGGAGTTACAGACGGCCGTCGTTGCGGTGGGTAGATCCGGAGACGCCGCTCTTGACAGTCACCACTGCCCTGTCCACTGTCTCCAATACCAGGAGCACAGTTATCCTTCTCGGATGGAAATGTGTGTCTCTCTCTCTTGTAACGTCTTCCAACAGCTCCTGGCTGTCTGCAGGACCGAACCGAGACTCCCGCCTGCCCACCCTGCGCACCCGGGCTCTCGGCATCTCCGAGTTCCAGGTCTTACCCCCAGACTGGTAAGTAATTTCCATCCACCTGAAGTTCCCTAAACGCATCTCTGTTTCACGCCTCCAGAGCTGAAAAGGCACGAAGATACTTGAAAAGTCTTTCAACTTTGTCCACTTTTGCACAACAAATTCTAATAGCTGGAAAAGCGGTAACTGAAAATGTTTATTTTTGACCATGACCTTTCCAACCCACTAGCTATTCTGACCAACCGTGGGCTCACGCAGCGGGGGCGCTTCAGCGTGGGGTCCGCCGACCCACCCCCTCCCCTGCGCCGCTGTCGTCCTGTTTCCGGGCGGCTCACCTCACGGCATCTTACCCCTAAACTGTCGGTCTCCTCTCCACTCAGCATCTTCAGGGAATAAATCGTGCCTTTCTGCAGTCTTGGCAAAGTGACAGGAGCAGGCGATCCTTCCTTTTCTTTCTGGACGCGGCTAGGATGCAGGGATGCGCGGACAAAAGGAGGAGCTGGGATGAGAGAGGGTTAAGGTGTGCTCCAGCGCCACCTAGAGCTGAACAGCAGAACAGCACGGCGTTAATGGAAACACCTGCAGACGCAGTTCGCGGGGGAGCGGTTCTCTGTGGGTCCCACGCAGAGGTCTGATCTTCAGGAAGAGCCGTGTAGTTTGGGCAGATCAATTCACTGCGCTCAAAACGTAACACTTAAATATGTTTCTGCCTCAAACACTTTGTTGAACTATTTAGCAATCGGAGAGCCGCAGGTGGACGTTTAATTCTTGATATTGATTTGGCCATCGACTTCCTGATTTTAGTGTGTAAGGGGTGGATTAATTTACTGCACACGTGTCCGTAAGTATTGACTTGGGAGGAACTTGGGTCTTGGGAACAAATGCATTGTTTTCTTTCTGATCCGAACTAAGACTGCGTTTCCAGGTATAATGAACAAAAACCGTTCTTGTGCCAACGAGCAGGGTGAGGGTGGCACTGGCTAAACCCTGGGGAGACCTCCTGCCCGGGGCCACACCTCCCCGGCTGTCCTGTCTTGACCATAGTCACGGAGCCCTGTCCCCTCAGCCCGCCTGTGGAGGGAGAGGGGAGCACCTCTGTCACCTGCCTGCCCGCTGGTGCAGAGTAGAAATGAAGGAATGTTCTGTGTAAAATAAGCAGCAGTTTAGCTGAATCACTAAGCAGTTATGGGCAGAAGGCTCATCATCCCATCTCCAATAGCTGGTCGTATAAAAGCCTGGACGGCCACATGTGGGATCCTGATTAATAATTAACCAAGGGTGGGAAGGGATCCTTTTCTTTCCTGGATCAGTGCTTAGCTATCCTTGTGGGCAGTTCCCTGCCAGCGTTTCTAGTTATGCTCAGATGCCTAAATACTGTGAACGTGGCAGAGAGAGGCCCAGTAAACACTTTTGTTATCTTTTTCCAGGTTAACTTCAAATACACCCAATTACAAACCCATCCAGACAGGCTAGGATCCTGGCAACTTCATGGTTTCTGGAACATTGACATTTCAAGTGTCCCGCCAGCATCAGCGAGAGAAAAGAAAGATATGATACGCCCTGAATCTTTCACAGGTTCTGACTTGGCTCTCACAACCCTGTGAGGTGAGTATTGTCACCTTTCGCATTTAGAGCTGTGAGCAGCGCACGTGGCTCAAAGTGACCACTCCTGAGGGTAGTGGAGCCCTGGTTCCGCTGCACTGAGTTCTCTCTGGCTGGAAGAAATTTCAGTAGAATTGCAGTTTTCAAAGACAGGACACTTAGAGGGTTTTAGCTTTTCCTCCCCTGACATACGGGGTAGCCGGAGGGAAAAGTAGACTCTGCAGCTGAAGGTGCATTTCCATGCTGCCACTCCCTGCTGACCCATCGCGGGAAAATCACTGTGCCTCACGGGCTCTCAGTCCCCTACTAGGAACTTTGCTGATCATAACACTCAAATGGCTGCGTGATAATTCAGAGACTGACACCCGCTGTGTGCTGGATCTCCAGGTATAGCTGGCAGGGATGTGCACTGCATTGTCTACACATCTCCTTAGAAAATGCCCAACCAAAGGCCAGTTACCTTTTGCTCCTTGGGCTTTGGAAAGGAATCAGGGAGGGCAAGGGTATTTTGATGTTTTTCAAGTCACAGAAGTGTTTTATTTTAAAAAGGAAAGCAGGCACGCAGACTCGTCCTCCGTGTTCTGGAAGGTGGGAGGCATGGGGCGGGGTCAGAGGGGCGGCTCCCGGTTGCCCAGCAGCAGAGGCGGCCTGGGGGAGGGGCTGGGAGTGTTTGTCCGTCTCCGCAGCAACCCAGCCCCGCGGGCAGCTGGCGAGCAGGCGGCGATGGCCGAGGCCCGGGAGCCTGAGTGTGAGTAGGCATGGAGCGCCTTGTGTGCGGTGTTCGCTGTTTGTCTGATGTCTGATTGCCTAGGAGCCCAGCTCCTCTGAACCTGGTGTGAAAAATGACAACCTCTCTGGTGGCTGCAACTTAGCTCCCGATCACCAGGGGTGAGGACTGGCTTTGGGGACTGTAGCCTTCTCAGAAAATCCAGTAATAACACAGAAATAAAGAGGTTTTGTGTGTGTGTGTGTGTGTGTGTGCGTGTGCACGTGTGTGTGTGTGTGTGTCCTCTGGGAGGAGCAGGGATGAGGGGGAGATTTCTAGATGCTGTTTGTGTGTATGTGTCTTTTTTTTTTTTTCTTTAAAGCATTTCGGGACATTTTCTTGGGCACATGGCTCTTCTACAGCCCCCGCCAAACACCCAGGAGCACAGGACAGCCACACCAGCGCGCACAACGCGCTTCCCCACAGCGTGTTAGTGTCCCGTCTCCGGGGGCGGGGTTACTGCTGTGATTTTACACCTGGGAGGCGGGGGTTTCACCCCAGGCTTTTGGCTCTGAAGCCGTTGCTTTCTCACCCACAGCGAGCCTGAAAATGCCTGATGATTCCGACGAATTTAGGACAGAGAGAAAGCCTGTTCGATTGAGCAAAACAGTCAGAACTGTAAAGTATTTTAACAGGATGTTCCTACCTCCGAGCGCATTTGGACCGTGGTCCGCGCACGGGTGGGCGGGCAGGAGCAGGCCGGGGCCTGGGGCCGGCCTTCCAGCAGGCCGGGCGCACCTGACCTCACCGTCTGGGCCTCAGTTTCCACTTCTGTGAAATGAGGCGGGTAAGAGCGCCTACCTCCCGGGGCCGCGGTGACGACTAAACGAGTTCGTACCCGCAAAGCGGTTCGAATACTGCGCGCAAGTACTCTTCATATTTATTTATTTATTTATTTTCGTGGGGGAGGGAGGTGATTGGGTTTGTTTATTTATTTGTTTTTGGAGGAGGTCCTGGGGGTGGAGCCAGGCCCTCGGGCACGCTCAGCACGCGCTCTACCGCTGCGCTGCCCCCTCCGCATAGCGCATTGCGTTTGCTCTCATTATTACCGGTCCTTCAGCAAGACAGCGAGCGTGCTTCCCGGGGGGCTGCGCCGTGTTCCTGGGCCGCCTCCAGCGCCTCCTCGACTTCCGGGCCGGACGCGCGCCTGAGCCGGGCGGGGGGGGGGGGGGGGGGTGGGCGTCGGGCTGCGGCTGCGGCCGCGGGCCTGGCCGGCCCGGCGGGGGGCGGGAGGCTTCCCGAGATGCTGCTGCTGGGACAGTGATTTTGTAAGTTCTGTGACTTTCTTCCTTACCGAATGCACTTACTCAGCATACTAATTGTATTTAAACACACACACACACACACACACACAATTCTGTTCTTTATAAAGACTAAGAGTAATAATGTCAGCCCCCTCCCTGGGGACTGTCCTCTCCCCTCCCCTTCCCACCCTTCCCCTCCTCTCCACCCCCCCACCCAACCCCCCTGGACTGACATTGTCACTTATTTGTGCTGTTTCAGCACTTCCCAAGTTTCTGTCTGCTTCCGGGTGTGTTGGCTCCGTCTTCCGATTACTCAGACTGCTTTGTGCAAAATACTTGTTTCTGAATGTCCCGCGCTCAGTCTAGCGCCCACGAGGTTCAAATAGAACACCGGCCCCCACTGGGCCCGGGACATTTGTGTTAGGGACTTTCAGGAACTGCCCTACAGGGTTTAATTCATGAAGTGACTGCATTTCATGTGTGAGACGTACAACTTGGTGGTTGGAGGTAGAAAAGCTTCTCACCTGATTTTGGTGTTTTTTGTGATTTAGGTATTTCTTAATAAGTACACAGTCTGTAAATAAAAGGTAGGGAGAAAAATTAGTTGTCAGGCTATCGTAAATTGGGTAAAAGACAGGAGTCGTGTCGGGTCCCAGCGGGGCGCAGGCGCCGGCATGCCAGCCCCGCCGCCACAGCGGTGGGAGTGTCACAGTCACCAGCCCGCAAGCTTATCTTTTCTCTAACAGACCGGTCGAGAAACTGAAGCCTGTCTGCTCCATCGTGCTGGGAGTGTCACTGCTTTCTTCCATTTGGGGTCCCTGGGGCTTGATGCTGTGCTCTGGGTGGTCCCCGCCCCCTCTCGTTGCAGTGCCTGCCCCTTCTGCTGCCACTAGCCTCCCCCACCCCGTCACTGCTGCTCCCCCCCAGTCACAGATGCAACTAAACCTGCGCCCCACACACTGTCCCCATGCCTTGGTTTTCTGCTGCTGCTGTGGCAGATCACCGCAGATTAGTGGTACACGAATTTACTATCTCAGTTGTGTAGGTCAGACTTCTGGGTGGGCTCGGCTGGCCTCTGCAGGGTCTCACGGGGCTGAAATCAAGGTGTGGGCTGGGTGCCTTCCTTTCTGGAGGTTCTGGGGCAGAAAGTCCTCCTGGGATCATTCAGGTCGTTGACAGGACACAGTTCCTTGTGGTTGCAGGACTGATGTCCCATTCCCTTGCTGGCTGTCAGCTGGGGCCACTCTCAGCTCCCAGATGCCTCTCTCTGGTCCCTGCACCTGGGCCCTCCCCTCAGAGCTCCCAAGGTTTTGAAATCCTTCTTACACTTGGAATCAGACATCTCTGACCTCCCCTTCTGCCACCTCTCCCTTCTGACTCCAGCCAGGGAAAGTTCTCTGCTCCCAGAGATTTATAGGATTAGATTGGACCCAGATCATCCAGGAAAGTCTCTTTATTTTAAGGTCATAACTTCTATTAAATCTGCAAAGTCCCTTTGCAGCCGGGAGCATGGATTTAGGATTTATCCGGACACCTCTGAGGCACCATTATTCTGTCTTCCACGCCCAACCAGCGAAAGGAGGGTAACTGACATGAGACCTGCCTTTTCTCACCCACAACCCTGTAGTGTGCACTCCTCCCACAGCACCCACAGCCCCTTTGTCACAGGCCACAGGTGTTCATGTCTTATTTCCTGTTGGACTTTAAGATCCTGGTGGGGCATTTGCTTTTTTCCCTGAGAGAGAGAGCATAGTATGTTGTACAAAATAAAATTTCAAATTAATATTTAAAATTCTGAAAATGCTACTTCTTTTCCACACTTATGAATTAAACGAAACAATTACTCTTGATCTTTTTCCGAAGATGCTAGTGTGAATACAACATAGTTCCTTCCCTTGAGGAAATTTAGGAGTGGTAGCCGGTGGTGGTGTCCCTGTGCATGCAGGGAACGGGACCAGTGTTGCCTGCAGGGTTCCGAAAGAGAGATTACAATCTTGAGAGGAGTTTTAAGGGTCCTCCAGGTGGTTAAGATGGGTCAAATAACCGGAGAGAGAGGGCCCCCATGGATGGAAAGATGCCCCACGTAGGTTCTGTTAGCAGTGGGTGGGGCACTATCGAACACAGGGAGGGACAGGGTTGTCCGAAGCCTGGTCCCTGCCCGACTGGCCTGTTCCTCGAGGCCCTGGGGCTCTCCCTGGCCATGCCTGCGCCTCCCTCCCCCAGGGCAATGAATCCAAGGACCAGGATCTGCCTGCTCTGTTCTCTGAATTCTTGCCACCAACATAGTCCAGGACACTAGCTGACTTCTGGGTGGAGGTGGGAAAGACATAGCACAGAAAACACAGGTGGTACAGGGTGTTCTGGAAAGAACCAACAAATTTCTCTTGGATTCCAAGGTTCCCAGAGACCAGATGACACAGGGCAGTGGTTTCTAACAATTTTGGCCTTAAAGACCTGTTGTTTCTATCTTGGAAAAGATGAATTAGTAAAAAGCAAACATACAAACAAACAAAAAATCCCAACAGCAACAAAAAATACCCTCTGCTTAAAAATGTCAACTGCTGACAGCATTTGACATATTTATTAATACAAATCTAGTCCAAAAAACCTGTTATTGTGTCTTCCTTATCAGTATCAATTTAAAATTTGGTTTGGTTTTACTGAAAGCAAATTTATTCCCTGATCATTTTATAAAGAAACATATTTTCAATGAATTATTTCAACTTTTTCCCCCCTGCTGTCAGGTTGAGATGGCAGGATATGCAAATCATAGTGTTTACACTTAGAAAAGTAATTAAAATATTCGTTGCTTTGATGGGATTTCTGGTACTTATCATAAAAACTTGGCAGAGAGAAACGGAATCTGGGTTCTTCAATACTAGTAAAGCAAGACTTCCTGCGACCTAAGGAAAATGAATTCTAAGTCAGAAAGTGATTGTGCTAATTAATTTGCTGGTGGCTCCAAATCCTTTACGAAAATAGAATAAATGTTGGATAATGTGACAGTTAAGTCACCTTTTTCTCCTATTTTCCAAAGAGAGTTGGTGTAATGCGTGTGTGTGTGATAGTGAATTTTATATGTTCACGGAGGTGGGCCCGGTATTTGGTCAAACACCATTCTCGATGTTTCTATGGAGGGCGAGATTTCAATGAGATTTAACATTTAAATGAGGAGCCTTTGAGTCTAGCAGATCCCCCTCCATTGTGTTGAGTGGGCCTCGTCTCATCAGTTTAAGACCTTAACAGAACAAAGACTGACCTCCCCCAGGCAAGAGAGACTCCTCGTGCAGAGGGTTTGGACGTGAACCCTGTCCCCAGTCGGCTACCGCCCTGTAGACTCCGGATTGGCCAGGTGACGTGATTAACTGAGTGAGCCAGCTCCTGACAGTAAACCTCTGTGTCTGTATACTCCTCCCACCGATTGTTTCTTGGGAGAAGCCTAACTCACGGGGTGGAGCTTTTCTTAATTTTTTTTTTTTATTGAAGGACAGTTGATTTACAATATTAGTTTCAGGTGTACAACAGAGTGAATCAGTTATACATATACACACGCATGCATATTTTTTCAGATTATTTTCCAGTATGTATTGCAAGAAACTGGATGCAGTTCCCTGTGCTCTGCAGTAGGTCCTTGGGGTTCATCTGTTTTTATACAGCAATTGCTATGTGTTAATCCCAAACTCCTAGTTGCTTTTAGAGCTTTCTGTGTGTGTCGCTGCCTTTGATGAGCTATGATGATCATCTGTCTTGAAAACTTGTTCTCTTAATGTTTTAACATTTCATAAGCGATTTCCTTGAAGTACTAAACTAGTCAGCGGGGGAAATCCCCAAGAATCCCACTGCTGGGACCGTTTGCTCCGGGATTTGACCACATGGGAGGGAAAGGATGGTTTGTTTCCACGTGGGGCAATGTCAGCGGAGACCGGGCTCTGGGCTTGGTGCTGGCCTGGGGTGGGCGGAACTCTGAGGTGGCCCAAGTTCCCCTGCCCCCTGCCGTACTTGCCCAGCATAGTCTCCAGGACTGAACACGAGGAGAGAGCACTGCCGTGTTCAGTTGCACCAGTGACCCCACCTATGGGTGAGTGTTGGGTGGGCCTGACCTAATCACACGAGGGAAGTCCCAGAGTTGGGGTCAGAGGTCCAGGGCACAGGGAGTACGTGAAGTGCACTTGCTGGCTCAGGGATGGAGGCAGCTGTGTGGCCAGGAAGGTGGGTGGCCCCTCAGAGCCAAGAGTGACCCCTGCCAACAGCCAGGGAGGAAGTGGGGACCTCAGTCCTACAACTGCAAGGAACTGGGTTCTGTCACAATAGGCTGAGCCCAGGAACACCCTCCCCCAAAGCCTCCAGGAGCCCAGCCAGCCCACACCCTGACCTCCGCATCGTGATAGCTGGAGCGGAGGTCCCAGCCCTGCAGGCAGAAGTGCCGGCCCCGGGGCAGTGAGCCGGCACGCGGGGCTGCAGCTGCTAGGTGCGGGTGGTTCCTCCCGCAGCAGGAGATGCGGTCCCTTCCCCGTGTTCTCTGAGCCTTCACCTCTTCTCTCAGGTGAAAAGAGAGAAGATGCTGTGTCCCGACCTCCTGTCGCAGAGATTGACCGAAGGGGTGGGTGTGGTGTGGGTCCCAGAAAGTCCTGCCCGGGTCCCCTTTGCTTAGGCTGTTGTGGAATGAGGGAAGAATCCAATATTTAGGGTAAAACTGCTGTATTCAGAAATCAACGCTGCCGCTTGTCAGGTGTCAGGACCTGGGTTGGTCACACGACTGCCCTCAGCGTCCCTTGAACCAAGTGGGCCTGGTTATAGGGGGGTTGTCGTGAGGAATGAGGGGTGGGATGGGCTGTGGACGTGGGTAAACCGTCAGCCTGTGGAACGCAGGACAGGCCCCCGAGGGCTCAGATGGGCCTGGTCTGCCACCCTGTTTCCAGTGCCCTTCCCAGCTTGGAGAGCAATCAGGTGTCCCATGAAGAGCCCCTGCTGTCTCTCCCCCCAGGGCTCCGTGGGGGGCTCCGTGCCCACCACCGCGCACAGCCCAGGAAGGAGCCCCTCTCGTGTTGAAGATGGGCTTACCGGTGTTTTCCCAGAAGCATTAGCAGGGTGCTCCCTGTCCTGTGGTCCTTTGATCAAAATTGGCAGCATCGATGGGATGTCTATTCCATGCCACGTGCTTCTTTGCCAAAAGCTATTCTGTCTGGTTGTCAATCCACCTTTTTGCATAGGAGGCATGTCCTGATTGTGCAGAGAGGAAGCTGGCTCAGAGAGACTGTGTAAGGTCTTTAAGCTCACAGAGTTAGGACACTGATTCAGAAGGCCAGGTTTTCTCCCTATCTTGTGTCTTGGCCCAAGTGCCCAAACGGACTCCTACTCCGAGACCCTCTGTGGAGGGAGTTGGGGTCCCTGTCAACATACCCGCAGCTCTTGCTCTGTGGCTTATTATCTTCCTACGAGTGGGGGAGGCGGGGACCAGGTGAAGGACTCATGGGTCATTGAAGGGTTTGGTCATGGACTCTCGAGATGTTTGTTTTTAAGGGAGAAAGAAAAACAAGCTCACTTCTTCTCTAGCAGAGATGTCTTTAAGCAACTTCATCAGGAATTATGGTTACACTTTTAGACTTTTCTTCCAGAGCCTTTCTCTGTTGGGTCACAAATCCCTGTCTTGCTTCTTCCCGGCTCCGCAGGGTCCCGGGCCTTCTGATGGGATCGCACGTCACGCGCCGTTGGTTCGCCCGGGCCCGCAGCCAGGCTGGCCGCGCACTCGCCCTCCCTGTGCCTGTGGGCGCCTCCTCCGGGCGTGGGATGCGCCAGCCCAGCCGGCGCACACAGCCCGCTTGTGGCCTAACTGTGGAACTGAGGGCGGTGTTTGATAGTCTTGTTGTCTTTTCTGACCAGTTTACCTCCGGTGGAAACACTGTGAGACGCCGGGTGTGAAGACCTTGTGCAATCTAACGAAACTTCTGAACAAACTCCAGAAAGAGCACAGAGATCATGTCTCTCTGTACACCTCCGGACACCTGAACCCCAGCAAGCTCTACAGGCCTCCTGAGACAATCTTGTGTCACTGGCCCAACGCCAACAGGCCAAGGGAGGGAAAAGTCTCGGGAGCGGGGAAGCCGTCTGACAGGAAGATTGAACAGATGAAGGATGCTTTGGCTCGATTTACCCTCAACACAGCTCTGGGCCCAAACGATGCGGAGAACACGCCACTCTTCAAGTATCTGAACCCTCTGACACACGGTCCCCACGCTTCAGAGGAGGATTTGGTTCTAAAGAGGGCTTCGGGAAAGGAGGGCTCTCCCGAGCGGCCAAAGAGAGAAGAGCTGAGACTGCCCGAGACGGAGGTTCTGAAGCACAGAGTGGCGAAGTCCAGCCGTCAGTGCGTGCGCTCTCCCCCGGGCGAGGACCAGTACCAGTACATCAGCGCGCACTTCGCGGGCATCACGAAAGCAGACAAGTACAGGAAGTTCTTAAGTTTCCAAAAAGAAGTTCTTGCAAAGCAAGATCTCCTGAAGAATGATTTCACTGGGAGCAAGGCAGCCACGTGCCACGAAAGGAAGCTGGACCGGGTAAGGAGGGCAGATTTGCAGCGCTGTCTGCGCACGCGCTCGTCGGGGGGTGGGGGTCTAGGTCTTGTGGGCGGAGACTCGCCCTCCAGCGCCTGGCGTACATTTCCAGGTGGACGAGGGAAGGGCTGCCGGTGGCCGAGGCCGGCCCACGTGATGTAGGTGACAACAGCCAGGGTGGAGTAAAAGAAGGTTAGGCTTGGAAACTGGGAAATCAGAGGTGATTTCGTAATCGAAGCCTTTGGATAGTAACAGCAGGGACAGTGAACAGTGTTCCTGCGTCACAGAAGCGTGGAGAGAACGTGTGTCCGACTCGCTGCGGAAGGACGTGGAGGGAGGGCGAGGAGGCCTGGGGGAGTTGCACAGCGCAGGAGGACGCGGCGTAGGAGCCACGCGGCCCGCACAAGGTGGCCCGGTGTCACGGTTCTGTGGGTGCTGAGCTGAGAGTGGGGCTCAGTGCCTGGGGTCGTGGCGTTGGGAGGGTGAGGACACCGGAAAGAACACACGCGAAATAACCAGCCCTTGATGAGATTTTGGCCCAGAGGACTGATGGGAAGAGGACCTTAAGGGCGTTGTGGAGCCAGAGAGTGGATCCCTGAATACAGGATGGAAGGGGATAAAGAAAGAAAACCCAGGCCGTCACTGGTTCTCAGCGCCGGGTGGTCTGCCGCCCAGCGCTGCTGAGTGCCTGGCGGGCGGGATATTCAGGAAGGGAAACTGAGACATCCTGACATGGGCTGGTTCTGTTTTTCCACCAGAAACTCCAGAATGTATGTGTCTGTGGCCCTCAAGAGTTCAACAGACTGCAGGTCTTTGGAGAAGTCTTTGAAGATATTTGCAATAGTTCTTTGATATTTGGTGATATCCTGAAAGAAATTAAGGTAATAGAAACCTACTTTTCCCAGGTAACAACTGAGAGCCACGCACGACGTTCTGCACACTTGAGCTCAGGCCTCAGGGAAGTTCTGCCGAGTCCCCTGGTGTCCGTCCTACGCACCTGGGGAGACCCGGGGTAACGTGCCCGCAGCCACGCACCTCGTAACTGGCCGCGGGAAACAGCCCCCGGCCCGCGCACTCCTCAAGTCCGTGTCCTTCTGCTAAAGCTTCCTAACTATGCATAAACTCTTATAAACCGCACGTAGGTAATGCAGAAACTTCTAGGGTTATGCTATGTGCTTTTATATGAATCTTTACGGAGTAATAAGTGTGTTGTGATTTCATGGTGAAGTGACCTTCATGTGGAAGCGGACCCGGACTTAGGTTGCGCACAGAGTCTGTGCTGTTGAAGCCCCAGAGGCGGGCAGTGCTCACCAGCAGGCCTGGCGGCCTGTCCTCCAGGGGTGTCCCCGCCCCCGGAGAGCCCCCCACGCAGAGCAGGGGGTCAGGAGGGCCCAAAGCCACGGAGCTTCTGAATGTCAGGAGGCCATGTGTTGTATGCGGGTCAGGTTTTCTGCGGTTCTGTCCTGAAGTGATCAATAGTTAATACTCAAATAGGCTTTAAAGATGGTGAGATTTTGTACATTTTAGTGTATATATTATTTAATATATTGTAGGAACATTCGTATACTTTTTAAATGATCTGAACTGACATCTTTAACCTGCATTTTATTTACTTTGCAAAAAAACTTTTATATTGTGCTGTAATCTCATAACACATTTCCACTGGATTACTTTCTCCTCCTTCCTCCCTTCCTTCCTTCCTTTCCCTTCCTTCCTTCCCTCCTTCCTATAGGATGAATATGAATTCTACATGGTGTTACTTCTGAAGACCCAGCCCACAGCGCACTATAAGGTAACAATCATGCAAGTCCTAAATAAAGCCTATTTCTTCCTTTCTTCACATTTTGTCTGAACCCAAGAACCCCATTTGTGTCTCCATAATTTAGAGCAGCTGATACTTTTATTAGAAAAAGGCTTTTATGCTCGTGAAGGACCCTGCTCTTGGTGACAGTGAGGGGCAGGAGGGGGCACACACGTGCTGGTTCTGGGCCAGGGCCTCCGTGATCTCTGCAGCTGGGTCCTCGCGTGTTTGTTGTGACCAGAATCGGCCCCTCTCTTCTCTCCATCTGCATGGGGACGACCCCCAGCCTTGTGAGCGTCACCCTGGTCTTTCTTGTGAGCTCTGGATTACACGGTGCCCAGCCGTCCACCAGGTGCGGACACTTTGGTGCCTGACTAGGCAGGTTACCAACCTTAAAATAGCCAGATTATCCTGGATTGTCTGGGTGGCTCCAGGCTAGTCCCTAAGAGCAGAGAACTTTCCCTGACTGGAGTCAGAAAGGAGAGATGGCAGAAGGGGAGGTCAGAGATGTCTGGCTCCAAGTGTACGAAGGATTTCAAAACCTTGAGGGCTCTGAGTGGAGGGCCCAGGTGCAGGGACCAGAGAGAGGTGTCTGGGAGCTAAGAGTGGCCCCAGCGGGCAGCCAGCAAGGGAATGGGACGTCAGTCCTACAGCCGCAAGAAACTGTGTCCTGTTGATGACCTGAATGATGCTGAGAGGACCTTCTGCCCGGGGACTTCCAGAAAGGAAGGCACCCGCCCACAGCTTGGTTTCAGCCCCGTGAGACCCTGCAGAGGCCAGCCGAGCCCACGCAGATGTCTGACCTACTCAAATGAGATAGTAAATTTGTGGTGAGGCACTAAGTGGGGGGTGATTTGTTATGACAGCAATTATAAAAGTGAGAAAATGTCCCACAGACATCTCCAAACAGTTTCCAACACTGTTTCCAAGCTGCCGTTTACTGAACATCCGCTTGCATAGTGTGTGTGTGGTCCTGGTCTCCTGCTGCCACCTCAGCGCCTTCCGGACATGGTTTCCTGCATTTTCCTGATGAGGAGAAATAGTGTCCCCCGAAGCTTTGTGTCCACCTGGAAGCGGCGTGGCCTTGCTGGGAAACGGGGTCCGTGCAGACGTGATCACGCTCAGATGAGGTCCTTAGGGTGGGTCCTGGTTCAGTGGCTGGGTCCTGATGAGAAGGGAGATGTTTGGATGCAGACACAGCGCGGAAGGTGGGGGCGGAGATGGGACTATATTCCTGAACCACTGACACAGCTCTAGGAGGAACTGGTGTGGGGATACAGAGGGAGGTCCGAGTGAGCACCGGAGGGCAGGTCCAGCTGCCATCCTCAGGGTGCGAGGGATGCCCTGTGAGGGTGAGTGTTTAGGACGTGTAAACCGTGGTCACCTCATCTCATTGTGACAACTTCCCCGTGCTCCCTCCAGGGCACACCTGTGGTCCTTAGTAAGGGAAACAGACTGAAGGAATAACGTTACCACTTACAAACTAAGAGCATATGGCACTGTAGCTAGGACGACTTTGGACATTTTGAGTCAATGAAGTTTAAAGCCCCTGTCTTACACGTTGGGAAGTGTAGTGTCTCCCTTTGTCTCTGGACAAAATCACAGCAAAATCGCAGGGAGGTCGGTTCTCAGTGACTTCTTCATTCGGAATCACACGTGGGCATTGTTTTCTTTGTTTCCAGCTTTTCCTGTTACAGAAAAGAGCTTTGTATGAGAGGAATAAGCAAAGCCTCCGGCAGGGTCTGCCCTGTTCCTTACCTGGAGGCTGAATCACAAAGGGACGTGCACGCCCGTGTCTCGGACACTGGGGCTGAAACGCACGCCCAGGTCAACAGGGCACTAGATCCTTCTTCTGCTTCTGGAAACTTGGCAGCCCATCACCGAATGAGGCAGAGGCCACTGCTCCCTCACATCTGAGAAGTGTCGCTGTACATCCGTGTACAGCAGTTGACTTAGTATTGTTGCTTCCTGGTTTAGAGGAAGTCACGGCGGTGCTGATAACAGTGCCCCTGCAGCACTTTGTTCAGCATTTTCTCTCCCCGCACAAACCAACAGTGAACCCTCTGCTACTTTTTAAGTTTCTTAAGAAAATAAAAACTTAAAAAGATCTATTTTACCCAGATCTTCACCTGACTAGTCACATTCTTCCCCCCACCCCCTTCCATCCCACCTACCTGGTTACTTTAACTAGAATTTATAATGTGACTCAGCTGGAATACACTGTAGTAACAAAGGGAGGGGATCCTCACCCTGGCTGTGTGTTTGTCTCGCCCACTGGGGCCTCTCCTGCCCAGGCTTTGCTGACTCACCTCGAGGGGCTGCAGAGGAGGACCGTGAAGACAGCAGATGTGAACCAGGCCCGGGAGGAACTCAGAGCCCTTGTGACAGCCATCAGAGCGGCCCTGGACCACAATGACACGTGAGGGATAACGGTCTGGGCTGACCTTTGCTGGGGTTACACCTATTTTATCTTAAAACCATGTGCCAAGCATAGTGGACAGTTTTTCCTGCATGGCTGGGCCTGACATCCTGCCGTTGTCACCGTCCTGCGGGTCCCTGAGCCTCTTCCGCAGGCCTTCGCCATCGCGTGTGTGACCAGGGTGTCCTGCTAGAGCTGGTGACTCTGTGGGGGGAGTCTGGGGAGGTTTCTGAGGGAATCTCAGGTCATCTTCAGTTGTCCCCTGAGGGTTATTGCCGGCAAAGTGCTGAAAAGACACCTTTTATGAATGCCTTTGTTATTTTTTTAACTTAAAAACTCTTTAAACCTCTCTAATGAGTCTTTCAGGATGAAACCACAATCGGATAGGGTATGCTTCTTTTTAAAAAAGAGATTAAAGCAACTCTGACACATTCAAAATATCCTCAAGAAAACAATACCAAGAAATGAATACAGAAAGTCAAACCTCTGCCTTCAGCATAACTAAACAGAAAGTACCCAAACCCAAGACACTTGAAAACAGAAAACAAACACTCAGGGCCAGTGAGCCATTATCCGCTCTCCTTCCGCATGCCCAGGGCAGAGCAAGGTCATTTCAGGGCAGAGGGAAGGACGGAGTTAGCAGAAGTCCTAAAATTGTCCTAAAACCACCGTTGGAGAGAGAGAGAACCCACCCGCAGTGCGCATCCTGCGGACGTTACTGGTGGTTCCCCCACCAGACCAGGCTGGACAGTGAGTGTGAGAGCGAGGAAACAGCTCTGAAGTGATAATGCTGTGGGTGAGGGGAGGGTTGTGAGGGGGTGATCAGCATCCTTTGAAGAGAAAAATAAGCAAAGGAGGGAAGTTTAGAATCCCTTTGGAGAAGAAAACCAAAGGCACACGGCCTCTCCCAGCGCTGTTCTTCCTTCCCTCCAAGAAAGAAAAGGAAACAAAACAAACCCCCAACAAAAACAACACAAGGATGACTTGCCTCTCCGACAGAAAAGTGTCTTCTTGAATTGGGACTCTCACACGCTGCCCCAGACCACGAACCTCACCCACAAACATGCAGGGATGGAAAAGATCTTTGTCCGCACAGACGACAGAAAACAGGAAAACAGAAAATAAGAAACCAAACAATTTCACTGATGAAAACCCCTGACAGCCAATAACAACAACTAACAGTCGGAGCAGAAACCCGCGTGGCCGCCCTGCAAACTGAGCCAGACGCCCTCAGAAGGGCATCTCAGGGCACACCAACCCTGAGCCGTAAATTTAAGACCTAGGCACGGAAATCAGCAACAACAAAAAGAGGACATGAAACTAGATCTGACAACTGAGGAAAGAGAGTGAAAAAGTCAGAATCAGGTTATAGATCAAGAGGAAATTGGCACATGCCCAGAGAGGGGGCGTTTTGAATGAAAAGGTGACAAGGGCATTAGAAAAAAGCAGGGAACAATCAAGGTAATTAAAATGAGATAAAGAAAAAAAAAGTCTGAGAAAAAAGTCGTTGAAATAGAAGACAGGCAAAGAGGATCCAATTTTTATGTAATTAAAGTTCCCAAAAGAAAGACAAAGGAATGAATAGAAATCTAAGTAACCTTTAAAACGCTAACACATTAAACGTTTGTGGAAACCAAACCCTCTGAAATATGCATTAAAAAGGCTTTTGCCATTATTCTTAACCCACTTAAACTTAATTTCTTAAAATTGGAGCCATAATATATTTCTATTTGTTTTAATCTGATACAATGGGCTGATGTGCATGAAAATCTTAAAATACCCGGCCCCGTGCAGGCAGGCAGGCAGCGAGCGACCCTCTGTGGTGGCGCTGTTCCTAACCAAATACAGGGTTTCTCTCAGTGTACGCAGCAGCTATCAGATTCCTTTTTTCTCTCTAAATCTACTTGAAATAAGATAGTCGACGTAGTTTATTTGAACCAGGAAGAACAAAACAAAGTGATAACTCAGGTTTATTTCCTTCTTTTAAAATTTCCTGTGGTTTATTTTTAGTTTAAATATACTGGAATCTGTACATTGTACCTACAGGATGCGACCATGATCCACAGGGAAAACACAACACGTGTTCCAGCCTTGATCAGCGGGTCTGCCCACCGCCCTGGACCCCCTGTCAGCCTCAGAGAGTAGAATGCTAGTTTCTCTGCCCTCTTGCTTCTTAAATATTCAAGTCACAAAGTAGCATCAATGAGCTCTACGGGACATAATTCGTTTTACACTAACCAGCAGCTTTGCCAGTGACTCAGGCCATCTTGGCAAGGACGTTCTGTTTGTTCACTGAATTTGAGGCTGTCATTTTATATACAGCTTCTAATCACCTTTGTCGTTAGAAACTAAGAAGATCGTTTTTTGTTTCTCAATTTTTAAGCAAGACTCTTGGTATGAAAGAGACAAAGGAAAAAGGTACAAACAGGGCTCTAATGTATCACTATGTTTTATCATCAAACCACAGACTCAGAAGCGAATTGGAGCAGGAACACGGGCTGCTGCAGTCTGCTCAGAGCAGAGCAGGTGAGTTACCAGTGACGTCGGGCTTCTGACGTGTTTCGCTGTGTCCTTTGGGTGAAGAATCTTCAAATCGTGGCCTGCCGCTGTTCATTATTTGAGAGGGTTTTTTTTTAGAGAGGTTATTAGATTGTATTCATTTTCCCCCCATCAAGTTCTTTAGAAATACCGTAAGTTTTCATTTCACCTGAAGTGGCTTAAATGAAATACTTCAAAAGTACAAGGGAGCAGGTGAACTCTTTAAGAGGCTGGTCAGGGCGAAGGTGCTGAGCCCAGTTTCCGCGCTTTGGGCGCGTTTGGCCATTCCGTGTCTCTGTAACCAGAGGCAACTCGTGTGCCTTTCGTCATCCTCCAAGATCTTTGTGGTTTTCAGGGGAACATTGAATTAATTCAGGGCCTTATGTAGAGAGAATTAGGCCGAGCTTTGACCCAGACTCTTGGAACAGATTCTAAGAAAATTGGCCAAATGTAAATACGGGCAGCAGCTCTGCAGGGGCAGCGCTGAGGGACCAAACGCTGTTGGTCCTAGAGACAGTCTCTTGGAATAATGGGCTGTAGGGGGAACTGCGAGCGCTGCTTCGCGCATCCATGTGGGCCGGACGTGGAGGAAGCGGAGCTGGGCCCGGGGTTTCCAGGGTGACAGCCGTGCGGACAGTCCAGCCTGGTTCTCAGGGCCTTCATGTCTTTACTCCTGCGTCAGAGAGTCAGCTTCCAGGACAGCGAGGCCCCGCGGCTGGGGTGCCCTCTCGGCCAGACAGGTCCTCCCTCTGCCCATTTCAGCACCCTCCTCACATGGCGGTTATTTCAGCGGCTTTCATCCCAGCTGCTTGCCTGGTAGGTGGGACCAGTGATAGCTCGTCCTTCTCCGGTCGTTAAGAGGGTTACACGTGAACCCGCGAGAGGCGGGAACGCAGGACCTGACACTGTGGGGGCCCTGCCGCTGGTCCCCCCGGTGTCATTTTTACTTGTGAGGAGGAATACACGGTTCATGGGAAATAATTGCATTTTGTGAATATTTATGCACTAGGAGAATATTAAACATTGTCTTAAAGTGAGATACACAATTTAGAATCTGATTAAATAATCGAAGTAATTTTAATTAAGTATCTTGCTCATTAATCTTTACACAATGATTCAGTCAAATGCCGCTTTCCCTCCAGGCGTGTTGCACGCTCGCTCACACTGGGCCCACTGTTCCCTCTCGGCATCTTTGTGGGTGATCTCAGGCGTCTAACCTGTTTCAAGTTCTTAACCGAACTTGGCCACAAAGGCTCTTACCCGAGCACTTGGTTTTCCTTCTGCTGGCTCTTCTTTCTCTCCCACGAGCGACACCTATGTGATTTACCTGCTGCGCATCTTTCAAGGGTTTCTTGTGGCCTGAGTCCCAGGCCATGTCTCTGTCCGGGCTGCCTTGTCTGTGACCCTTCCGGGGCTCGGAGGTTGGTGGGTCCCTCCTGGTCCTGCGGCCTCGCTCGCTCTGGACAGGTCACGGGATGAGACTGCAGCTCCCTGCTCTTCTGTTTCCTGATGGCTTTCAAAACTGGCCACCTTTTTTTTTTTTTTTTCTTTTAAATTTAAGGCTTTATTGCTAAACACTAATAGAATACAGTGGCAGAGACTAATAAAAATAGTAAACAAAAGGAAGTTACCAATTTTCTAGGAATCTAGTAAACACTTCCTAGTCTTTGCCCCTGGCTGCTTCTGACTTGCAGTGAGTGGCCGAGCTGGGATTGAAACCCAGCTCTTTCTTCCCCGGCTGCACTGAGCCCAGCGTCCCCTCCCACCAGGTCTGTCCCTGGCTCCAGCCAGGCTGTGAGGTCTGCCTCTCCTCTACATCCAGGCCATGCCAGACACCAGCCCTGCTCTTTCCTGTTTCCTGAGTCCTCATGTGCGTCTCCACGGCCCTCTGTGCCTCAGGCGCTGTCGCGATCTGATTTGCTCGAATGATCGCGGTAGTTTCCTCAGCGGTCCTCCTGATGGGAGTCCTGCCTTTCTCACTTTTGATACGTAGACAGAGTGACCGTTGTCTGATTGTGTTTCTTCCCAGTGTAAAAGCCTTCAACAGCCTTGCCTGATTTCTTAATAGAGACTAGAAGACCTTTTCAGACCCGCCGCAGCTTCCTTTCTGGCATTATTTCTTCACGCGTCTCGCTGGGCTCTCGGTGGCCCCCTCTACTGTGTAACTTTCTTTTGTACTGAGTGTGCCAGATTCTTCTCTCCTGCCCCCTTCCGCTTGTCTGACTCCTGTTCATCCTCTGGTCTCAACTTGGTCACACGTCTCCAGAAAATTCAGCCTTGCACCTTCCCCGTTCTGTGTTAGGTGCTCAGGTAGGCACTCAGTAAATTCTTACCAGTTATACAAATGCATTAAGGGAGGAACACCTCTACTCTTGCATCGGATATTTTTTTATCTCTGTTGTTATCCTTGCCTTTACTGTTTTTATTTTGAATAGGAGAAGACTCACAGTGTAGGAAAACGTACAGAGACCAAGGCAATGAAATGCATATACTTAACTTGGTTTTTATAAGTAAAGGCAATTTATTCCATTTTTATTTGATATTCAAAATAATTCACTATTTCAATAACAGCCACTATCCCTATATTCTGTTTTTAAAAAATACACATTTATTGACGTGTAGTCAATTTACAGTGTGGTGTTCCTTTCTGGTGTGCAGCATAGTGATTCAGTTATACATATGTGTATATTCCTTTCCATATTCTTTTTCATTATAGGTTATTATAAGATATTGAATGTAGTCCCCTGTGCTGTACAGTGGGACTTTGTTGTTTATCTATTTTTCATATAATAGTTAGCATCTGCAAATTCAGATCTCCCAATTTATCCCTCTCCCCACATAACCATAAGTTTGGATCAAATAATTTTTATTGATGTGCTTGAAATCTGAGTTATATCATATTTTATAACTCTTTACAACATACATAATACTGTTAATAATACATAATGTTATTAATAAAGGCTAAGATGTTAAACATAGTAATACTTGGCTTATAAAAATATTTCAGAATCATCTGAGAAAAACGTACCAGGTGAGGAGCACCTTACTCCTATTGAGAAGGTTGAGAAAAGGAGATGTGAAATACTTAATAAATGGGATGAAATTCAAGCTCTTGAAAGAGAAATGAAAGCAACTTTGGTTCATACTGGAATTTCACATATCACCGAGAATAAGATTAAAAGCTTAGAGGTATGTGAATTGTTTATTTGAATGTTTGTTTACTTTGCTCTTTTGCTTAAAGACCTTGGCAAACACAAGTAGCGATTTGATTTTGCAATAGGGTAAAAAAATAACAAAATTTTGTCCAAATATATTTTCATTTCAAAACATTTGTAGCAAATGATTAGAATAATTGATAGATCGAGCTAAAACAACAAAACTGAAAGTAATTAAAAATTCTGTAGAGCTCTGTTAAGGGTCAAATTGGATCTCTTTCAGGTCAAATGACGTCTCTTAAAATTTAACAATTTTGTATAGAAAATAATGACTACTATCTCTAATTAGTGACTAATACATCCTAAGTAGTCTGACCTGAAGCCCAGAGAGGCTGAGTAACCTGCTCAGTATGGCACAGTACAGAGATGGCGGGCAGAGCTGGGATTCAGGGTTAATTCTTCTGGGCTCCAAAGTCCGTATGATTTCTATTGAGCCACATTGACTCCGTAGTTAGATGTTCAGTTACCTGTACAATTAGGCCGGGAGGCAGGGTTAGTCACTGCCGTTCGAAGTCTGCTGTGTTAGGCTTTAGCAATTGTTGCTAACTGTTTTTGTGATAAACAAAATGTAAATTATAATCTGTGCTTTGATACGCTATGACGCCCTACTTTTTATATTATAACCTAATTTTTATTTGCATAAAACCTGACTCAATGTAACTTCTACTTAGAGAGTTTATAAGTGATATGTGACCATTCTTTTTTTCTCGTGGTTAGAGAGTTACATATATTTCCCCAACATTATTTATTTTAAGCCACATTATAGTGTATAGAAAGGTGGTAGTGGTGGTGCAAACTTGCTCTAATTTCTCTCCCCTTTAAAACAGTATGTTCAGATTTCTTTCTGTGTTTTTATTTAGAGCCTGCCCCTCTTTTTTAAAACTAAATAATGTCCTGAGAAGAAACACTAATTTATAGTTGAATTTTTAAAGCATGAAAACAAGTTACAGTTTTACGTATTGTGAACATGATCTAATGCAAAATCATGTAAGCTTTTCCTTCATAATGAAAACCTCTTTAAGTGGATTGAATCTAGGAAACAGAAGATTCCCTGTAATGATTTCATGTCACCAAATTTATGTTGCTTTAACTATTTATTACTCAAATTTGGCTCCTTAATTCCAATACTGGAGAGTACCATAGAATTACACTATCCTATTAAGTAATTGATTTCTGGTTCTGGATTTGAAATGCTATGTCTAACCAGAAGAAAAAAATAACTAAATATTATACAGGATTTGCAGTGCTCCAGATTCTGCTATGAACAATACAAAAATATCCTGTCATTTAATTCCCAACACCCCTAGGAGGTAGATGCTATAATTAACCTTTTTCAGGTGAGGAAATCAAGCCACAAATATGCTAAGTAACTTGACTGAGGTCACAGCGAGCAAGTGGTAAAATTAGGATTTAAAGTCAGCCCGAGTTCTTAATTGCACATTTTCCAGCCTGATGATAAAATCGCGAATCCCTGCCAGTATGCTGGGCACCTCGAAGCGCAAGTCTTTCAGTCCTCCTCCTCATTATGTTTCCGCAGTTATCTCGGATATTCTCATCCATGGCATTAACTCAGTTTTCAGTTTCAACAGTAACACTCTTGGTATTTCTATTGTGCTTACAGTGAATTTTGCAGACTCATCTGGGAAGAAGTGACAGCTTTACAATGTTAACAGTCCATCTAAGATCACTTTATTTAATTTATTTTTATGCACTGGTCTTAAATAATTTTTGTTACGTTTATTCTTGTAACTTCATGGCATCTGTTACTATTGTGAATGCGAACTCAAAATTTTTTAACATTACAGTTTATAATCACGGATGTATATGTGACATGTTGATATTTGTATTTTTATATTGTATTCAGCCATCTTAAAAAATTTAACGATTAGCTCTGAAAAGTGAGGAATTCTTCTACTCTGGAATCTCCCTAAAATTCTCTAGTTTTTGCAACATCAACCCCCACCTCTTCTAGTTTTTCACTCAGAGGGCCAGGAATTTTCTGTCTTACAACATGTCCTTCAAGTCAAGCTTTGTGTATCTGTTGTTTTTAAATGGTGTGCTATTGAATACTGTTGAAATTAAAATAACAGCATTCATATCATACATTTTGTTCCATAAATGGGGGAACATATTTAACAAATATTCTTAACCAAGTATCTTTCTTTTAAAACCATTTCTTTCTTCAGACTGAAACTATAAAATTGGAAACAACAAATAAAGTTTTAAAGAAGAAAATACAGGTAAGTCTTTGTGAAGCAATGTTTTTTAGTAGAAGTATTTCCTCTAGTGCCTTCTTGTACTATGTCATAAACCAAATATGAAAATGCAGCATCTTTCTAAATGGTGGTGTTCAGTAATGCCAAGAAAACCTTGCTAGGCAGACATTGGCTTAAAACTGGGTGGGTGTAAGCTAATGTGTTAATGAAAAGAAAAAACATTCTTTTTAAATAGTTGAGTGTGTCAGTGAGAACTGACCATTTCTGTAGCCCTCCCACACGTAACAGTTGGTTGTAACGAGTTTATTTGGTGACAAGGAACTTGATGAGCCAGCTCCTTTAAGGACTCTCAGGATAAACCCTGAAGTACCTGCTAACAGCTTGCTGCTGAATAAATCACAGTTCTGTTTCAGTTTCGTATGTAATCTCTCTGTATGATACATAGAATGAGTTAGTTTGCTGTGCCTGACTCTGGAAGTGGCCACGTATTTGGGTGTAGTTGGCAACATTATTGGCTTTGTACATGACTAAGTGATCTTTAATTCTTGGCAGATCATTGAAAACCACGTGCGGCAGACCATGGGGAAGAGCAGGCTGAGCGCAGGCGAGCAGCAGTGAGTACTGACCCGCGACCAAGGGCCGTCCCAGGCGGGGGCCGCTCTCAACCCCGTCCACGTAGAGCTGGGCTGGGCCAGACGGTGCCTCGGAAGTGCTCACAGTCAGGAGTGTTAACTTTGCATTTCCCTGCCACATCCTTTCCTGTGCTTAAGAATGCCTGGGCCAAGATTCCAGTCTCAATCTGTACATGTTATTTAGCAAAATAGAAATAAATTCTTTGGAAAAAGCTGAAGAGTTGAGGGTGATCCTCGTGGGCAGGGATCAGAAAGCTGTGAACATGGCTTTCTTTTCTCAAATTATATGGCCTTTATTTATATTAGGTCTTTGAGAAAAACCCTACACATGTATCAGTCTGAAAATTTTAATTTGAATATAAAATGGCTGATTTATATTATGTTACATAAATTTAGACTTTGAACAGAAATAATTTTGTACTTTATTTTCTTTGAGTTGTACCACAGTTCAAATCTTAGGATTTGGAAAGGTTGAGAAAAACCACTGATGGGTCAGATACGGTGGCGTAGGTTCACTGATAACACCAGGAGCCAGGGTTCCTCTGTCTTCCTTCCCTGCTTCCCTTGGGTCTGGCTGTCCTGCCTGGGGTCTCAGTGTGACCATGTCCAGAAGAAGGAGATCCCAGGGGCTCCCTCCACATCCCAAGGCCACCTTTAGCTGCAAAGGAGTCCAGAAAATAGAACACTCCACTGCGCAGCATACATGGTAGAGAAAGGCATGGAGACAAGACGTTAGAACAGGGGCTGACTGGGCCCCACACGTAGATCCGGGTTCTGTGAGGCCTTGTGTCATGCTGGGCGTCCTCAAAGGAAAGAACATAGAAATACAAACACAAGTGGGACGATTCCTGCATGGTCTCGGCAATGAGAGTGAACCGAGCTGACGTTTAAACATCACTGTCCTCAAAGTCAGCCTCCCCCTGCCGCCACACTCCCCTGGAAGGCGCTGTGGGGACGTTCCCATACATACGGGGAGGGGATCTTCGCTACATTTGGGGCCAAAAGTCCAGTAAAAATATCCCTGAACATGGAAGTGGCGGGTTGCAAAATCTTACTTTCAGTTTTTGAATAAATGAGCCCTAAAACAGATTTTATTTTCAAATTTTCTTTTACGCTTAATGTACTTTTTTCTAACCTGTTTTATTCTTTGTTTTGTATTTTAAGGAACCTTTGGGAATTCATTGAAGAATTTGTTAAGTTAAAGGAAACAGACGGTACCTCTTATATGACGGAAATGACCTATGAAAATTCACAACCGCCATGTACATAGTGTGGATGTTGCAGAGGGAGAAATGAACGAAGACACCTTTAATTTTGCCAGCTGGGATCTTCAGCACGATCCCTATGGTATATGTGTCCTGCTCAAGATATTGAAATAAATACATGGAGGTATGTGATTAATTTTACTATTGTATGCTTATTCATAACAATGGTACCTCTTAGTGTATTTTCTGCTTTCATTCAATAACTTCTTCCAGGGAAAAACACTTGCAAATATTTGGTAGGAATAAAACTCAGCACTGCTGCCATACGGATGAAGCTTATTCTTTATTTGCCAACGCAAGTTTATATATGGGCGTTTAATCAGCTGTAGTAGTAAACATCCATTTAATTAAATCACCTTTGCCGGTTGTAAATGACACAGCGCTGGACCAGCGTGACAGCACCAGCGTGACAGCACCAGCACAGTGCTGCGCCCTGCACGTGTCTCAGCTGGTGTGTGCCGCGTGCGCTCACTCGCTCTCGCCCCCCCCCCCCACTGAGGGAGACCCTGTGCTGAGACGACCCGTCTTGGCCCTAAGCTGTGCTGCCCGGGAGAGGGGTGCTGTGGGCGCAGTCACACTGCTCCTCTTGCCCACTCCAGTGCATCTAAACTTGTATTTTTTTTTTAACATTTTTTATTGATTTATAATCATTTTACAATGTTGTGTCAAATTCCAGTGTTCAGCACAATTTTTCAGTTATTCATGGACATATGCACA
This sequence comes from Camelus dromedarius, assembly GCF_036321535.1. Taxonomy (NCBI): domain Eukaryota; kingdom Metazoa; phylum Chordata; class Mammalia; order Artiodactyla; family Camelidae; genus Camelus; species Camelus dromedarius. The sequence goes on from NC_087441.1 coordinate 3,286,587, forward strand.
CTCATTGTCACATTTTTTCTCTGTGAGTTATCATAACATTTTGTGTATATTTCCCTGTGCTATACAGTGTAGTCTATTCTACAATTTTGAAATCCCAGTCTATCCCTTCCCACCCTCCACCCCCCTGGTAACCACAAGTCTGTATTCTCTGTCTGTGAGTCTATTTCTGTCCTTTATTTACGCTTTGTTTTTGTTTGTTTGTTTGTTTGTTTTTGTTTTTGTTTTTTAGATTCCACATATGAGTGATCTCATATGGTATTTTTCTTTCTCTTTCTGGCTTACTTCACTTAGAATGACATTCTCCAGGAGCATCCATGTTGCTGCAAATGGCATTATGTTGTCGGTTTTTATGGCTGAGTAGTATTCCATTGTATAAATATACCACCTCTTCTTTATCCAGTCACCTGTTGATGGACATTTAGGCTGTTTCCATGTTTTGGCTATTGTAAATAGTGCTGCTATGAACATTGGGGTGCAGGTGTCATCCTGAAGTAGATTTCCTTCTGGATACAAGCCCAGGAGTGGGATTCCTGGGTCATATGGTAAGTCTATTCCTAGTCTTTTGAGGAATCTCCACACTGTTTTCCATAGTGGCTGCACCAAACTGCATTCCCACCAGCAGTGTAGGAGGGTTCCCCTTTCTCCACAGCCTCTTCAGCATTTGTCATTTGTGGATGTTTGAATGATGGCCATTCTGACTGGTGTGAGGTGATACCTCATTGTAGTTTTGATGTGCATTTCTCTGATAATTAGTGATAGTGAGCATTTTTTCATGTGCTTTTTGATCATTTGTATGTCTTCCTTGAAGAATTGCTTGTTTAGGTCTTCTGCCCATTTTTGGATTGGGTTGTTTGTTTTTTTCTTATTAAGTCGTATGAGCTGCTTATATATTCTGGAGATCAAGCCTTTGTCGGTTTCACTTGCAAAAATTTTCTCCCATTCCGTAGGTTTTCTTCTTGTTTTATTTCTGGTTTCCTTTGCTGTGCAGAAGCTTGTAAGTTTCATTAGGTCCCATTTGTTTATTCTTGCTTTTATTTCTTCTAGGAGAAAATTTTTTAAATGTATGTCAGATAATGTTTTGCCTATGTTTTCCTCTAGGAGGTTTATTGTATCTTGTCTTATGTTTAAGTCTTTAATCCATTTTGAGTTGATTTTTGTATATGGTGTAAGGGAGTGTTCTAGCTTCATTGTTTTACATGCTGCTGTCCGGTTTTCCCAACACCATTTGCTGAAGAGACTGTCTTTATTCCAATGTATATTCTTGCCTCCTTTGTCAAAGATGAGTTGACCAAAAGTTTGTGGGTTCATTTCTGGGCTCTCTATTCTATTCCATTGGTCTATATGTCTGTTTTGGTACCAATACCATGCTGTCTTGATGACTGTAGCTCTATAGTATTGTCTGAAGTCTGGGAGAGTTATTCCTCCAGCCTCTTTCTTTCTCTTCAGTAATGCTTTGGCAATTCTAGGTCTTTGATGGTTCCATATGAATTTTATTATGATTTGTTCTAGTTCTGTGAAATATGTCCTGGGTAATTGGATAGGGATTGCATTAAATCTGTAGATTGCCTTGGGAAGTGTGACCATTTTAACAATATTTATTCTTCCAATCCAAGAGCATGGAATATCTTTCCATTTTTTAAAGTCTTCTTTAATTTCCTTCATCAATGGTTTATAGTTTTCTGTGTATAATTCTTTCACCTCCTTGGTTAGATTTATTCCCAGATATTTTATTACTTTGGGTGCTATTTTAAAGGGGATTGTTTCTTTACTTTCTTCTTCTGTTGATTTATCGTTAGTGTAAAGAAATGCAACTGATTTTTGAACGTTAATTTTGTAACCTGCTACCTTGCTGAATTCTTCAATCAGCTCTAGTAGCTTTTGTGTGGACCTTTTAGGGTTTTCTATATATGGTAACATGTCATCAGCATATAATAACACTTCTACCTCTTCTTTTCCAATTTGGATCCCTTTTATTTCTTTCTCTTGCCTGACTGCTGTGGCTAGGACTTCCAGGACTATGTTGAATAGGAGTGGTGATAGTGGGCATCCTTGTCTTGTCCCAGATTTTAGTGGGAAGCTTTTGAGTTTTTCACCGTTGAGTACTATGCTGGCTGTAGGTTTGTCATATATAGCTTTTATTATGTTGAGATATGTTCCCTCTATACCCACTTTGGCGAGAGTTTTTATCATAAATGGGTGCTGAATTTTATCAAATGCTTTTTCTGCATCGATTGAGATGATCACGTGGTTTTTGTCCTTTCTCTTGTTGATGTGATGTATTACATTGATTGATTTGCGTATGTTGAACCAGCCTTGTGTCCCTGGGATGAACCCCACTTGGTCATGATGTATAATCTTTTTTATGTGTTGTTGGATTCTATTTGCTAAAATTTTGGTGAGGATTTTGGCGTCTATGTTCATCAGTGATATTGGCCTATAATTCTCTTTTTTTGTAGTGTCTTTGCCTGGTTTTGGTATCAGGGTGATGGTGGCTTCCTAGAATGAGTTTGGGAGTATTCCCTCCTTTTCAATCGTCTGGAAGAGTTTGAGAAGGACTGGTATGAGTTCTTCTTTGTATGTTTGGTAGAATTCCCCGGTGAAGCTGTCCGGTCCTGGACTTTTATTTGTAGGGAGGTTTTTAATTGCCATTTCTATTTCCTTTCTAGTGATCGGATTGTTCAAGTGTTCAGATTCTTCTTGATTCAGTTTTGGTGGACAGTATGTTTCCAGAAACTTGTCCATCTCCTCTAGGTTATCCAGTTTGGTTCCATATAGTTTTCCATAATATTCTCGTATGATATTCTGTATTTCTATTTTGTTTGTTGTAATTTCTCCATTTTCCTTTCTTATTTTGCTAATTTGTGCTCTCTCTTTTTTCTTCTTTGTGAGTTTGGCCAGAGGTTTGTCGATTTTATTTACTTTTTCAAAAAACCAGCTTTTGGTTTGGTTGATTTTTTCTATGGTCTTGTTAATCTCTATTGTATTTAATTCCTCTCTGATCTTTATTATTTCCTTCCTTCTGCTGCTTTTTGGGGCTTTTTGTTCTTCTTTTTCTAATTCATTCAGGTGGTGGGTTAAATTGTTTATTTGAGATTGTTCTTCTTTTTTGAGGAAGGCCTGTATCGCTATAAACTTCCCTCTTAGCACTGCCTTTGCTGTGTCCCATAGGTTTTGAGTGGTTGTGCTTTCATTATCATTTGTCTCAAGGTATTTTTTAATTTCAGCTTTGATTTCCTCATTGATCCATTGTTTTTTCAATAACATATTGTTTAATCTCCATGCTTTCCTTTTTTTCTCCTTTGTTTCTCTGTTGTTGATTTCCAGTTTCATGGCATTGCAGTCAGTAAAGATGCTTGAGATAATTTCTATCTTCTTAAAATTGTTGAGGTTTCTTTTGTGCCCAAGTACATGATCGATCCTGGAAAATGTTCCATGTGCACTTGAAAAGAATGTATATCCTATTTTTTGGGGGTGTAATGCTCTGAAAATATCCACCAAATCTAGTTTTTCTATTGTAGTATTTAATTTCTCTGTTGCCTTGTTTATTTTCTGTCTGGAAGATCTGTCTAGTGATGTTAATGCAGTGTTAAAATCTCCAACTATGATTGTATTCCCATCAATATCCCCCTTTATCTCTGTTAGTAATTCTTGTATGTACTTAGGTGCTCCTATATTGGGTGCATATATACTAACGAGTGTAATATCCTCATCTTGTATCACTCCTTTAATCATTATAAAATGTCCTTCTTTATCTTTCTTTATGGCCTTTGTTTTAAAGTCTATTTTGTCTGAGATCAGTACTGCAACACCTGCTTTTTTGGCTTTTCCATTTGCATGGAATATCCTTTTCCATCCTTTCACTCTCAATCTATATGTGTCCTTCTCCCTAAAGTGGGTCTCTTGTATGCAGCATATTGAAGGTTCTTGCTTTATTATCCAGTCTGCCACTCTGTGTCTTTTGACTGGAGCATTTAGTCCATTAACATTTACAGTAATTAATGATAGATGTGTGTTTATTGCCATTTTGAACTTATCTTTGCAGTTGAATTAGTATATCCTCTTTGTTCCTTTCTTCTTCCTTTTGTGGTTTGGTAATTTTCCTTTGTATTATCATGGATTTTATTTAATTTTTGTGACTCCTTTGTAAATTTTTGGCTTGTGGTTACCCTTTTTTTGTAAATCTATCAACCCATTACTATAACTGTTTTTATTAAACTGATAGTAACATGATCTCAAACCCATCCTACTGTTAAAAAAATTTAAAAAAGAAAGAAAAAAATATTCTATATTTCCCTGCCTCCCTCTCCCACTCTCAGTGATTTGTATGTCTTCTTTTATAATTTCATGTTTACTTTATTTGTAATTCATGAGTTATCAACTTTCCAGTTGTGTGTTTCTCATTTCTGTAGCATCCTGCTGCTTTTCTATTTAGAATAGCCCTTTCAATATTTCTTTTAGCATGGGTTTAGTGTTGCTAAACTCCTGCAGCTTTTTTTTGTCTGTGAAACTCTTTATTTCTCCTTCTATCCTCAAGGATAGCCTTGCTGGATAAAGGATCCTAGGCTGCATCTTTTTTTCATTCAGGGGTTTGAATATATCTTGCCACTCCCTTCTGGCCTGTAGTGTTTGTGCAGAGAAATCAGCTGAGAGCCTTATGGGGGTTCCCTTGTAACTTACTCTTTGCTTTTCTCTTGCTGCCTTTAGAATCCTTTCTTTATCCTTGACTCTGGCCATCTTGATTATGATATGTCTTGGTGTGGGTCTATTTGGGTTCTTCCTGTTTGGGACCCTCTGAGCTTCCTGTACTTGGATATCTGATTCCTTCTTTAAGTTTGGGAAGTTTTCAGTCATGATTTCTTCAAAAACCTTTTCAATCCCCTTTGATCTTTCTTCTTCTTCTGGGACCCCTATTATGCAAAGATTGGGATGCTTTATATTATCCCATAGGTCCCTTATGCTATTTTCATTATTTTTTATTTGCTTCTCTTGTAGTTCTTCTGAATGGGTGCTTTCTATTGCCCTGTCTTCTAGATCACTAATTCGTTCCTCTGCATTATCTAGTCGGCTTTGCACAGCTATTAGATCATTCCTCATCTCTGTCAATGAGTTTACCCATTCTACTTGGCTCTTCTTTATAGCTTCAATTTCATTTTTGACATATTTTATATCTCTAAACACTATCTCATAATTCCTTCAGCAATCCGATCACTCCTTTTTTGAAATCTTGATCTAGTAGGCTATCGATGTCTATTTCGTTGATCTTTCTTTCAGGGGATTTCTCTTGTTCTTTTAATTGGGAAAGGTTTCTCTGCTTCTTCATCTTGCTCATACCTCTTTGGCACTGTGGTTTATGGAGTATCAGTTGTTTATTTTGGTCCTTAAGGGTTTTATCTATCTGATGCCTATTTAGGAATAGAACTTAGGAAAAAAAGAAAAAAAAAATAAGAGAGAGAGAGAAAGAATTTTAAAAGAAGGGAGAAAGAGGGTTTGAAAACAGTGTATAATGAATAATAGAAGAGTGAGTTGAAGCAGAGTATTAATCGGGTTGAGACGTCCTTTTAAAACCTTTACAAAAAAAGGGGGGGGGATGAATAAATGTATTTGAAACCTGTGTCTAATCAATAGCAGGACATCAAAACCCAAGAGAAATAGAAATGAATTAAGAAGTAAAGATTAAGAGAGTAATAGAAAATAGAACAGGTAAAAACAGATTTAAAAAAAAAAAAGGGAGGGGGTCGGTGTTCTCCTGGAGTCTGTGTGCTTTTAATGTGAAGTCTTTCTGTCTTCGTCCTGTTTTGGAAGCTCAGCTTGCTGTTTTCAGAGGCCCTCCGTTGGCGACCTCTTCTGTGCTGCTCCCAGCACCTGTTGGCAAGCAGATCGCGCCTCCTCCCAACACTGGGTCAGGTGCAGCTCTCTGCTGTGGGCGGGCAGGTCACTGCCCCTCCGGATGTCACAGTTAGATGCTGCAGACTGGCCAGATAGGAGGGCGGGTCGTGCCCCCTCCCAGCACCTCGGTCAGGGGCTGTGTTCCTGCCCGAAAGGCGGGGCGCCGCTCTCGCTCTACCTGCGCCGCCGCCGGTAGCTCCGCTCTCTGTGCGGCTGCGCTCCGCCCTGGTCGGCGCCCCGCCCTGGTCGGCGTTCCGCGGGTGGGCTCGGGGAAGACCGAGGGACAGCCCTGTCCCTGCTCCGAGCCAGAACCCAGCTCCTTGTTTGTCTTTGTGGAGCAAGTTCTCTGAGGGACCAGGATGGAAGGATCCTATCTGCCCCGGGCTGCAGGCCAGTCTCAGTCTGGCCTTTGAGGCTGCTAAGCCCTTCGGTGCGGATGCAGGTTTCGCCCCCGCCCCCGCCTGGGTGCTCAGCGCGGAGGATATGGCGGCTGCGCCTGAGCCCCGCCTCTCTTCCCGCGAAAACTTTCCGCGGGTTTTCAGAGATGGGGGTGCGCACCCTTCCCCCGAGAGCACATCAACCGTGCTGTTTCATGGAGGGCCCAGGTTGTTCTGCCCTGTGCACCCACAGCCACGGCGTGCAGCCCCTTGCGTTCCCCGGGGGCTGCCTCCGTGCAGCCGCCCCCGTCCTCCGCCCGGCTTGGGCAGCCTGGCCCTGCCCGCCGCTGCTGGCCGCGTCTCAGGCTGGGTGTCGGGGGGACGCTCTGTGCCCGTTTAACTTAGTTCTGTTAGTCAAGGGCTGCTCTGTACAGATCCGAGCCTCGGAGGCTCCCCCTCCGTCCCGCTGGCCTCTCAGTTGGAGAGGGGAGACCCAGCGAGCGAGCGCCAGTCCTCCTTTGCCGCTCCCTCCCCGCGGGACCCATCCCGCGCTGCTTTGCCTTTTGTTCTTTCTTTTTTCCTTTTCTCCTACCAGATTTTTGGCGTCTTTATCTTTTGAAGAGGGCGATGTTCTGTCGGAGTTCCACAGGTGCTCTGGTTGGCTGAGTGGGTCTGTAGATGTGGGTCTTGGTGTATTTGTGGGAGAGGGTGACCTGCGAGCGTCCTTCTACTCCGCCATCTACTCCGTCTCTCCCAAACTTGTATTTTTTGCTTGGGAGTTTGTGCTAGAACTTCCCCTCTGGGAACCTGGACTTCACAAAGGCCCCCTTACCTGTGGGTGATTGTCTAAGACGGTGCTTTTCAAGGGCGCCCAGACCATGGCTGGGAGGGGCTCGTGCTGGTTCACGGGCCACCGCGGGGCGCCCAGTTGGGACCAAGGTCTGTCAGCCAACCACCAGATGCGTGGGTGGGCGAGACTCCTCCCGAGGCCCTGGACGTCTGGTGCCGGACCCCACAGCACCCACGGAGGCATGTGTGTCCGTGGATGGCTGATGCGTTGTTTCTGCTGAGAGGGCGGGGCACAAGGAAGCCTTCTTATTCAGCCGTGATGCGGACATCCCTCCCTGAAGACTGGGTTCTACCACAAATCTCATAGCATTTTGGAGACAGTCTGTTGGGTGACAGATTTACTAGGTCCCATCTGTTACGCCACAGGAGGCGCAGGGGTCGCCCCAAGTGCCAGGTCTCGTTCGGGAGGTCTGCCCGTGATGTTGCAGGAATGCTTGGCTCTGAAAGGGAGGGAGCATCGCAGCAGAGAGAAGCCGGGGCCTTAACACAGGAGGCGCATTAGGTCTGAGATGAACCAGGAAATAGGCAAACCAGCCGCCTTATGCGATGCATGTGTCTACCAGCATCCTGGGAGTGGGTGGGGGTGTCCCACACAGGAGCCAGGTGCCCCGGGGTGCGTGAACACAGAGCAGGGTTACGCTTTCCTTTCCACACATGAAAACCACATCCCTTGTCGCCTACAGGTCACCTCACAGTCACCCTTCAAATTACTCTGTGCAGCTCCTGATGCCAGAGCGTCGCAGCCTGTCACACTCCCCACGTGTTTCTGGGCGCAGGAGAAGGCGTCTCACGTGTGCTTCTGAGCGGGTTCCCTCTGGTCAGGCACCAGGTCTCCACTGGGTGCGCCCTGCCCTGCCGCCGGCACCCCGCTGCGCTCAGGGAGCAGGAGTCTGCATGCGTGGCCAAGGGGAGCCGGGGAGGGCGTCCCCTGCACGTTCCATGCTCTGTGTGAGAGAAGCACCCTCAGGGTGTCGCTTCCGTGCTTCTGCGTGAGATGGTAAAACCTTGCAGGCCAAACCCGGCCACTGTTCACATTTTCATGAAAGGCAGAACCCTAGACCGCAGTCTGCTCACGGGGCTGACCTGCATGTTGGGACTGAGAGGAATCTTGGCTTTTCATCTGGTCCGGGGAGCTTTAAACCTTTGTCTTGTTTATAGAAATAATCCTACACGTGCTCTCACCCCACGCACACATCTGCCTGCGACGGTCATGACAGCGGCTCACAGGCCCGGCTTCCTGGGCGTCTTTCTGTGTGTGCTTGTGTTTGGCGCACAGCATGTCCACCTGCGCTTACATTAATCATTCATGATGCATTAATTATAACTATAAATTAACAATAACTAAGTAATAGGTGCATACACAGTAATAAAGTTGGATCAGATTCTGATAGCTTTGAAACTTGTCCTTATTTGACTTTATCTTAGCATCTTCTTTTTAAGCGAGAACAGGAGAGCCTGCTTTATCTCTGAACGGCTGCCTTGGGTTCTACGGTGGGGATCTATCTTGATTTATTTAACTACCCTCTTGTGGATGATTGACTTTTAGTTTGTTCTCAAATCTTTTTTGCAGTGCAGTGAACATTTGCATCTGCAATGAACAAACTTTATCTGAGGCAATAGTTTCTTAAGACAAACTGTTCAATGAAGGATCTCTGTGTAAGATGATCAATGCCTTAATTTTTTTCTAGATTTGTCAAAATGTCCAAATTTGGAAATTGTAATTCAGCTGGCCAAGATTAAACCCTCACCCACTGTAGATGAGAACACATTTCACTGCTCTCTGACTAGCAGCTATTGGAGTTGTTATTTCTGATTCACTCACTCACTCATTCACAGATACTTGTTGAAGACCTACTGTGTGCTGGGCATTACTTTGGGTAATGGAGACAAAGCAGGAGACACCAAATTGGGGCCCCTGGAATCATGGAGCCTGCACTATAGTTGGGGCAGACAAACAAACCAGTAAACCGAAGAGGGGGGAATCATACACGTGTCCTGTGGAAGCATTCCGGGCAGAAGGAGAGCAGGTGCAAAGGCCCCAAGAGCAGAGGGACGTGGCACATCAAGGCGCAGCGGGGATGGCAGTGCAGCAGAAAGGAGGGGGCAAGGCGGAAGGAGTGGGGAAGGATGCCCAGAGTCAGGGCACGGCTTCTCCTGTGAGGGCAACAGGCAGCCCCTGGGGGTTGGTTAGAGTAGAGGAGAGAGGACCAGTCTGTCTCCTGTGTAAGGGGCTTTGATGGTGAGTTTTACGGGTCAGTCTGGCGGGCTGCAGTGCCCAGGGATTTAATCAAATACTTATAAGCTGTTGGTGTAACGGTATGTGGTAGACGTGGTCAACATCGACAATCAGTTGACTTTAAGTAAAGGGGAGCACCTTCCTGGATGGGGGTGGGCCTCGTCCAATCAGTTGAAAGCCTTAAGAGCAAAAACTGAAGTTTCCCTGCAAACAAATTCTGCCTCAGGATGGCAGCATCTACTCCCACCAGAGTTCTAGCCTGCTGGTCTGTTCTATAGATTTCAGACTTGCCAGCCCCCACATTGCATGAACCAATTCTTCTAAAGATTTATTTGGAAATACACGTCCTATTGGTACTTTTTGCTGGACAACCTGGGCTGATACAGACCCGAGGGCAGAAACCTTTTATGCAGGGACCCCAGGAGGAGAGTTTTCCAGGAATACAAGCAAGAGGTGATATTGAACCAGCCAGAAACCTTGGGAGTGGCCGGAAGCAGTCAGATGCACGGGAGACAGCGCATAGAGGGGAGTGAGATGATGTGGAAATGGCAGGATTTGCTGATGGTTTGGGGAAGGCTGGGGGGAGGGCAAGGAACCAAAGGGGACTTTAAGGCTTTTAGTCTGAGCAACAGACAGTGCGGACAGTGGGAGGCACTGGTTTCAGGGACAGTGAAGAGAGTGGGAGGCTCTGGTTTCGGGGACAGTGGGGACAGTGGGGTGGGAGGGAATGATGAGTTTTAGTTTATTTAAGATTCTTACTTGAGCTTTTAAAAATAAATTTTATTTCACCATTTAAATGTCTTCTTATCAACAAGATTAAGCATCTTAAAACATGCGTGTCAGCTGTTTCCTTTCCCCCTTCTGTGTGTCGTCTGGCATTTAGTAGATGCTCGAGGACTATTTTTAGTCACTCACTGGCTGCCCACTCGTGTCACGCCTGTTTGTTTTCTGGGCTTTTTGTCTGAGCTCTGTGAGCTTGCATGGTACCTTGTGTAGCACTCAGCAAGAACAAGACATTGATTTCTGTTTGGAATAAGAGCAATTCAGACACCTGGATTCAAATTTCTTAAGTAATAATGAATCTATTCACCCGTCAACAGTCCACAAGTTGTAGACTGTTAGTGCTACTTTATTTCTTTAATTAAAACAGCAAGAAAGTTGCAATTATTTTTTTTAAGGCACGTGCCTTGCTGAGCGGGGCTGTGAAGTGTGTGTGGATGTGTGTGTTTTGACTGTAGGGATCAGTCGGGTGTCCCACCTGTTTAGCTGGAGCACAACCAGTTCCACCTGAAATTTGGGCCAATCTACTCGTAAGCAGGTGGCAGCGTTCTGAAAGAGGAGCTGGTGACATGTCAGAGCTGATTAGAACCTCTTGAAAGCATCTGGTGAGTCCTCTCAGGTGAAAAAAAGAGTCACATTTTGTTCCCATTTTACAGATGAGAATACTGAGTCCCTGCTGTAGGTGGCATTAAAGGTGGTCCATTTAGGGGAATCCACGTCCTTACCTGCTGTGGGAATCAGGTCACACATATCACAGTGGAGGTCTGCCCTGTGTCTCTCACAGACAGTGGACCTCAGCGTGGGCCAGAGACTCATAAAGACCTTTCACTTTCCTTCAGCCACGGGACACCTCCACAGCCCCCACCCCACCTTGCGGCCTCACTTTCTGCCGCTGACCTGCGTTCCCACTTTGCAGAGGGCCACCGAGACTAGAGGCCTTCCGATTGGAGCCCCATATTTCCAGCTCATCCGCCACGAAGTCACCCTTGTCCGTATCCGTCGTGGCATTTACCAAGTGTCAGGATTGCAAGAAGAGGCCAGTTCCGTGCTCGCCATGGGAGGGTTGTTGTCACCCCAGCTCCACAGACGAGGACACCGAGGCAGCGGAGGGGAAGCTCTTGCCAGGGCACGGAATTTCAGAGGCCAGGCCTCATCCTGCCCTCCCCTCCCTGCAGCCCCCACTCAGCAGCGCCTCGTTCCCGCATATCCTCAGTACGCAGTGCGTCTCCATCGGTTCCTCCGTCTCAGGGTAAAAACATCTAAATCTCTCCTGTTAAAAATAAAAAGTAACAGAACTTCTTTACCCAATACCCCCCCTCCCCAAACAGGGGCAAATCTGCATTTCAGAGCCGAGCACCTTAAAGGACTGTCTGCTTTCCCTCGGCTGGTCTGTCCGCAGACTTTCCACCCTGTGTGTCCGGGATGCGTGGGGCGCACGGGGAGCCAGACGGAGGGCTCCTGGCAGAGCCCAGGGAGCCTGAGCCTGCGTGGCCGGTGACGCGTGGCCGGTGACACATGGCCGGTGACACGTGGCCGGTGACGCGTGGCCGGTGAGCTTGCCGTGTACTGGGCGGTGCTTGCCCCACGGCGCACAGAGAAGGCCATGTTGCTTTATTTCTAAATCACGTTGTTTGCCTCTGAATCCTTTCTCCACCGGGTGGAAAGACAGCTCCTATCAACGATTAGAGTTCCTCTCAGATCCAGCCCTTCGTGGGTGGGTATAAAAATCTTGGAGGTAATTTTTTTAAATCTATAAATTGTAAAATTTAAAAATGTCTTTAGAAAGGCCACGAACCAAGAATTAAGGACTTCTCCCTGACATCAAAACTTACCATAAAGTTCATCAAGCGGGTGTGGTGTTGGTGAAACGACAGGACTAGAAAGTCCAGACACAGGCTCACTCAGACGTGGACAGTATTTTTGAAAAGGGTGCAAAGCAACCCCACGGGGAAGGAAAAGTGTCTCCAACAGATGGTGTCAGAACAACTGCAGACGTGTGAGAGCGAAAGTGATCTCTCCAGTCCTGCTTCACACCGTCCATGAAAACCCATTAGAGACGGGTCTGCCCTTCGCGTAAACAGCAAAGGGTGAAGCCACCGGAGGCAACACGAGAGAACACCTTCACGACCTTGGGCAGCAAAACCCCTTTTTTTTTTAGTGAGGGTAGTGAGGGCGCAGAAAGCATCAAACAAAAAATAAAATGCAGTGTGGAATTCTGGATCGAATCCTGGAACAAAAAGAGGGCAGTAGTGGAAAAGCTGGTGAAACCCCATCCAAGCTGGTAGTTCAGATGTCGGTAGCGGACCAGAGTTGATTTTGTAGTTTCCACAAGTGCAGCACAGTCACATAAGGCATTAACCACAGGGGAACCTGGCTGAAGGAACTTTAGGAACTCTCTGCACATTTTAAAAACCTTTCAAGGAAATCTAAAGTTATTATAAAGTACAACGTTAATAAGCACCAGAGAATGCATTGTTTAAATGCCAAGAAGCCCAGAGGCAGGCGGTTCCAGAGCCAGCCCTGTGCTTCCACGGAGTCCTCAGGTATCCAGAGCCTCTCCATGGTTCTGCTGTCCTAGGATTTTGGCTTAGTATTTAGATTTCTTCCCTCTTGGTAGACTGGCCAAAGAGAGAGAACACCCATGTTATTCCTCACTTTTATCAAGGAGGAAAACCCTCCCCAGGAGCTATCAGCAGATTTCCCACCAGAAATGACAGGACAGATCTGGGCAGATGCTTGACTTCCAGCTGCAAGAGGGTCTGGGACAGCAGTCCGGGCCCCTACAGGAAGGAGGCACACTCACAACAGATAATGTGAGAACAGTTCAGTTACAGAGGAGCTGGGGTGGGGGACCCACTAGGCTGAGGCAGTAACCCCGGGCTGGGACTTTTGAAGGGTGAACATTCCTGGACCAAAGGGATGGGCAGAGGGAACAGTCACTGGACCCCCAGAGGAGGGCGTCTGCGAGGAAGACGTGCGGTGAGAGGAGCAGGGCGATCTCCAAGGAAAAGAAAGATCTGGCATTACCAGCCGGGACAGTGGGGGTCGGGGCGTGCCGGCAAGCAGCCTGGTCTGCAGGCACTTGGCGGTGGTTGCCACACTCCCCGACGTGGCGGCGCTGGCGGCTCCACACCTGTTTATGAGCTTCTCTACCTGTGAAAGGGCAATGGTGACAGTCACTCCTTCGTATAATTACCTTGCGGTGCAGTGGGGAAGTAAGGGCGAAGCGCTGGCGTACTGCTTGGACTACAGTAAATACTCAGAGTCAGTATGAGCGTGACTTTATCATGTCGCTTCTTTAACCAGATCTCCCTCTTCCCTCACTCAGCCTGCATCACCGTTGCCTTAGGATGTGCCACGGCGACCTGTAAGGCCGGACGCGGTTTGCAAGTCTGACCCTTGGCCGGCAGCATCAGCAGCCCTGGGAACTGGTTAGAAACGCGAATCCTCAGCCTGACTTGAGACCTATTGAATTAGAAACGTGGAGGTGTTTAATCAGCTCCGGGGGTGGGGGGTGGGGGGTCTCCCGGGGTTGGCGTGCAGATCAGGCAGGACTGGCGCTGGGGGTGGGGGTGGGGTGGGGGCGGTGCTCTGACAGCACCTGGCTCCGCTTTGGCGCGCGCGTTCCCTGGTGCGCGGCGACCGGTGCTGTGATGAGACCCGCCTCTGAACGTGGTCAGGAATCCCCGCGCAGCCCTGATGCTGCTCGGGAGAGACGACCCCGACGAGCTAGCATCCGGGGGTGGCGCGGTGCGGAGGGCTGGTCCCACCGCGATCCCAGCATCCTCGCGCGGCGGATGGAGAGGCTGGGGGAGCCTCGTAGCAGCGACTGCGTGAGAAGCCTGAGACTGACCCGCTCTTACCCGGGCGCACGGCACCCATCCCGCCGGAACGTCACTCTCTCCCGCGGAAGGCTTCGTGTTTTGGTGTGGGAAAAAAAATCCCACAGCAAAAGACAGTCTGTGTGCAAAAACTGTGTGTGTGTGTGTGTGTGTGTGTGTGTGTGTGTGCGCGCGCGCGCGTGCACTGAAGGAAAAAACGGGGGAGAATGGAGTTTCTAAGGAATAAATTTATTTTCTATTTACATTAGAGCAAGGCTTACAGATCAGTTACATAAAAATGCAAACCCTAACTATAAATGTGGGTATAAATGTTGCAAGTATTCCAAGGGCCTGTTTTCTGAGCATTTTTACCTAGTTCAGGAAACGCTGCTGCTGCTTTTCCGCACAGCTGAAGCGCTGCGTCCCCTCACCCTCCGGGCGGACCTGAAGCAAGCGCTAAGCTGAAGCAGTAAGTAAACGTGCATCCATCAGCGACTTTTGACCCTACTTTACTTAGATTTTAGGAGAATTTGTGTTTGTCAGAACAATCAATTAGGACTCTTGAAAGTCTGAAAATCTTTCCAAGGAATAGCAAGCAACCTGAATTAGTATCATAAAAAATTAACTCTTTTATTGGCTGTTTTGTGGGTAAGTCCAGGTGCGTGTTTGGTCTCAGGCTGGTGACAGGGGTGGGTGGTGGGGGCACTGGGGCTGCTTGGGGTTCAGGGGGTCCCGCAGTATTCTCTCTGTAGGTCCTCAAGACTATTCTCCAGGCTTCTCCCCTGTCTCCATGGTATTCCTTGCATTAAAACCAATTATGTAAAATTCCAAGAGCAGGGAAGTTTTATCTATATTTATAAATATAGTTACTCAGCTTTTTAAATAGACTTTATTTCTTAGAGCAGTTTGAGGTTCACAGCAAAATTGAGAAGGTACAGAGATTTCTCATAGACACCCCCTCCCCATGCACAACGTCCTCCATCATCAACATCCCCCAACAGAGTAGTGGATTTATTATAATTGATGGACCCATGTTGACCCATCATCGCCCCAAGTCCATAGCTGACATGAGGTTTCGCTCTTGGTGTTGATCACTCCCTGGGTATAATGGCACCCACCACCACTGTGGTGCCACACAGAGTAGTTCCACTGCCCTGCGGAGCCTCTGTGCTCCCCCTAGTCCTGCGTTCCCTAACCCCAGGCAACCACTGGTCTGTTTACTTCTTCCGTAGAATGTCATAGAGCTAGAATCATACAGTATGTAGACTTTTCAGACTGGCTTTTTTTCACTTAGTAATTGCATTTAAGTTTCCTCTATGCCCTTTCATGGCTTAATAGCTCACTGCTTTTTAGCCCTGAATACTATCCCTTTGTCTGGAGGTATCACAAAGCATGTATCCATCACCTGCTGAAGGACATCTTGGTTGCTTCCAACTTTTGGCAATTATGAATAAAGTTGTTATAAACGTTCATATGCACTTTTGGGTCATTTGGAAAGAGTATATTTAGGTTTGTAAGAAAATGCAAGACTCCTTCCACAGTGGCGGCAGCATCTGCATCCCACCAGCAAGAAGCAAGAGCCCTGTTGCCCCACGTCCTTGCCAGCGCTGGGTGTCGTCAGCCTTCTGCATTTTGGCCACTCGAACAGGCGTGTGGTGGCGCCTCGCTGCTGTTTAAACTAGCATTTCCCTGAAGACAAGTGATGTACAGCGTCTGATCCCTTACTATTTGCCATCTGTACAATCTTCTTTGGTGAAGTGTCTATTCAGACTTTCCGCTCACTTTTAAATTAGATTGTTCATTTTCATACTGTTGAGCTTTAAAAGCTCTTCTTTGTATATTTTGGATAACAGTCCTTCACCAGGTACATCTTTTGCAAGTATTTTCTCTCAGTCCGTGGTTTGCCTTCTCATTCTCTTGAGAGTTATTTACCTTTAACATAAAATTAAAGCATCTTGAAAATCTTTGAAAAATGCATTAAGCGACTAAAACAATTCCACCTACTTTGGTGCTCCTTTACTTTGGAAATTAGGAATTTGAGCTTTTCTGGGGCAAGAAGGGTAAAACTTCAGAATATATACATTATTTTCTGTAAGCATGTGCTCTCAGTAGTTTTACTGTTATAAAAATAACACTTCTGTTAGAAATTTTGGAAAATAGTCAACAATATTAAAAAGCAGAAGAATGTCAATAATCAGGCACACCCACAGGCTATCAGTGTTCACGTTTTGGCATGTTTACTTCTTCCTGCCAATCTTTTTTTTTTTTTAACACATTCCTTTATGAAAATAAATCATCTGGCCCTTTCACTTAAATTATTGTTTAATATGTTTTCCTACGTTATTTCTTCTCAATAATAAGCAGCAGATTAGCACCATTCATTTCAGAGGAATGAAAATATTTGTAACATCACACACACCCACACATAAAGTAGAAATATGGTTGATCAGACCAGATGACAGTCTCCTATTTCAATTCTTTGCCACTGCGGATTCTAAATCAAAGCCTTCATTTTAAAGATTAAGAACAAAAAAGCAATTAGTTGAAGGGATTTGTCCAAGATTCCACAGCAAGTCCAGGGGATAATTAGAACTAAGACTGACATCGTCTACTCTTTCAGACTGCCCCTTCGGCACACTGTCAGTCTCTGAGACGGAGATGGTGTCCTGCAGCATTTTCCAAAAATAACTCATTTTCCTTTTTGAGCATCTACTGGGACTTGTGCATATACAAACATGGTGAAGCCTTGATCTGAATCCTGCAGGCTCCTCTCCTGCCTCTGTGATGTGGGAAAAAACATGACCAGAAAAGCAGTGGAAGGAACTGGGAAAATCTTCAAGGACAAGGCATTCATAGCACCCGAACAGAAGTGTCTTAGCACCAAAGTATTTCTGGACGATGTGCAAAATTGCGTGGAATCTGAGGAGATTACTGCGCACTTCATAATGTTTTATCACAAAGGATAATTCGCCACTGGGTCAAATATACCCAATTACTATGTATTTTTATGAAAGAATTTTGAAATATACTTATGGAAATATATGTCCCATTCATAATATGAATAAACATTGACCAAAGTAGCAGAGTGAGTGAAATAGCAGTAACTTTAATCAAACACCATTGTCTTTTTTTGTGAACTATTTTAATTCGGACTTGCAGTTAGTAAGCGCATTTAAACTTATTTACAACACGTCTTTATCCTTAGAATGCTGAATAAAGCATTTTGTTCAGAATGCTGAATATCTGAACTTGGATTTGTTGTAACATGTTCTAATTTGCTTAGATCCATTCATAAATGTCAAAATGGATTGTAAAGAGGAACACTTTTCGCAAGAGTAAACTGCTTTTTCACAGTCTCCATTGATTCTTATCATGGAGACTGGATCTCAGATTACTTTATCATCCGAGTTTGCTTGGCTTTGGCGCTCAGCTCAGCCTTCTGGTTATTATATTTAAATGAATATTATGTTTTATGCTCAAATCAATACAAAATCCTTTGGATCTAATTCATTCAAAATGTATGACCTCAAGAACTATTTAATTTGGTCTATGGACATGCAATGTTTCCTTCTTGAAATGTGTAACAGGAGAATTTTAATTCCAAGATGAGTTTTCAGATTCTGCTGTTCGTGTGTGTTGCACATTTGTTCTTGTATCTTTCCTGCCCGGAAGAGGAGGAGTCAGGGCACCCCGAAGAGTTTTCCCGTGTCCTAATGATGCAAGACTGTCCTGATCTGGAAACAGAGAATGAAAGAGGACTGCCTTCCAAGATGGAGGGGATAACTGTTGATTTTACAGGTGTCTTCATAGAATGCTCCCCACCAGTCACTGCCTCTTCACTTACAGCTTCCGGTTGCTAAGCAGCGGCTCCTTTGGGCCTCAGAGTCTCAGCAGCACGCTGGCAGTGCTTCTCTGAGCATTAACTGTGTGCCCTCCCAGTGTCTGGAGATTCCCATTGCTGACTCTTCTGTAACCCTGCCCCATCAGTCAACTCTCTCCTTACTCTTCAATCTCCCCTTTCCTGGGTCTTTTCCCTCAACGTGTGAACATGCCCAAGTTATCCACATTACAGACAAACAGTCAGCAAGGAAAAGTAACAAACATCCCTCGAGTTTACTCTTCTACAGTGTGGACTGTCTATCCAGCGTCTGTACCCACTTCTGCCTTCCTAAGAGAATCATGTTTTTAAATTGCTTTATGTTAAAAAAAAATTTTTTTTTTTAATTTTCACAGTCATCATAGCCCTTGTAGTGTGGCAGACCTGACCTTCCGTCGAGCCTCAAGAGTGGATCTCAAATTCCACCAAGTCAGCAGTTCTCCATTTAATCTGCACGTGCAACTTATCTCAGGGGAACTTAGGAAAAAAAAAAAAAAGAAAAAGGATGCCTGAGCCTCAGCCTGGACCAATTAAGTTGACAGACTGGTGGGACTGGGCATCAGAAATTTTCACAAGTCCCCTGGTGCTTCTAGTGGATGCAGCTGGTGGTTTCGACGTCATCCCTCCCCAGTGTTTGGTCAGGAACTCAGGCTGAAGCTGGGGGCCAGTGTTCCCCAGTGACTCTTACTGTCTAGGACCCAAGTTGGCCCAATCAGATGAAAGGGAAGGGTGCCGCTGTGCGGCTGGGAGTGTGTCCTCTGGTCCTCGGAAGGTCAACAGGAGGCCAGCTGCTCAGGTGCTACTGGCCACTGTCTGGTAACGATGAGGAAGGGCATTGAGAAAGCAGTGTAGACACAGAGGTGGGCACAGGGAGGAGAGTGGCGTGCGGATTGTGAACTGACCTTGACCACAGTCCCCCGAAGGCCACCCACCTGTCTCCTCAGGGTGTCTTCTCATTTGAGCCACGCTGAGTCAGGCTGGGCTGCTTGCGGCCTTCTTCACTCTCTGCTTTCCTCTTCGAGGTGTTTCGGGCCACGGTCCCCTGACCTCCTCATGTTTATTAAGGGGCTGCCGGCAGGCGTCTACCCGGGACACCCGGCACCGTTCTTGCCAAAGTGGGTAACGGCGTCCTTCTCCTTGGTCCCCTGCTCATCCTGTTCCGCTGCCTCCGTCTCAAGCCCATTCCCGGCCACGCGCAGCACCACACGACCGCTGCTTCGCCTCCCGGGGGAGGTTTCTCAGCCTTTCCTTCCTGCCATGTGAAGAAGGTTCCACCTTTAAAATCAGCTCCGATGGTCACCAGTCTAGGAACCTCCTTCACTCTCTCAGAGTGGCCCGCCGTCCCTCCTGTGCACAGACCGTCACAGCTGTGGTCGTTTTCTGTTCACGGATCAGAGTCCCCCCACCCCCGAGAGGCTGCTGCTCAGGCGAGGGCTGCACAAGTCACACCTGTGTCTTCAGTATCTTCACCATGTGTGATGGTGATGCGTTTTTGTGACTGTTAAGGGGTGTACTGTGTCCTTGCAGAAGATGTCGAATTCCTAGCCCCAGGACCTCCGAATGCAAACTTACTTGAAAATAGAGCCTTGGCAGGTTGTCAAGATGAGGCCTTAGGGTGAGCCCTCACGCAGTGTGACAACGTCCTTACCGGAGGGGATCGGGGACAGAGAGGCCGGCACGCAGGGAGAACGCCGCGTGAAGGTGGGAGTGGCGATGCCATGAGCCAACGGGCCGTCGGGAGCAGGGCCAGCAGCCTGGGGCAGGGGGAACGTGGCTCTATTGACACCTGGATTTGGGCTTCTGGCCTCGGAACTGTGAGAGGATAAATTTCTGTTGTCGAATCCACCCAGCCTGCGGTGTTCTGTTACAGCAGCCGTAGGAAGCAGTGAGGAACCCCTGCCGGACGGCCGAGGGAGCAGGGAGCAGGGAAGCCAGCCTCAGCCGCTGGCACCAGCTCTGACCCCCAGGCAGGTGGGGACAGAGGGTGCGGGAGGCAAGCTCAGTGCAGGGCTGTGTCCTGGGATTCAAACCCAGACCGCCCTGCCCAGGAGGATGTAAATACTGGGCGTGACTTTTTGCTTGTGAATTGAGACCCCTCACTCTCAGTTAAGAAAACTATCTCTGAACCTCAGTTTTACCTAGATTTCTTATTCTTTACTAAGAATTTATGTCAGGCTTTAAAACCTATCTCAAAGTAATTGTTTGCTTCAGTGTATTTTCCATTTCAGATCCCCTCGGTTCATTGGGAGCAGTCCAGGTTTTGCCTCTCTCCGGGCAATGCTTGGCTAGACACTTTCCTATACTTTCAAAATACTGAACTCAGAGTTCCGGCAGAAATGACGAAATAGTGGTGAAACTCTCTTCAGGTAGTAACGTGAAACTGACCCCTGTGATTTTTTCAAATCTCAAGGATTTTACACACAAATACAGTTGGTTTATGCTCTTGTCAAATGGCTGAACATTCAGCATCTAACTGTTCCAGGAATGTAACTGTGAGCTTGTTCTTTCTGAGAACATTACTCGTCACACTCGTGATGAGCCTGTTTGGCTGCTGCCCCCACCCCTCCACCGCTCCCCCATCTAAATCAGGCACATTCCAGTCTCCTCGGCTCGTGCAGAGCTGCGGCTTTTGGAGTTAAGTGGACTTTCATTGGCATGTTGTCCAGAATGTTACAAAGAAGACCTCGGACTCTTTGATGGGAACTTCCTACCGCTGAGCAGAGGCCAGTGCAGGTGGCCCGCCCATCTCCACCCTGGCGGGGTCACGAAGGCCGGTGGAATGTCACTCTTGTGTTGGTGCTTTAATGCCCTCCAGTTCCCCTCTTTCCAAACGGGAGGTGATGATAATAATAACTTGTGACAACATGGTGAAGGTCAAGTCCCACAAGAACATGGTTTGGAGATTCAGTGATTGAAGTCACCCCTTCTGTGGGAGTCCCACACACGCCCCTCGAAGGGGCAGCAGGTTCCCGGGCACCAGCCCTGAGGGTCACAGGATGGACAGCTGAGCTGGGATTCTCGGAGACTGTACCCAGCCCTGAACGCTCCCACCGAGGAGTGTGGAAGCCAGGCTAGTTATCGCCAACTTCCATGGTGCATCAGTTGAGGGCTGCTCGTGGGGCTGAGTCGTCACCCTGGTGCCCCTGTATGAGCCAGCAGACCCCTGTGGCCAGGGGTGGACCTCAGGAGAGCGGCACAGGGGCTCGGCGGGGTGCGTGGGGACTTGCCGCCAAGCTGCAGGTGACATCCGGGCAGAGAGAGGCACGATGGGCAGGCGGGGACAGTACATGCTGCTACAGGGAGACAGAAAGCCCAGGGCAAGCAGGACAGAGAGGGCACAGTGAGAGCCCGCAGGCAGCAGCTGAGGTGAGACGTGTGGCCCCTGGGGGCTGAGGGTGTCTTCCTGACTCCTCCAGGGACACCAGCCTAGTGTGTCTGTGTCCTGGCCTGTAGTGTCCTCATAAAACCTCCCCTTTGCCAGTTCGAGTGGATTTCTGTCCCTTACCCCCAGCGCCCTGATCAGAACACTTGTATGATCCGATGCATTCAAGCATTTATGCGTAAAACTTGACTGAGAACTGACCGTGTGCCGGCCAGCTCTGCAGAGACAAATGTTAATAAAATCTGGGGGTTGTCTGGGGTAGCTTACACTGTGGGGAGCTGTTTAAGTTAAAACCAACTATTCCTAATAAAACTAGGAGATATTAATATGCTAAGATTCACTTTAACATGCATTTGGAATTCACGTATTTATTAGGGTTCTTAGACAGGAGACACCTGGAGGACAGAGGCACTGCTGCTCGGCAGCGAGGACCACGCTGGGAGTTTAGGTTGTCTTCATCTGGTGGGGTCGCCGGAGCTTGTCGCCGGCTTGCGAGGGGGCTGGACTTTCCACACCACCTCTGTCACCCTGCAAGGAGGTTTCCTGGTGCCCTGCCCTCCTCCTGGTCTCAGAGTTACCCTTCTGCATCCTGGTGGGCAGCCTTGAAACTGCCCAAGAGGATTATTCTACGTTGGGAGTTTTTATCCTTTCCCCCATCACAGCCCCAGACAGTCTTAAATTTCTGCAAGAAAGATGACTTTTTTCCTCTTTTGCAGACACGGCTACCTCTTGAAGAAACACTGTCCATTTATCTAACCTAAAGCACATTGACTGTCTTTTAAGTGAATTGCTGACGTAGGCAGCAAAGAGAGTTGTCAATTCTGACATTACTGGTAACTTTGCAGCCGCTCCCATTCCTGTACATGTCATTGAGAATACGAAGCCTAGATCAGGAAACGAAATCAGACATGCGTGGCTGATGATACAGCCCCACGAGTCACACACGGCCGCTTCGGGGTAGCTGCTGTGCGGGCGAGGGTCCAGGGCTGTCTGCTGCCGCCTCGCGCGCGGTGTCTGTGACCGTCCCAGCCTGCCTGTTCAAGGGCTTTTTTACCTTACAGACTCAGTGCACGTTCTGAAGCCCCTCTACTCTCAGGAAATATTAATACTTTGTAATCTATATAAATGAGCTAATTAAACTTTGACTGAACTTACCGGTAATGTGGTGGGTGCAGACGTGCAGGTCAGCCGCGTGTGCAGAATCGGAGATTCAACGCCTGAGTCGGCAAACACAGGAAAGGCGTGACAAAGGACGCTTTCGCGTCTAGAGCTGTCCCATCACCTTGGCCCGTCTGCTGTGACAAGAGCTCCAGGCAGCAGTGACAGAGAATGCACATCACGGTCCCCGGTGAAAGTACCTCTGCTTACTTTAATGTCAGAATAGATCTGAAGGCACAGGCCGCTGCCTGCCGGCCCGCCTGGGGACGGAGTCCTCTTCCTCCCGCGTTGGTGAGAGGCCTCCCTGTACTGGTCCAGGATCCTGGGCCCAAGAGCTCGCCTTCACCTTCCCCAGTACAGAGGTTTTGGTTGTTTTGCTTTGTTTTGTTTTCGCCTTTTACCCTTCCCCAGCTGCACTGGGTCATCCTGTAGACAATGGGAGGGGCTGGGTCCTACCAGTGGCTTCAGGGTCAATTGTCACCTTTCATCCCGCGCCTTTGCGCCGCCGTGAGCCACGCTGCCCCCCAGGCCGCCTCGGGCAGGAGCGCGGAAGGAGTCGGCGCGGGCTGTGACCTCCTCTGGCGTCTCTGGCTTCCAGACGTTCTACGCTCTCAGGCTTCCCCACACAGGCCCTTGGGAATTTTAACATTTTTGGCTAAAATCTTTGTGTTTGCTGCGTGGCCGTGTGGCCTCTGGCATCTGTCCCGCCTCTGCTCTGCGGCAAGCGGGCGGGCGTCCCTCTCCTCTCTCCTCAGACGGTGGGTCACGCTTTCCCTTGGGCGTTCGGTGACTCGCTCGCTCTGTGACTTCTCCGCTCTGACGGCACGGTTACTGTGGTTGAAGTTCTCCGGCTTTTCTTGCGGCTGGAGGAGGAGGGTGCTCTTTCCAGCCTCCGCATCCTGGGCGCAAGGAAAACGCCTTCCCCGGTCACATTTCTGGTCGTCAATCTGTGCTGACAGCTTCTGACCCCCTGTGCCAGCAGAGTCACTCATGTTTACAAACACAATCCACAGGTGCTGGGAACGTCTTGACAGGCCTTTTGAATCTCCTAAGAGGCTAAATATTATCTTGCGCAGCTTTGGAATTCTATTGACTTAGAGATGCCTGCTTTATTGAAACTTGGTTGTACTTGCAGGACAACCTCCAAGAATGTCAAGCCTCCAGACCCACTTTTCAGGTTTGTGTAACAGCCCCCAGGAGTTGGGGGGGGGCAGGTGCTACCCATGGAAGCAGGCAGGCCAGGGTCCCAGGCGACAGGCTGGGCTGACCTGCTCCTGAAAATCCTCCCTGTTGAGAACGTAGCTTGGAGTCCGTGCTGCAGTGGCTTTCCTGCGCTCACTCTTCTGTAACCTGATCATTATCCCCCGCCTCCCCCTGCCACCAGGCTGCCTCCCCCTCCTTCCAGTTCAAAGTTTTTCTTCTCATATCAAGTCATTTAAAACAGTCAAAAGCACTTTCCAGTTTGCATTCCATTTACACTTAGCGCTTTTCACTCAAGCCTTTCTATGGAGACTTGACTTGAAGACATAGAAAAGCCTTTGCAGTGAAAGGGAGAACTACTCATCTCAAACCTCCCTCTGTTCAGTACTGTGTGGGATACGTTTGTGATTGCTGAATGGAGCCCTGCGAATGGACTGAGCGGGCAACAGGAGTCACTGCAGGATGGAATAGAATGGAGGGTTTTTGTTTTTTTAATGGAGTATGTAGAGGTGTTATTGAAATGTTTGCGAGCTGCATGAAATGTGTTATCAAAGTTCTCCCTGAAGGAATTGCTTACTTTTGAAAGGCAAGGTTATTTTATTTAAGTCTCATGGGCGAATGAAATATCGTACCCAGACACGTGAAGGAGTAGGGGTATTTATTGCTATTTAACTCTGTCAGGTTAGGAGTTAGAGGATTCAGCAGAATGAAATAATAGATTTCACTCAGCAGCTCATTTCAGAATCCATGGGTCCTTTACACTATTTATTTTGTAATAATAATAAAGCAATTTTGTTAAAAGCTCATGATCTTTCCATTCTATTCCAGAAAAACATAAGTCCACTCCTGTGGCCTTGTTTGAACATTTGTTAAGCCCCTTTTATGTGCAGCACACTGTGTGAACCAAGCTTAGTCTGTGCCGTCAGTGGATTGTGGTCTGACGCAAATGAGAAGGGTCCAAGCTAGATTTTTTTCATACATTTTTCATTTCCTTCAATGGATAAACAGAAGAGTTCTTATGACACTGGGTGTTAATTCTTACAATGTAAATGTCTTTGTGTTTTTATATTTTCCCTGGTCACCAGGCTTTTTCTTCTAACCAGCTTGACTTTTGAATTCATTTGGATTGATCGAGCTGACTGGTCGTGTTGGCTCTGAAAACACAGACAAAAATCATTGCCCCTCTGATCTTTAGCTAAACATGTCAGTCACGTAAGCTTTCAGGTGGATGTTATTCTCTAGCCTTTTACAATGTCGTTACAGATCATTTAATTTTTCCCTCTGTTTCCTATTGATCCATGGAATACTGAAACGGTTTCAAGGACGAGTCACTAAATTAAGTATATTGTGCATTTCATTTGCGTCCTCTCTTTAAAGCCATTAGAAAAATCTGCAAATACTTGCTGGGAAGCCTCTGGTCAGGATATGTTTTGGGGGCACTTTAGAGTTTCATCAGTGGGAAACGTAGGGTCCTGTTCATTTTTAGGGAAAATCTTTTAGCCTAAGATGGGAATTTGCACCAGGAGAGTCCAAGAGAACTTTGAGTCTAGGGCTTCGTCACTGCCTGTGAATTTGCAGGTTCTAAGACCCTCAAACGTGGCCAGTGGTTTTCCATTATGACCTGCTTGCTAGGGGGTTGAGCTTCAGGGAGGAGGAGACTCTATCTCAGCGTGGATTTGAGCAGAAACATCCGGTGATAACGCCACAGGGAAGCTAGTGTTAATTATGATGGAGGATGTTCTGTCAGTCCTAGCTCTTGAGTGTTTTAGAAGTAGCAGAATCCAGGAGAACTGGTGCTGAGGTTACGGGTCTAATGCGCTGTCTGCTCTCATGCTGTGTCCTGTCCCTTCAGTCTGTGGACCTTCTCAGGTACCTTATTTCCTGGCCAGGTGAGAGCCCTTTGAATGCTGCTTCTCGGTGTCTCCCACTGGTGCTTGTGTCAGAATCTTCCTGGATTTCGGAAAATTTAAACTCCCTGCTCCTAGTCCAAATGTTACCGAGTCCAAACTCGTTCTGCTCGCCACATGACAGGCCAATAAATTGGGAGATGAAGTGTTGGAGCAAGGAATAGTGACTTTATTCGGAAACTGGCAGACCGAGAGGATGGCAGACTAATGTCTTGGAGAACCATCCTGCTCCAGTCAGAATACAGGCTCCTTTTATATTGAAAAACAGGGGAGGGGATGTGGTTGGTTGTTGTAAACTTCTTGGTGTAGGAACTCTTTGTTCCTGCAGCCGTCCGTGTAGGTCAGGTCATGGTGCTCCTGCAAAACCTCCAACAAAACAAATGTTGTTCTCTATTCTGCAACTTGTTATCTTTACCTGAGTGCAGAGCTAGCAAGACGAAGCCTAGAAAACAGGGCACAGTGGTTGAAACTAAAGGAACAGATCCAATATGGAGTCAGATTCGTTCTTCTCTGTTACACAAAAGCACTAACTTGGAGTCCCTGAGGGTGGGGCTGGAACCTGTGTATTTCATCCACTTCCTGGGTGGAAATGTCTGCTTCCTCTTTATGAGTCACAATTTCCATATTTCAAAATCAGGGGATTAGACTGGGATCTGTTTTTCAAGACTTTCCCTATGTGATGCTGGCACAAGCCAAGGAATGCTGACAGCCACCAGGAGCTGGAAGAGGCTAAGAATGGATTTTCTCCCAACGCCTTTGTAGAGAATATAGTCCTACCGACACCTTGATTTCAGATGCCAGCTTCCAGAACTGTAAGCAAATAACTTTCTGTCATTGAAAACCACCACCTTGGTGGTGATTTGTTATGGCAGCCACAAGGAGCAATACCCCATGGTTTTCACTGAATATCAAAGGATAACTTCTTGCGAATTTTCACTGCTATCACTTGATTGGTTATCTGGGATTAGATTTACCTTCCTACTCTTCAAAGAACTGGGCAAAATAATGAAAGAACTTTTTCAGACGTTGGACAACAAGCAGGGCAGTACTGCGTTCCCTGAGGGAAGAGAACAAATGAGGTGGGTGGGCCTTAGAGCAGGAGGGAGCCACAGGTGGGTGACCGGACTGAGGGCGAGAGACTAAGGGGCTGACATCTGCAGGACAGAGGACAGAAATGCTGGTTGCTATGCAGGGAACAAAGTCCAGAAGTCTGCTTACGGGACGCTTTGGATCTTTGTGAAGTACTTTTCTGCACATGCGCATGTGCAGTGAGATGCTTATCATTAGTGACCTGGACAACGCACGTGCAACCCATAGGAAGACATTCCAGCACACCTGCTCCATCACCCCAAATGAGGTAGATTGACGGGGCCCATGGTTGGCATGGATGAGGTGAAACAGGTAGGGCCATACATGGCTGGTGGGAACATAAAATGACATAACTTCCTTCGAAGAAGATCAGGCAGCTCCTATAACATCACTATACACTTATGACCATGTGAATTTACTCCTTGGCATTCCACGAGAAGTGAAAAGCTTACGTCCACACAAAGACTTGTATACAGATGTTCAGCCTGACTTGTGTGTAATTGCCCCAAACTGAAACAACCAAGACATCCACCAGGTGATGAATGAATAAACAAACTGGGGTACATCCATACAAGAGAAAATCCCTCAGCAATAAAAAGGATAAAGTTCCTCGTACATGCAGCACTGGTCATTCTCAGAGTCATTACGGTGAGTGACGGAAGTCAGGAAGCAAAGCGAATGCATTGTAGGGTTCAGTGTATCAAAAGTTCTAGGCCTGGTGCAAGAGGGAAGACTGGTCTGTGGTTAGGGCTGGCCGCGGTGGGCAGAGGTGCCATACGGCAGAAGGGCATGAAGGAAGCTGTGGGGGTGATGGAAATTTTTATTTATGGGGGTGATAGTTTTGCGAACACTTTTGTTTGCATTTGTCAAAACTCATTGAACACTCAAAATATGTGAACTAATACATTTTATTGGTAAAATATTGCTCATGAATTTTTACCGAGGATTCCAAGTAAGGGTTCAATGAACCGCACAGGGATGGCTGAGATTAGGCTCCGTTAAAGACCCCGGCAACCCCCTCTTCTTAGTTCAGCTCTCTAGAACATTCCATTTTTAAATATGGACACCATCCTCTCAAACGATGAAGATCAAGTTGTGTGTGTCAGTTTCCAACAGGAGACTTTCTTCATATCAGCCACAAGATGTCAGGGCAGTCTGCTTTACACATGTTAAACCTCTCCATCCAAATTCAGACTAATGTTCAGAATATTGTGATTCTAACAACGATTAGTTAGCATTTTGGACAGCACACGTCCCTCTGAGGCTGCAGGCTGAGGGAGAGGGCTGTCCTTTCCACCAGGGACTCCCAGCCACGCCTGGTCCTTTTGAAGAGCTGTGCACACAGGGCTTCAGGTGCTCTTCCATTTTTACTCACCTCAGATGCTCAGGAAGCATCCCTGGAGACCCAGGAAGACCTCATCACGGCTGCACAGCGCTTAGCAGACAGTTCTTCATGTTTATAAAGTCAGAAGTTTTGAGATGCATGCAATAAAAATTTGATTTGATACACACTGAGCTTATGTTACTACAAGGTTTTCAGCAGCTGGGTCAAGAAGCTGCATTATAATCGAAACTCTATCTTGGAATCCTTGGATCATTGGCTTGCAGTTCCCAAAGCTCCTTTTACACACACACACACACACACACACACACACATATGTATATATATACATATAAAGCAAACTAGTAAGGTGCATAAAGACAGCGCCCGTGTATCCGCAGAAAACTCTGAGTTGAAAACACATACGCACCCTACTGTTCACAGCAGCA
This sequence comes from Camelus dromedarius, assembly GCF_036321535.1. Classification (NCBI taxonomy): domain Eukaryota; kingdom Metazoa; phylum Chordata; class Mammalia; order Artiodactyla; family Camelidae; genus Camelus; species Camelus dromedarius. Next base: position 3,314,919 of record NC_087441.1, read on the forward strand.
GTATTTACAACAGCCAAGACATGGAAGCCACCTAAAAGTTCATCACAGATGACTGGATAAAGAAGATGTAGTATATATACGCAATGGAATACTACTCAGTCTTAAGAAAGAATGAAATAATGCCATTTGCAGTAACAGGGATGGACCTAAAGATGATCATATTAAGTAAAATAAGTCAGAAAGAGAAAGACAAATATATGATATCACTTATGTGTGGAATTTAAAAGATACAAATTCTATTTACAACCACAAAACAGACTCACAGACATAGAAAATAAACTATGGTTACCAAAAGGGAAAGGGCAGGGGAAGGATAAACTAGGAGTTTGGGATTAACAGACACACATGACTATATATAAAATAGATAAACAACAAGGACCTACTATAGAGCACAGGGAAGGAACTATGTTCAATTTCTTATAATAACAAATAATGGAAAAGAATCTAAAAAGAAAAAATATATATGTGTATATACACATAATTGAATTGCTTTGCTGCACACCTGAAACTAACATTGTAAATCAACCACATGTCAATTTAAAAAAAAGCATGGCCAAGTGTTGCTAGTAACCATGTAAATTAGTACAAATATTCTGGAGAACAATTTGCTATGTGTATCAAAGCTTAAACTGCACATGTTTAACTCTAAAGCTTAAACTGCACAAGTTCACTTCTAGGAATTTCTCTTATGAAAATAATTGGTAATGGGGATATTTATATTGTAAAAATAATGTTTGAAAAGTTTTTTTAAAAAGAGATGTATCAGATAAATCCTGCTTTTTATACAATAGAATATTGGGAAGCAATTATAAGTCATGTTTCAGAGAAGAAAGTTGAGTTTTTTTCACTTGAGTTTTTCTTTGTAACTTTTCTATATTTTGCTAAGTTGCTGCAATTTTTAAAAAAGGGCTTTGGCAAAAGTCTCAACCAGAATTAGACAAAATTTGTTCTTTAGCTTGCAAGGTCAAAAAATCAAGACTTAAGCTTTCGTCTGAGCTGAATCTAAAAGACAAAAACATAATTAAATTACATATGTCCAAGAAAATTGCTTTCAGCAATTTAAAAATGGCTTAAAGACCATAAGAGATTTAAATCTTTGATGATCATTACAGACTATTAGTGTTTTAAAAGGAATTTTGTGTTGTTCTATCAATATTTTAATTATATCTTTTCATTTTTTAACCCAATGACAAAAAAGGAAGTCTTTTATATCTTCAACTAGACCAGGCATAAATGCCCACAAAGCAGTTCAGAATGTGTCACCTCAAGCATTTAATCTACTAATTAAAATTAGCCTTGAAAAACTGAAATTACTAAGGATAGCAAGAATGAAGCATTTAAATGCTGTGAAAGTAGCAACTATGGTAAGATAAAGCATAAATGTTGGCAAAAAAGTATTTTAAAACTCTGTATTAAAAACTTGAAAATATTTTTTAGTGAAAACATTTTATTAAAGTATAATTGATGTACAATATTGTATGTTACAGGTGTATGATACAGTGATTCACAAATGTTTAAAGGTTATACTCCAATTACAGTTACTATAAAGTATCGGCTACATTTCCCGTGTTGTGCAGTGTGTCCTTGTGGCTTATTTTATACATAATAGTTTGTACCTCTCAATCCCCTCCCCATAGCTGCCCCTCCCCTTTCCGTCTCCCCACTGGTAACCACTTTTTTATTTTCTATATCTGCAAGTCTGTTTTTTTTTTTTTGTTATATTCACTTGGTTGCATTTTTTTAGATCCCGCATATAGGTAACTTTTGAACTTAGAAATTATACCTCAGAAAATTAGATGTGAATTTAGGAGCAATGTACAAGTTGTTCAAATCTTCTTCCAAATGATTTAAAACTAATGCTTATTACATTTAAATTGACTTTAATGAGAAAATAAATATATTTCTTAAGTGAAAGCACTTTTTTTAATTTGATAAATTGAGCTATGGGAAGTTTACTTCTCAAATGGATTTGACTATAAAACTCTAAAATTTTATTCTAGTTCATTTTTTACCTTGAAGAGTTGTCTTACACTTGATAGACTATTGATGTCATGCTGTGTGTTTCACAAGGAAATAACAGAGATTGGACGAAAACTGCACCTTGGGCATGCATGCAAAATAAATGACAAATTGTGATGGTAAAGCCAAAGTTATTAATGCTTGACTGTAACATTTATCAATGAGAAAAGTCAATGAAACCATGGGAAATAAGCACATGAGAAGATGCTTAATACTGCTGGATTTCAGGGAAATGAAAATTAAAGCCACCATTAGACACACCTTGTAGAACGTCTTACATTAAAAAGAAATGACCATGCATGGGCTGCCCGGGACACGGAGGCCCTGGAACTCGCACGCACCGCTGGTGTGACTGTACGATGGTACCATCCCTTTACAGACACGTTCAGCAGTTTCTCAAAAACTTTAACATACACCTTCCACGTGATCCAGGCATCCTACTCCAAGGTACTTACTCTAGTGAAACAAAAGCACGTCACTGCAAAGATTTGTACACATGTTCACAGCAGCTGTATCTGCAATAGTCCCAGACTTAAAAAAAACCTAGATGTCCATCAACAGATGAATGGATAAACAAAATGCCATATATCCATACAATGGAACAGCATCCAACAATTAAAAGGAATACACGACTGATGCTGGCCACAAATGGGTGACTCCCAAAACCGTGATGCTGAGTGAAGGAAGCAGAAGAAAGAAAGGATACGTTGCATGATTTCAACTTACATAAAATTCCCGAAGACGCAAACTCATCTGTAATGACTGGGGGTGGATTAGCAGTTCTAGAGGTTGGCGGTGAAATGAAAGGCAGGAAGGAAGGACTTCAAAGGGCACAAGGAAAGTTTGCACATGGCTCTTGTTTCATAGCATTGAACTGGTAGAGAAACTCATCAAAATTCTCAAATTGTACACTTCAATAGGCACAGTGTACCTTATATGAAACATACCTCAACAAAGCTGTTAGAAATACAAATACAAAAAAATTAATCCACTAGAGATTATGTTCTATCCACCCCCAAATAAAAAAATAATTACTTTAGAACTCTTATGACATGATGCCCTGTTTTGCTAACTTAGAGTGATTTGCTGTCTTGGCGTTAGACCCACTGTCTGTTCAGTCTTAGGCTCCAGTCTTAAGCGGCCTGCGTGGCTGTAGTTTGTGATGTATTGTTCTGACCAGCAACTGCTCACGGACAGCGATGCGTATGCCATGGTCTTATGTTACTTTGTTCCTAGAACCAAGGCAGTCATTCTGAATTCTTTGTTTCCCTGTGTGTAAACGCCACCCTCGTGGTTCTGCTTTTTTCTTTATCTGCTGTGCACAGCTCATTTGTGTATACCTAATTTCAGTGTTTATTTATTTTATTAATGCTCTGAGCAGCTCTTGCCACTCAGGGCAGTGCTCTTTGTCTGCCAGGCCGTGTCCAGAGAGGACCGAAGACGGCAATCTTTAAGCCGGAAGGATGACAGCATCTCACCTGCCGTCTTTCTCGCCTCCATCTGCATGACCACACCTCTTAGATTTTGGTCTCGTGGTGCCACACCCCATAAACCCTTTAAAAAGTCCTTGCTGTGTGGGTGGGAATTTCAGCGAGGGAGTGATTGCACTGCTCTCTGTCCTGACTGGGGGCTGGGGAGGGGGGCGTCCTGTCCCCCGGACACAATGCCCTGCGGCAAGTCTGATAGTGATGGGGGAGTGAGTCTGTGCCGCGTGTCACCTCTCGGGTGTGAGCGATGGGGACTGCACTGCCTGTCCCTCTGCTTATCTTCGTCCCTGCCCGTGGGCTCTGCATCCTTGTGCGATGAATCCTCTGCCACTTCCTGCTCCCCTGCAGGGGCGTGGCAGTCCTGAGAGGCCAGGAGCTTGCAAGTCTGCAGTGGAGCACCTCTCTGTGGTCTGCGCACGGAGTCAGGTTGAATCAGGAGGCTGGAGGGCAGGATGCTGCTGCCAGAGCCAGCGATCCCAGACGCATAGAGCTCTCTGTAGTGCTGGTGAGAGACGTCCGGGGGGAATAAATACATTTATTTTCTCTTAGGAATTAAAACAAACAAACAAAAAACCCAAGCTGATCAGGTTACACTCGCTGATTTCTATTCACTTTCTATATTCAGTTTACTTAATTTGCCACGGGGTTGGCAAGGTTGTGTGGGGGGAGAGCCAGGCTTGTGGACATGTCTGCGAACATCTGTCCCAGGACAGAGCCTGCAGGAACCCCTGCACTGTGCCCCCGGTGGCTACCCTGGGGACAGGCAGACTTTTGGCCTCACAAGGAGGCCAGCTGACCTCTCGGACATCAGACGGAGCGCCAACTCTTCCAAGACAGACGGAGCAGGAAGGTTGAGAGGCAAGGGAGAGAAAATGACAGAAGGGATCTAGTTACACTTTAAACTGGGATCTAAACATTATAGAATCGTAAGTGGTAGGATGGAGCCTGGCTTCATAGTTAGTGTGTGACCTCTTGGTATCTAGAGGGCGCAGGGGCTGGCATGGCCTGGGGTGACGTGTAGTGGCTGATGTTCATCAGCATGGCAGGGCTGTGGTGCTGGTTGTCACATCACACACAGGTCCAGGTGTCGCTGAGAGGGTACTCTGGGGTGTGATGAATATTTCACAGTCACTCTGCGATAGGAAAGGCCCTTTACCCTCCATTATGTGGGTGGGCCTCGTCCCATCAGTTGAAGGCCTGAGGAGTGAAACCGAGGTTTCTGGGAGAGGAAGGAATTCGGTCTCAGGGCCACAACGTCACTTCGTGCCTGTGTGTCCAGCCTGCCTGCCAGCCCCATGGAGTTTGGACTTGCCAGCCCCCACGATCTCACAGATCAATTCCTGAAATGGTCTCTTCCTCTCCATTTCCTATTGGTTCTGCTTCCCTGGAGAGCCTGACCGATACAGTGTGGGAGAAAAAGCTTTAAAGACAAAAGGGGAAGTTTTCATAATACGCAGACAGAAAATGTACTTTTTGAGCACTGGGGGCACTTACATCCTTTATGCGACTCCAGGGGCAGAGGCCCCTCCTGCCAGTCCCTGAGCGGCTTGGGTGGGATTGACCGGCTTCCTGGAAGCCATGGGCTCACCTGCCGCGGCCCCGGGACTGGTGAGCATGGCTCCGCCCAGGTGCTCTGTGATTCCGCCACACGTCTCTGGGGCACCACCCCCCATATGTAAAGAGCTCTCCTCGCAGTCCTTGGGGTTAGGTCTGCAGCAGCCCAGCTCGTGGCAGGAGTGGACGTCGTGCATCTTTTGGGGAAGTCACCTCCCTGCCAGCAGTTGGGTGGGTCTCTTCCAGGCCATTAGTGTTGGAAGAACGTGTTGAAGCTTTTCTCTAAAGGAGCCAATAGCACACTCAGTTTCGCTGGAGGCAGGACATGGCCCCACAGGGACTCTTCTTCTGATTCCACATTAAATACAGACTTACTTCTTTTTTCGCACCGCCTGGGAAGAGCTGACTCCTGGTTTTCCTGAAGCCTTCAGATGCTGTGGTGATTTGTCATGCTGGGTCAATGTTCCGAAAGCTTTGATCTTTCCCGTTTCAATGTGAATTTTACATCTTCTTTTCAGCCTACTTTGTTTTTCTCACAAAGGGCTAGGATTCAGCCTTTGATAAATTCTCATTTGCAGAAGGGAAGTAAAAGGAGAAAGAAAAGCACTTGGGCCCTTATAAAAAATACAAGATTTTCTCTTGACTCTTCCCTGTGCAATCATTTTGAAGTTTGAAGGGTAACACACACACACACACACACACTTCAAGCATGAAAAGAATTAGAATTAAATCAGGCACCACGCACAGGGACGGAACTCAGAGAGGAGATGCAGTGAGGGCTCTGACAAGCCTTTTCTTTATTCTCGTGAGCTAATTGTGTCACTCGACACGCTGGCATCGGGAACAGTGAAATTCTGACAGGCTAATTTGAGCTTGTGGTTCCAATGAAATGTACATAAGGCACTTGTTAGATTTAGTGACAATCAGTGTCACTGTCTGTTTAAAAGCAATCCATTTATTTGGTTGCCTGTGAATGCAGGAGCCTGTTGGGGGGGTGTCAATGTCCTAGTTCAGGGTCTGGCTGCAGCCGGACAACGTGGAGGCTGAGACCTGGGGCAGGAGGAAGGCCCTGTGTTGGCTGCTGTGGGTGACAGTGAGGGCAGGGACTGAGAAAACACCAAGCAGTGATGCACTCTTGCACTGGACAGTAAAAACGGGCTCACGCTTTGCCTGGGTGACTTCACCCCATGTAGCAAGATCTTACAGATGTTGACTAGCAGAGATTCCAATGGTGATTTTATTTGGTTATAAGTCCAACTTGCGGCTTTGGGTAGAAAGTTAAAATCTAATTCCAGATGGATTCCAGGAAATGCTGTGTTAGAACAGAAAAACTGTCCAATTTGAAGGGGAACAGAATGTATTCTGCCAGTAGGTGGCATTATCAAACCAGGCAGAGCATCACCTCCCTGCGTGGCTTTAACAGGGAGATGAGGGTTGTATAAAATTTCCTGTTGGCATGGAAAGTGAAGTCAAGGGTTGTAATAAAGACCACTTTGAGTCTTTGAAAATGCTGCAAGTCAGCAGCAGCTAAGACTGACCCTTTAGGGAAGAAAAGCTCAGGCACGAGAGGTCACTGAAGAGGGCATGGAAGAGTGTCCCAGCTGAGACGATGTCCGTGTCACGGGGGAGAACAGACACACAGACCTCAGCTGTTTATTCCGGCTGTAACGTGATCATGTTCACATGCCACTGGGCATTTCATTTCATTGTAAAAGAGAGTCATATTAAAACCTTTTAAATACAGCTTATTTCTCAGAAAGATAAAGAAGATGTTCCAAACAATGCATATCTTCTGAAAGTGCGCCCCCGACCCCACCCCCCACCCCGCAGGGTCTCAGTGCTGGGACAGCAGGGGCTGTAGCGGGGCAAGGTAGTGTGTAATTACAGTGCCAGATGGGAGACCATTTCTGCCAACCACGCTTCTAATTTAGTCCTTCCCTTTATCCAGGACTAAATTGACTCTACTTAATAGAGCCACACGCGGCCAAAACCACCACTGCCTGTGTAGCATTCTGATTTGTGCCTATCTGGTGACATTTCAGAAAAGACACATTTTTAGATTCAATGGAAAGGAAATAGCAATATTACAAGAATAACTAAGTTCCCAAGAGACGGCAGAAGATTTAAACACAGTATAAACTGGACCGAAATGGTGCCCTGACCCTGTGGAGCCTCACAGGGGGATGTGGGCAATGCCCTGGCTGGTGAGCTGTCCTCCGAAGCTGCTGTTTCCTCAGTGCCGAGCCCGGACTACCCCGGCAAGACTTTTTTTTGCTCAAAAATCTTTATTGAGCCAATTGGTTTCCCCCTTACTGAGAGTGATCATCAGTTAAAGCTGTGGTAAAACCCCTTTCCCCCCAAATCGCTGTTGTTTCTGGGCAATACATGTCATCAAGCCAGAGGTATGCTGTTTTCTAAAACAGTGGTCCAGCCACTAGGACTTGGGGATCTGGCTTCCTTCCAGAGAGATGTGTTAGTTCCATTTTGTTAGGCAACAGTAAAGTTGTGTAACAGAAACGTACGAGATAGGGCTTAAGAATCAGTGAGAGAGAGCACGCAGGAAAATCCAGGTGTGGCTGAGGTACGCAGCCCCACACCGGGCAGCACCATCTTGCCCCTGTTTTGTTCGGTTTATTCTTCTCTTGCCAGAGTGACCAACTACTAACCAAGCCAGAGTCCCAGGGAAGTGCCTATGGCGAATTTCCAAAGGGAAGTCAGGCTTGGTCAGTTTCACGAACTCCAGCAGCTCAGTTCTTTATTGCTCATTTGGCCCCTCAAGCTAATGCTACTTTGTTTGCAAATTTTGGAGTTCACTCAATCCCAGTGCATACAATTCTTGCTCTAGGCAAAAGCTCTGACCCTAATGTTCTCCTCGTGAAAAGAGTCTGGACTCGGAGTTAGAAGCTCTGACTCAGGTCTATGATTAGCTAGTTCTGGGCTCCCCTCCTGATCCAGACCTGGCCAGGCCACCCCGACTCACTTCTGGGGTGTCCCTTCCATATTCCTGGAAACACTGGAAGAGGAGAGGAGCGTTCAGGCTCTCTGCTCACCTCTGTGCTTCTAGGAAGTTTTTCTACCGCAATTTCTTAACAATAGCTTCCTTTTTCAATCTTCCCCATCTGAATATATTACCCTCTTCAAACCTTTGATGGTCCTGGTCCACTGACCTTTAGCCTATCCAGACACATTCTTCAGAGACAGCAGACAGTCTCTCCTCCTCGTCAGAGGCTGATGTCAAATGAGAAATGGGTGGATGTCCTGGAACACGGTGGCCATGATGTTCTGCCTCTCCTCAGCCAGCTGCTGGTCTTCCTTTACCTCCGTCTTGGAGTAAGAAGGCCCCTCACTCCCAAGGCTAACCCTTCAGCCGGCGTCTCTGTGTCCTGCAGGATTGTTTCTTTCTGATTTTTCCTTTTGTCTTTCTTTGACCTCAACATCCTCCCTCCCCACTGCTCCTTCTCTGTCTGCATACACAGATATATTTCCCATAAGAATACGAATGGGTAAACATTCCCCTGGAACATTGTCAAGGACCCCCCTCTAATACCAAAATAATGATCTTTTCTCTGGAAACTCCCTCTAAAAGTCAGCACCCCTCCTCTGGGTTTGGCAGTAGCCACATGATTGGTTCCTGCATTTCCACTGATGTTCCCTCCATTCTGTTCCCTACACATCTGCCCGAGTGTTTTCTTTTAAACATAAGTTCATTATGCCAGTTTCTGGCTTAAAATACTCCAGTGTGTTCCAATTACTCTTAGAATAAAAGCCAAGCTCCTTACCATGTTACAAGAGACGCTTTCCCATGGGAGGTCTGGCTGTGCCTGGCACTCCGACCGCCCTCTGTGCTGCTTCTCTTGCTCACCCCCTGCAGTCACCCCAGCTCTTCTTGTGGGCTCCCCTTCCTCATCCCGAATCTTAGAAGACCCTGCTGCTTTCTGTCCTGGTGCTTAACACAATATGTAATTTGCTAATTAGCAAACGTGTGGCATCTGTCTCTTCCGGTAAGAGGTAAGCTCACTGACGGCAGGAGTTATTTCTGTTTGGTTCACACTTGAATTCCCTGCACCCACTCAACAGGGTCTCTGGTTTATTAAACAAACTCACTAAACAATTTATTGATCTAGTGAATTACCAAAGGAACGGCTGAGTTAATGAACCCGATGACCTCAACCAGCCACCCGCTCTGAGCCCTGCTGTGACTCTGTGAACACTCGTACCTCTTCCTGCCTCTGGGTTAGCGAGAGCTGACTGTTAAGGCACAGAGCACATCTCATCTGCTCAAAGGACCCCAGTCCTGATCAGTTTAAACTGAGGTCACCGCTCCTCTTCTCTGAGTCACAGTACATTACCTTGTACTATTTACAAAAAAGATAACTTTTATTGAAGAATAGTCAGTTTACAATGTGTCAATTTCTGGTGTACAGCATCACATTTCAGTCATACATACACATACATATATTCATTTTCATCTACAAGATTATTGAATATAGTTCCCTGTGCTATAGAGTAGAAAATGGTTATTTATCTATTTTATATATAGTAGTTAGTATCTGCAAATCTTGAACTCCAGTTTATCCCTTCCCACCTCCTCCCCGCCCGTAACCATAAGTCTGTTTTCTATGTTTATGATTCTTTATATTTTGTAAATAAGTTCATTTGTGTCCCTTTTTTTTCCCAGATTCTACATGTAAGTGGCATCATATGGTATTTTCTTTCTCTTTCTGACTTAATTCACTTAGAATGATGATCTCCAGGGCCATCCGTTCAGCTGTAAATGGCATTACAAAAAGGTAAGTTTTCATGAAAATAAGCTTTATTCTTTTAACAAGATTGTGAAACTTGGCAACAAAAATATATGCTTAATATCTTTTCAATTTCCTAGAGTTCTTTAGCACTATAACAGTTGACTGATAGATTTGAAAAAGAAGATGTTTAAAAGAGCCTTACTTATGTTTAAACTTCCACCAGGATGAAATAAATCCCATAAAAGTGACTTTCCTAAACTGCATATACTTTGCTCTGAGGTTTCCTTGCACTGTGTTGAAAAAAACAAATATTAACAATACGAAATAACATGCAAAGTGCTTCAGTGGTGGGACAGTGATGGAGCCACACAGCAGATGAAATGCAGTGTCCTCAGTCCTCGTGCTCCACCTTCCGAGGGGAAAATCTTCCCCTTTTCTTTAAATCTCTTAGTAGGGTTGGAAACTCCTCACCCAAGAAATGAAGGGAGGGAAGTCAGGGAATCAGGCTGCTTTGCATCGGAAGAGGTTCTCAGGTGCGTGTTCAGACAGCGCAGCCCAGCACCGCCCACACACGGGGGCTCCGGGGAGTTGGGTGGACACAGTCGTTCTGCTGAAAAGTGAGCGCGTATCATTGCAGTCGCGTGAGGATGGGGATGTGCTGAAGGTCTGTTTAAAATCAGTTTGGTGGCACCCACTGGTGGAGAACCAGCTCTGAAATGGATTCAAGCAGCTTTGCGGTTTGGCTCTGATTCAGCCAAGCAGCGTGAGCCTGGTAACCACCCGTGACCGCTCTGGTGCCCGGAGGCTGTGCAAAGGCTTCCAACCAAGACGGACTTGAACAAAGTGTCAGCGGGCGTGGTTGGCTCCCTCCTCCTCTCTGCCCCTTCCCGCCTCTTGGCTCTGGCTCCTTGCGCGTCTCCGGGCGAGCTGGAGAGGGGATGCGGGACTGGGACGGTCTCGCTGGGCGGGGTCCTCGCAGGCTGGTGCTCATGTGTCTGCTGTGAAGTGCAGGCTCTTCAGTCTTGGCTGCGCCTCGCACAGCCTCTGTCCAGTGGTGCCGCCTGTCCCCGACAAGCCGTGTTCTGGGCTCCGTCATGGCTGTTCATCGGCTGCTTTCCATGTGGCCACTCTGGCCGCTGGAAGCTCCTGGAAGACCACCCTCCATGTAGCTGTCATTTCTCACTCACCTTCTCAGGGAACTACAGCCAACCTCTGGCTTTTAGGCTTTTTCTAGATAAAGGTGTTAGGTAGTTAGACAGGTGGGGGCACCAGGCAGACAGATGGAGGAGAGGGAAGAGGGTCCGGAAGACGGTGTTAAGCCCGCCTCCAGCACAAAGGGGCTTTACTTCTTCCAAATGAGCGCCAGCAAAAAACACTCGTTAAAACCCAAAAGCCACCGCCGCCGGGTAGTGAGAAGGACTGGACGGGACAGGACCCAGCGCTCACTGTGATACGATTAGCGCTGCGGCTCAGGCCCCCGTGGTTTTCGTGCGTACACCGCGGGTAGGGACGTGCGCAAAGGGACCGAACGCGCCTAAGCATTCCAGGGACAAGGGCCATCAAGCAGTCACAAGACCCCTCTGCGCTAGGGTACGCGAGAACGCGCAAAGGCCGCGCCACTCCCCCTTGGGTCGGCCCGCCTCCCGTTCTCGGAGGGCACTTTTCTTTTCCTGAATAAATCGTTTTGCTGCACAACGCTCTCCGTCCCCCTTCTGTAATCTTGTCTTTCGAGTAAGACGAAGACTGGGGTCTTTTCCCTTTTGGGGGTTAACAAAGGGGTCACCCAGTCTCTATGCCTTTTCAACTTCATGGGGTTAGTGTTACGCTCCCCTTTACCTGGCTTGAATGAGAGGAAATATAGTCTTCGCCTGGGTGGGGATGGGGGACACACAATACACTTAAAAACACTTCCCAGGAAAATCCTCACGGGCAGTTACCGATCGGTCTCCCGGGCACGGCTGGGGGGCGCTGCCCGCAGCTCCCGCAGTCCTGGGCGTGGCCTGCTTGTGCCCGCTGGCGCGTCTCTTTAGAACATGGCGATACGGGAAACCTACAGTCCTCAGCAGAAATGCTGACTGGAAAAGCCTAATTTACGTTTAATAACTTAGTTCCTTAAGAGGTAGCTTAGCCCTGATGGCTGAGCACACCAGAGTCAGGAGCGTCTGACAGGATGGCCTGAGCTGGCTGGGGTGGGCAGGGTCCCCACGTGAAGTTCTCAGAACGTGGGGAGGAGAACGTGCCGGTGGGGGCGACGCAGAGGAAGAAGTGTGGCTGGCCTGGTGTTCACAGCAGTGATCTGTGATACTGTTTGCAGACGAAGCAGCAGAAACTTACGCGAGTTTTATTATTTTTACTGTTTTCTAGGCAAAAGAGAGGACAAATATTTTGACTGGTAACTGATGAAAATACTATCGCCCAGTAAATATGTATTTTATTTCCTGGGTTCAATTTGATAAATAACTTAAATTACACTGCTTCGTTCATTATCTGCACTCCACTGAGTAAAATGGTAGTTAACGTTAACGCTCCATAGGTCACTTACGTTACCTTTCATGTTTCATTTCACATTGAATTCTCATCTGTCAGGTGACGGACACAGGCTTTCAGTACTGATGAGAACTGGCCACTAGTGAATTAATTCCCATCCTGCTGTATTTAAAATTTTTACTAGTCTGGGCCATTAAAACTAAGAATTCATAGGAACAGCCACATGTGCTCTCTGTTTTTCCCAGTCTTCTCCCAGATTCTTCTAAAAGGACCCCACCTTGCCAACACTGCCATATTTCCTGTGTGTCTGCTTCTGTGGTGCTGATCTGTGGTGGCCAGGCTCTCTGAGCAGATATTCAGCACGAGGCAAAAACACCCTGTGAGATTCCAAGGGAACCGGGCACGCGCTCTTTATCCGGCCCCACACAGAGAATGTAAGAATAATCGTCAAGTCCTTTGTCTGTGTAAGAGATAAGAGACTTTCTTCTCACCTTCCAATTTATCACTGCCCACTGGAGTGTTTATCCGGTCTCAGGGAAACAACCCAGGCATCCATTTTCAGCTTTAATAGCCTGACAGACGCAGGTGCCCACGTGGCTTTTAGTTTTTAAGACACCCTCGCTTTCATTGCCTTTACCGCTTGCTGATCATGTATTGCTCGGCTTGACAGACTTGCCTGGGCTCTGGAACCACACGGCATGACGTGCTGGAGGTTTAGGTTTCTGATGGTTCTGACTGGAGGCTGCTGGGTTCTAGCCCTGCTGAACCCGACTGCGACTTCTCCTGGAGGGAGAGAGGTGAGCACGTTAGAGTCGCAGCATCAGCCTTTCATATCCGAAGTAACGGGATGCAGAATTTAAACAAAGCATAATCACAGCAGTGCTGTCAGGCTCACGTCAGAGAAGCAGCTGTGCTGACGCGCCGTCTCCCCCCTCCCCAAACCCGTCTACACGGAGGGTGTCAGAGGGTCACAGTTGCTTACAGCTGCGATTCCGTGAGATCTTTCATCAGGATAACCAGCTTCTGGGTGATGCCATCTGTCTTCATTTATCTCTGCAGAATGTCCAGTTAAGAAAAATGAAATGTCTGTATGAGTTAAGATTTGGGGGATGCTTGAAGCCAAGCTGAAATCTCTATCAATTAGTTTATTTTCTCCCGCATCATTGTCTCATCTACTTGAACACGGTAAACACTAAATGCATACTAATACAGGGACACTGAAAGATAACGGCACAGGAAATGTTTTAGGTCTAGGAATAAGACAGAAATGAATTCCTTTGGGGTGATTATTAATATTTCCCATGTGCACGACTTGCAAAAAAAAAAAAAAAGCAGCAGATATGACTCACTAAATGGTCACTGTTTGTCAGCTATGTTACACGAAGGTCCACCGCGTCACGGTGACGGCGGAAAGCCAGCTGAGGTCAACAGTACAGCACAGCTGTCTGTTCAGTCTTCCTCAAGGTGAAGATGCCAAGGGTGAATTCCAAAATTGAAATGGCGTCAGGAATACCAGGTCTACAAAATATAATGACTTGAACTAAAAACGGATCTGGTCACGAGAACAAATGCTCTGTATCTGATGAAGGGGTCTTAGGAAATCTCCAAAATAACTTCCTACCACTGTGCCTGCTGAAGCCGCTGCAGTGCTCACCAGCTGCAAGGCCCTCCTCGCCCTGAGCTGCCTTTATTTCAGATAATAATTTTGACTCATTGTCTTTATATCTGTTGTCTGAGACACATTAAAAAGCGTCTTACAGCCACCCCCAACATGAAGCAAGTAAAACACGAAGGAAGAATGCCACCACTGCATGGGTCACAGCGTGTTCACACGACAGTGTATCAGACAGTCCTTGTAAGAGTATTTCTCCTTGTCTTTTTCTATTTCTTGTCTTGCTGCTTTTGCCACTGGACCAGCCCAAAAGCAAGGAGGATGAATGTGATTTAAGAACACCAGGACGCACCAACGCTTCAGCCTACTGTTCCCACCGCTTCTTTGGTTGAAAGTAACACTGCTGTTTAACGTTTTAACCATAGATCCTGTTGTAACAAGTGGGCTTTCCTTCTCAAATATATGTCTTAACTCAAAAATAAAGTAGCCATCACTTTGGAAAGCCAAATAGTCTTAGAAGTTCCCAGGAAATGCCAACAGAAGATTAGTAAATTGTGAAAAGAAGGGTGGAGTCAGAGACATTTTTAGACTCTGGAGGCCAGATTTGAGGAGGAAGTGTTGAGCACATGCTCCAGTGGAGGGGCCAGGGGAAGGGGCTGGAAGACCCTAGTTACCTTCGTTCAAGGAACCTCTGTTTCTCAGTTTTTGCTGTGGACCATCCTGGGTAAGGACAGCACATTCTAAAGGAGACAGGTGACCTATTTAGAGGAGACTGGACCGAACTAAGAATGTGTTCATTATCTCTTATGCTGCACTTTTAATGTCTAGATCTGTGACCATAACCGATACTGATCACAATTATATAAATATAAATTGTTAATAGACGCTATACACTGCAGTCTTTGCAAAATCATTTTGAATGTCCAGCTTATTTTGAACAAATCATTTTCATCAGTTGGGACTATGAGGCTTTAAAAATAAAATGAAAGCTCATAAAATAAGACAATAAATAACAACCATCGACTCCCCTCTGAGATCCTTCACTTAATTCACAAGAAAGGATTCACATCTTAGCAAAGAGCATTTTATTAACAGTATTTGGCTCTTCCTCAGCAAATGCATGTCGTCCGACATTGTGGATTTTCATGTTTTTGTGATTTTCATGTTGTGACACCGAGAGACCAGCGTTCTGATGGGATTGTTTATTCTATTTAAATACAGTGTTATTATTGGTTTAGTGTGATTTACATCGGACACTTTGCTTTTTGTTTTCTATTTGCCCATATGTTTTTGCCCCTCTTTTCTTCCTTTACTACTTTCTTTGCATCAGTTGACTCTTTTCTAGTGTAACGTTTAAATTCCTTTACTGTTTCCTTTCACTGTGCTTTTTGGTGTCTTCTTAGTGCTCTGGGGCTCACCGTGCGTGTCTGGTCACTGGGATGCACTTCAGCTTTGCACTAACTCAGCAGCAGTGAGATGCAGAAGCGTTATTCCTCTATCACTTCATCCCCCCTGCTCTTTTTTCACACTGTTATTGCTGTTTTATTACATTTATATATGTTATAAAACAAAAGCGTAATCATTACCTTATATACTTTTATGCCTTTTAAAGAAGCTGAGAGAAGAAAAGAGAACAAGTATATATTTACAGTTTGTTATATTCGTTTTTTAATTGACCATTTCTGGTTACTCTCATTGGCTACTGCGAATCTGAGTTGCCACCTGATGCCACCCCTTCACTCCAGCACAGCTTGTCACACTCACCTCTGGGTGCTGTGCAGCACTCTGACTGCGTTCCCCGCTGCCTTCCAGCCCCCCTCGTCTCTAACGGACGTGTACGTGCTCGTCTTTGTCTGGTCCCTTGTGTGTGATAAGTTCTCTCTCTGCTTTCAAGATTTTTTCTCTTTGTCTTCAGCTTTCAACATTTTAACTGTCATTCGTCTGGGTCTCAGTCTCTTTGTGTTTATCCTACTTGGACTTCATTAAACTTCTTGGAGGTTTAGATGAAAAGTTCTCTTCAATTTTTGGTTGGTTTTAGCTTTTCTTCCTTCACATATTTTTCTGCTCCTTTCTCTCACATCCTTCCAGGACTCCCATTATGTGTGTGTTGGAGCTTCATGATGCCCCACGTTTCTCTGAGGTGCTCTTCTTTCCTTTCCATTTCATTCTCCCTTTTGATCAGATTGTGTGATGTCTGCTGACGTGTCTTCAAGTTCGCTGATCCTTCCTTCTGCCAGTTCTGACCTACTGTCTAACCCCTCTACTTAATTTTTCATTTAATTTACCTTACTTTTCAACTCTAGAATTTCCATTTATCTTTATAATTTATAGCTCTTTATTTCTATTCTGTTCTATTCTTTACTTAAAACATTTTAAACATGCTTTACTTCTTTAGGCATGATGTCTTCCGGTTTTGGAACAAATTTTAATTGCTGCTTTGAAGTCTTTGCTAATTCTGACCTCTGGGCTCTCTCAGAGCAATTTTAGTTGCCTTTTTTTTTTTTTCTGTGCATGAGTCACATTTTCCTGATTTCGCAAGTCTCATAATTGTTGTTGTCGTTGAAAACTGGTATTTTATGTAATATGTTGTGGCACATGTGGACCCTGTTCCTCACTGCGTCCCCATGGTTGCTGTTCTTGCTGTTTGTTTACTTGTTTAGTGACTCGGCTGGACCAGTTCAGTGAAGTCCATTTCCCCTGCAGTGTGCAGCCTTGGATGCTGGTCCCCAGGGCACAGCCTTGCACCACACTGAGTGATCGTGGTTTTAGCAGAACTTCCCTTGACTCTCTTTCCATCATCTCTCTGTCAAGCTGACTCTGCTGGTATCACAACCAGCTGTTAGTCTGGACTAATCATCGTGTAATTTGTTCTATTATTTTCAACAAATAAATTGTGCCATAGTCTGTTCCAGTCAAACACGGGCCTCTTTGCAGGTGTAGTCTCTGAGAGCAGACTTTGAGGATTCTTCTGACCCTCAGAGAACGCCTACCTGTTTTCTTTTTCTGTGGTTCTTTTTGGCATACGTCTTGCTGATACCTGGCTTAGCTGGTTGTTCTTGTGGAATTACTAGCCTCCTCTTATTTGATTACCACCACAGTCTCCATTGTTTTCTTTTCAGTTCTTTTTTCTTGATATACTGCATATTTTTATAAGGTGGTTTACATTTATTATAAGCTTATTTGGGTATTTTTGCAGCATCTGTATTATGGAAAACTTAATTATTTTTAAATTGTCCATTGTTTTTAAGACCATCCTTAGGATTGAATTTCCCCATGTTTTGTTCCAAATAAAGTTAGTTCAATTGGAAAGAGCTTTAGAGAGACCTGTTTTTATGGCTTTCCTCCTCCTCTGGGCACAATCTTTCTACCACTGCTCTGGAGCTGGGGCAAGCAGGGTGCCCTAAGTCTCTGGGACACCCTGCTTCACAAGCATGGCACTGGGCTGGAGTGAGAGCAACTGGGGTCCCAATGTCCTCCACCTGCCACACTGAAGGCCAGGCTTCTGCTCTACGCATGAGAAGTGGGAAGAGAGAGTCCCAGATCCATCCCTCTGCTGCCACTGTCTGGGAAGAAGCCTGTACAACATGGACCCAGGGCTTTGGTGAAAAATGCTGGTGGCTTTCCACTCCTGGGGAGATTCCGTAGTCATCCACTGGGAGGTAGGGAGAGAGGAAGCTCTGTGTTCTCTTATGTCCCCAAATGATGTGGAGCTTCTGTCACTTTGAATTGTATCAATGTATCAATGTCACAGCAGCACAACCCCTCTGCCCCTCCCCGGGAAACTCCCTGGCAGTGAGCCCAGCAGCCACTGGTCTACTTTCTGTCACTACAGATTTTTCTTTCTTTTTTTTGTGGGGGGAGGTAATTAGGTTTACTTATTTATTTATTTGTTTAGAGGAGGTACTGGGAATTGAACCCAGGACCTTGTGGATGCGAAGCAAGCACCCTACCACTTGAGCTATACCCTCCCCCTTAGATTTTTCTTTTTTAGAGTCTTAAACACATGGTGTTATACAGTATGTACACTTTTATGTCTGGATTCTTTTGCTCATCATTATACATTCGAAACCTTTTCATGATATAGTTTATACTGAGTTCACCCCATTTTATTGTTAAACTATGTTCCTTTGTGTCAACATGCTGCGATTTGCTTATTCATTCACCAGTTGGTGAACAATTGAGATGTTCTGATTTTTGGTGAATTTGAATAAAGCCACAGTAAACACTCTATACAGTTCCTTTTGCAGCCATGTGTTTCCATTTGTCCTCAGTAAATGTCCAAGAGTGGCGCTGTTTTCCAAAGCGACTGCACCTTATTGCATTCTTGGAAGATATGGATCAATTTTCCTATTGCTCCCCATCCTCGTTAGCACTTGGTATCGAGAGTTTAAAATTTTCAGTCATTCTTGCTGGTCTGTAGTAGCACCAAATTGTAGTTTAAGTTAGATTTACGTAACAGCTAGCGATGTTGAGCATCTTTCCATGTGCTTATTTTCTGTCTTTATATAGCTCTTCCTTGAACTATCTGTTCGGATCTTTAGTTTATTTTTTAAATTGGGGTTTAAAATTTTTATTATAAAACTGAAGACAAAGTTTTTTGATTATGAGTCCTTTATTGGGTATGCGTTTTGGAAATATCTTCCCGCAGCTTGCCCTTTTATTTTCTTTAAAGTGTCTCTTGTTATGTCTTCTTGGAGAACCCCTTTATCATTACGTAATCCCCTTCTTTGCTCCCGTAACTTTCCTTGCTTTGAAGCCTGCTTGGTCTGAAACTAATACAGTTACACCTGCTTTCTTTTGGTCAGTGTTACCATGGCAGACTTTTCTCCACCCATTTACTTTTACTCTACATGTGTCTAAAATTTAAAATATTTTTTGTAGACAGCATATATTTGGGTCTCGTTTTTCAATTCATTCTCACAATCTCTGTCTTTCAGTTGATACATTTAGATAGTTGATGTTCAAAGTGATTATTGATCTAGTTGAATTAATATCTACCATATTTGTTACTGTTTTCTGTTATCCTATTTGTTTCTGCTCTTGTCTTCCGCTTTTTAATGCCTTTTATGGTTTTAAGTAAGCATTTTATATATGATTCTATTTTCTCTCCTTTCTTAGCAAATTGGTTATACTCTTACGTATTTCTTTTTTTAGTGGTGACTCTAGAGTTT
This sequence comes from Camelus dromedarius, assembly GCF_036321535.1. Taxonomy (NCBI): domain Eukaryota; kingdom Metazoa; phylum Chordata; class Mammalia; order Artiodactyla; family Camelidae; genus Camelus; species Camelus dromedarius. The sequence goes on from NC_087441.1 coordinate 3,333,994, forward strand.
GTGAAATATGTTTACAACTAATCCAAGCTCACTTCCAAATAAAACTATACAGCTTCTTGTGTAATGTGAGTACTTGATAGTAACCAAATAATTCTAATTTCTCTGTCCTGTCCCTTGTTTCATTGTTCTCATCCATCCCAATAACACATAGGCGCACATCTGTACACAAGACTTATACACAAGCATGCAAAATTGAATCTACTGCTGAAAAAATGGTTGTTGGCTAGAACAATTAAGAATAACACAAATGTCCGTCTACCTTCATCCCTTCCTTCATTGATAGTCGTCCTTTCTTTACATAGATTGGAGTTTCCTTCTCCCTAAAGAACTTCTAGCGTTTTTTGCACGGCAGGGCTACCGGCACCAAATTCCTCTAGTTTTCGTTTGTCTGAGAGAGTCTCATTTTCCTTCACTTTTGAAGGATGATTTTTCAGGGTACAGAATTTCAGGTTGGTGCTTTTTTCTCTCAACACTTTAAATATTTCACTGCACTCTCTCCTTGCTTGCATGGTTTCTGTGGAAAAGCTGATATAATTCTTCTCTTTGTTTCCCTCTAGGTAAGGTGACTTCTTCCTCTGGCTTCTTTTAGAACCTTTTCTTTACCTTTGATTTTCTGTACTTTGAACGTGACACACCTCAGGATAGTTTCGGGGGCATTTGTTCTGCTTGCTGCTTTCTAGGCATTCTGCCCCCATGGTGTGCTGTGTGACACGAGTTTTGGGGAAATTCTCAGTCATTATTGTTTCAAGTCTTTATTCTGTTTCTTTCTTTCTTCTCATGCTATTCCCATTATGCATACATTACACATTTTGTAGTTGCCCCACAGTCAGTGAATATTCTATTTTATTTCAGCCTTTGTTCTCTTTGCTTTCAGTTTTCAAGGATTCTCTTGATGAACCACCAGGCTCAGAGATTCTTCCCTCAGCTGTGTCCGGTCTGCTAATAAGCCCACGAACGGCATTTTTTATTTCTGTTACAGTGTTTTCGCCTCTAGCATTTCTTTTTGGTTCTGTCGTAGTATTTCCATCTCTCTGTTTATACTCCATTAGAGCCCTTGGCATGTTAATTATAGTTGTACCGAACTCCCCGTCTGACAAGTCCGTTACCTTTGCCACGCCCGCTTCTGATGCTTGCTCTGTCCCTTCCAGTTGCGTTTGCTGCCTTTGGCGTGCTTTGCAACTTTTCCTTCACAGCTGGATATGACGTGCAGGGTAAAAGGAACTGTTGTAAGCGAGCCTTTAGTAGTGTGGTGTTGAGGTTTGGAGGTGAAGAAGCTTTCTGTAGTCCCAGGTTATGTTAGGTTGGTATAACCATGTCTACTTACGCTTATTTACGGCATTTAAGGGTGGAGGACCTTGAACATTCTGGAATGATGTTCACAATTTTTGGTTGATGCATGACAGAGTGCTTCCATGACCACTGAAAAGGGAATTTTACCGGGAGATGTCTGTAAGAAAGGCTATCAGTTCAGTTGAGGATGTGTTGTATTTGAGATGCCCAGGTGCAAACGCCTTTTAGGTATTTGGTACCCCCAGTAGGTATCTGAGTGGGAGAAACTATATTTGAAACTCACGCACCTTGGGAGTGGAGAGAGAGAGCGATTGCTCTGTGGAATGATGATCCCAATGTGGAAAGGCAAGTTCAGTGTTTTGTTTTGATTTTGACAGAAAACCAGAATTTTTAAGGTGAAATGCATCCGTGGTGTGTAGAAAATGCTCTTTAATGAACATTTGTCAGGGTAGAGCTGCCTTTTGAGGCAAATCTAATAATTATTTATTTGGGACCTCACCTTGTTACTAAAAGCATCTCAGGTGGCTTTCAAGGGTGGACAATATGTGTGACTATTAAGTGACTTGATGACAACATGAAGAAGGAGGAGGAGGGGGGGAGTGGGTGATGGGCACAAACTGTAGACAAGGGTAATGTTAAACACGTGTGCTCTCAAGGCCTGTGTATAGTCTCTGACCGAGTCCTCGGGCACTCTGGGAGTGCATGTGACAAATACTATTTGAACGTAGCCCTTGTTTAGAATGGGAACAGCTCTGAGGTTAACATCAGGTAAAGAATCAGAGACTCTAACAAGGAATTACAGTCTATGTAACGCAACATGCAAAGCCCTCAATACTGTCTTTACAGTAGTTTCTGCGTTTTATTACAAGGGACGCTTTTCCCCCAGCCCTCCATGTGGAAGATCCTTAATCACAGAAGCGCTCCTGGCCTCTCTCCATCCTCTCGTTTCCTTTGTGAGTTGGTGCAAAGCAGAGCCTGGCATGAATAGCACCGCTGCCCCCCCCCCCCGGGGGAGGGCGAGGTGTCTGCTGGAGCAGGCTTTCCTTTACTCCTCTGAGTCACTACCTGTTACAGGGAGATCCCTACCGCCACCAAAGAACGCGAAATGATTGCCTATGCCTGGTTCTGCGAATCAACCCGAGTAAACCTACTGCCTGAAGATTCTTTAATATTAATTTATTGGTCAAAAAATTCTGCTGTAAGCCTGAAACTGCTCTAAAAAAATAAAGTCTATTATAAAAAAAATAGCGTGCTGCTCTCCCACCTGTTTGCTCGTTTGCTGTTTCTCAGTTGGCTCAGCTCTCACGCGGGGACGAGACGTTCGCCCACTTACGTGTGCAACCCCTAGAAATGCAGTCATTTTCACAGAGTGATTTATTTTAAAGGTAATGGAAGCTGATGTCGTAAAAAGAAAACATAACTTAGTGTAAGTAATTCTATAGTATACAAATTTGATGTTGGTACAGTATTTTGTTGGGTTTTCTAGATCTAGAAATACATTTTAGAATACCTAGAAAAGAGGACGTGGTCTGCACGACCGTGAGTTTGTTTCCTTTGCAGGAAAACAGTCAGAACAGCTACTTGTTTGGGAAGCAGAGGACCTTTACTGCATTTACCTCTGCTCCCTGATAAATGGTTTTGACAAGTCAGATAACAGCTTGGAAACTCACACTTCTGCTCCTCGACGGCTCTGCTTCCCAAACCTGAAAGTCACCATGCTTGCTTGAGAGCTTGTCCTGTGTCGTGGTCCAAAGATCCTGGGCCAGAAAGTCTTGTGTGCAATACTTGAATCTGGATTCCATCAGCAGCTCAGGCAGTGAAGGACTTTTCCACTTGAGGATCCATGACTCCCTGAACTTTCCAACCAATGGATGACATGCCCTTTGTGTTCCACCTGTCACACCAGTCCTAGTGTCATCTTCACATGCGTGTTTCTCTGTAAAGTATTTTCTAAACTGAGCAGTGGCATTGTGCCTGGAGCAGGCTGCACACAGCAGCTCGCGGCACTGTGTTCTTCACTGAAGAGTCCAGGTGAACCAGGGCCAGGACACCGGTCCACTTTGCTTGTTGCTGGGAGCGACATGCAACCCACGGTTCTGGCGGCTAGCTGACAGGTCTGAGACGCTGGGAGCACGGCCCCGCCTGGCTCCCTTCAGAGCACTCATTACTCGTCTGTGCCTGGTGCTTCACGGAAGAACCAAAGCTGCCCTCGCTTAGGAGCCGTGGCCTCTGGGTGCAGCTCTGACAACGCATCCTGTCAGCCTAGTGCCCTAGACACAAATAAGGAATCGTTTAAACAAAGTATCATGTCAGTCTGCAGTTTGCGTATTTGCATAAAGAGGATTTTGGATGGGAGCAGCCCCACATGTGCTTTGTCGGTGCGCAGAGCTGGTCTGCAGAGAACTGTCGGGGTATTAATAACATCATGGTGGGCCAAGATGTTTTCTGAGCCAATGAGGCAGATCTTATGGAAATGGCAGGGTACAGGGTGGGGAGCAGCAAAAAGAGAGAAGAAAAGGGACTCACTGCTGTTTATTTTTTGTCCACAGCAGGACAAGAGCTAGATTACTAATGGCCTATTGCCAGCTGCCAGGCTCATTCGCAAGGGGCTCTCTGAGAAAGGAAACGGACCGGATGGCTTATCTATTCACATCGCTTCGCTGCAGAAATGAGGGATATGGCCTTCAGAGATGTGAAGTGATTTCTCCAAAATAACACAGCTAGCTGATAACAGATCCAAAAATACAGGCTCATTCACATTGTGGAAGCCGTCACGGGAAACATTCTCCCTGTCCGTCTCCAGCTCCCTCCGTGAAAGCCCCATTTTTTCATTTCTCAGCTGTCGTATCGTAAGTATATATTCTCTGATGGTTTCGTAATTTATGCAGCACACCCATTACCTTCTTGTAAATCCTTTCCCCACCAACTTATCAAAAGTGAGACTCATGCCAGTGACTCAGTGGGTTTCTGACACACAGCAAATATTGGTGACGTGAGCTTTACCAAACTGGGTTGACGTGTAACCTCGAGGGCCTCAAAGATAAGAAAAGTCAAAATAGAAAGCAGCATCGCACAGTTCACTCTGATGTGCATTTGGGAAAGGATTGGGGTTGTCCGTTTTTAAACTGGGAACATTGGGAACAAAAGACTGGGTGAAACACCGACGGAGACGGAGTCTGGAGCATGTGCTTTGTGCCACGAACAGCACGATGCCTAGTTGTTTCAGAATAATTAATTCATGCTGAGGCCCCAACACATTATACAGACATTGCTAATTAAAGACGGAGGTTCTGGAGACCAAATTAGGAGCCATTATAGAGACTGGAAGGGCCAGAAATACACGTTCTGGGTGCTTGCCTTTTTTCCTCTCTCTCTCACAGAGGTTAAATGGTTTCAAGCTGGCTGCAGTGAGACAGATCATAAAATAGATTAACAACAGGGTCCTCCTGTACAGTGCAAGGAGCTATATTCAGTGCCTCGCACTACCCTGTAATGAAAACGAATATGAAAAGGAATATATACGTGTATAACTGACCCACGATGCTGTGCACCAGAAACTTACACAATGCTGTAAACTGACTAGACTTCAGTAATAAAACAAGAAGCAGATCCTGTTAACCGCCTTCCCGTTCACATCCCACGTGCTTTCATTCATGGAAGAAGAAATAGGATATAGAGTCCGGGAGAGAATTTGAATAAAACTTGTGATCTTCAAACATTCAGTGTCAGCTCTTGGTCACAAATTGGTGGGAAAGGGGGTGTTCATGTGTCACAGGGTCAGAGCAGGTAGACGTCGCTGTTAGACCAGAGAAGAGGTGGGACGTAGGACAGTTACGTCTCCAGGTGACGAGCAGGGTGGTGGCCTCTTGGCGACGTTTGCGGAGGAGGGTGCTTTTTCCTTTGTAGACGCTTCCCACCGATCTGCTGAGTCATGCGTTGGGTTGTGAGTATTACGACAAGTAGGCTCACCAAGGGAAGGACTCCCTCACCCACGTTAATGGGCTCAGTGACCCGCCCCTGACGTGTGTGCTGTCTGTGACTGGTTCTGCGAATCACTGCAAGTAATCCTATTGCCTGAAGGTTCTTTAATATTAATTTTTCAGTCAAAAAAATAGCGTGCTGCTCTCCCACCTGTTTGCTCGTTTGCTGTTTCTCAGTTGGCTCAGCTCTCACGCGGGGACGAGACGTTCGCTCACTTATGTGTGCAACCCCTAGAAATGCAGTCATTTTCGCAGAGTGATTTATTTTAAAGGTAATGGAAGCTGATGTCATAAAAAGAAAACACGACTTAGTGTAAGTAATTCTATGGAATACAGATTGGACGTTGGTGCTGCGTCTCGCTGGATTTTCTAGATCTGGTTGCTCCCTCAGGAGCTCTGGGGAGGCCAAAGTGAGCAAGGGAAGGCTGGACTCCAGACCCAGGCTCAGAGCCAGGGATGGTCTGAAAATACAAAACGTAGACCTCCCGTTACCTCTTCCACTCAATGTGTTTAAATATTTAGATGATGCCAGAATGTGCAGAAAAAGTACTTTCTTCCTTCCCACCATGGAGTTCACCTTTTAGGTACTGATTTTCAAACTTAACAGCCCCCGAACTTGTGAAAATGGTGATTTCCCCCAACACCAATGTCCCCTCCCAAAGGAGGACCCTCTTCTATGCTGGAACGTGGCCCCAGAATGCGATTCTGATGTGGGCCATCACATTTGGAGGAGGAAACCCTACCTCTGAATGACACATTAATTCTCGCTTCTAGTCTTGGCATAACATTGTAAAGTTCTTGACAAGCATGTGGTCACTAGGTGAGCTCCGTAAAAGCACCGTCACTGCTGTGCCTTAGATTCATATATTCGTAATATTTTAAAATTGGTGAAATTCTGTTTCTATATACAGCAGTATTGAATTGACAAGGCTCTGAAAAATCTTTGAGGTTTTGTGAAAAATAAGTCTTGTCACATTAATCTGATCTCACTTCTGTGACAGAATGAAAATTCTGGTCAACCAGAAGGGCAAGAGTTTTGATGGACACTGACCTAGATAGGTTTTATATTTAGAAAGTCTGTGTGGCACAGACCAGCAACAGGAAGAAAAGACAGACAGACAAGCCAACCCTGGGAGAGACGATTCAACGTCAGTGACATCACGGCGGTGCTGGCCACTCTCCTGGGCTGCCTTATCTTATGTCACAGGGTCACCTCTAAGCATTTTGGCAGGATTTTATTTTATGTTATTCTTTTAAAGGGAAGGAGAGTTCTTGACTAAAGACTTAACCTGGTTTTAGTGCATCTCCAAACCTCAGCTCTCTTGGTGTATCAAAGGCAGGGCTAAGCTTAAAAATGGTAGTTTGGGCAGGATGCAGATCCCTAGAGGGGTCCCTTAGCTAGTCTTATCCACAGAAGAGGAACAACCCAGAATGAAATCCAGTGGTCCTCACTTTAATGTAGGTCCACATCATAGTGAAGCTAAGATTCTTATTATCTGGACTTAAATTTAGATGGCATATTTTCATTATTATTGATTGTGTTCTGACATGTTTAATTAAAACCTCTTCCAATTGGGTTATTTTGAAAAGCTAGATAACCTATTCAGAGAAACATATATATTTATAATTTCTTTATAAGAGCATTTTAATACAACAATTCATTCTGTGCGGTAACCATAGGCATCCGGAGAACATGAATTTGTAGTATCTCTTAATGCTTTCAGCCCCAGAACTCCTGGATGTGGGCAGGAGAGTGAGCGAAGGGGACGCAGGTGGCAGAGAACCAGAACGAGCATCCCGCCGCCTGGTGCAGGGACGGCGTTCCTGCCCCCAGCAGCCGCGCGTGTCAGAGGCACGCTGCTGCTCAGCGAATCACTCCCAGCCCTCGCAGCTGAAGACAGCACGCATGCATCACCTCGCACAGTTGCTGAGGCTCAGGGCTCCGGGAGTGGTTTAGCTGGGTGCTTCGGGCTCAGAGTTTCTCGTGAGGTTGCAGCCGGTCTGTTGGCTGGGGCTTCAGGCACCCGAAGGCCTGACCGGGGCTGGCAGGTCACTCCCATGGCTGCTGGCAGGAGGCCTCAGCTGCTCCCCATGTGGGCCTTTCTGAGGGGGTGCTCAGGACCTGACAACTGGCTTCTCACAGAACAAATGGTGAGCGAGAAAAAGAGAGAGAGAGAGAGGGAACGTACGAGGCAGGAAGAGAACATCATTATACCATCGTCCCAGAGGCGGCTCCCCATCACTTCTACCACATCTGCCGGTCATGTGCACCCGCCCTGGTACCTGGGAAATGTGGGTCCCTGGAGCCGTCCTAGAGCTGCTGCGACTGGGAGTGGACGGAACAGGACTGAACTCCCTCTCGTCCTCCGACTGTTTGATCCACAAATTTACTTAGAAAATGAGAGCAATCTGCTTTCCTATTTGGCTCCATTAAACAGAAGCAAGGAAGGTTCCAATACATTTCTCTTTTGTAATAATTGGTGGACGTAGTAAGTGTGATAAGCCAAAACCATTTATAACACTCATAATGGAATAGAACACGCTTTTGTAAATATCGGTCTCCGCTTATGGCCCTTCTAACCTACTGAACACGCAGGGCTGGAGCTTGGTGAAACTAGAGGCGTTCCTCGAAGTGGGAGGCTGGGACCAGAACACCTGTGCAGAGGGGATGCGGGAGATCAGAGCCCTGGGAATGACTAGACCACGTTCCCTGTGTGGGGCTGAGTCTGGACAGTCTGGAGGGTGCAGCAAAGCAAGGGCGAGGTCCAAGCAGGTGTGGACAGAAGGAATCTTGGATAGAGAATTCTAGAGGGTTTACAGGTGAGTCAAGGAGCAAATGGGTCCACATCACGCTCCTTGGAAAGTGGACTCTGACTTGTGTGGGTGAGTCTGGGACTGTTCTTTCTGTTGTTTCCCCAAAGCTCCTTTTCACCCGCTCTAATGATTCCCGCTCTGGCTGGCATCCTGGCCCGGGCCTCGCTTCTGCCACGTCGCCAACACAGGACAATTGCTTCTAACAAGATGGAGGCCCATTGTAGGCTAGGATGAGTGATTATGTAAGATTACAGCCCATCCTCGGGCTGTAAGAGGCTTAGGCAGCAGGGAGATCTGTGCAAATGTTATTAACTTTGGCTAATTAGGACCTCTCTAAACCTGAGAGATGTGGATTCCGGAAGCAGAGAGGAGAACCCTTGGACCAGTTTACTGAGTTACAAAGCAGCTTACGTTTGCGTGCGGCTGGTGCTTGCTTAAATCCTCAAGTAGAAAGGCTTTAGCTGAGTATATTCAGTCTGGCCTGAACTGAACAACTGTCTACAAAAAATTTGGATTCATTCCCTGGGGGCACCAGGACTTGGATTGTCAGACTGTAATTGTTCAGACGGGGTCCACCTCGTCCAGAGCATTTTAAAAATGCGAGAAGGCCCACTTCCTCTCAGAACACTGGAGAAAGGAAAGCATTCATTAAGCGTGATGCAGCCTGCTTTCTGGATTAAGAAGTGTAGAGATGCTCCTTTCCAGATGCTAGATTCTCCTGGATCTAATCACGGCTCCCGACCACAGGGGGCGGAGGTCCTGCTTTTTCCCTGGTCCTACCCGCCTTGACGGTGATGCTCACCCAGTGTCACCTGGTGTCATCTCGTCACCTGGCATCAGGCAATCATCGCACCAGGTTCAGCCGCCGTCGGGTTCCGCTGAGCGGCCGCCGTCCCGGGCTTTTGCGCAGTGAGCTGCAGGGCTGCGTGTCGCAGCCTCACAGACTTGCAGGATGTCCTCGGTCTTCGCTCAGGGACACAGAGGTCCTCTGACATGCAGGTTCAGTAACTGGTTTCTGTGTCTGTCCTGGCTCGTGTTTTCCAGTATGTGCCGGCAAGGCGAGCTGCGCGGGCCCCGACGATGCCTCCTGCAGGCAGGGGTGTGCGAGGGGCCCTCCCGCGCTGAGTCCTCTGCCACCTGCGGCTGCGGGGTGGACGGGCACGTGGACTGAAAACCGGGCCCTGCCTGGGAGCCCGGTGGCACCGCCTGCGAGACCACGTTAAATACTCCCCTGCAGACACCTTGCTCCTCCCTCCAACCAGGGCAAGTGTGAGCGCCGTGGACGCACAGCCACCACAGACGCGGGGTGAGCTCCACGCCAGCCTGGCTGTGTCCCAGCCGACCGCGGGCTGTTTGCTGAGAAGTCTGGAGTCGTGGGTGAGGACTCCAGCCCTGGGGCGCGGTGCCTGTGTCTGGAGCGTGGCTCCTCTCAGCGTGACCCCAGGCGTCCCCTCTCCACTGTCGCACCCGCACGTGCGTCCGGCCTCTGCTGCTGTGTGCGTGCGCATCCCTCTCGTACCGAAAGGCGTGAAAGGAGGTTGAAAGTGCTGTTAACGTTGACTCATAAGCTGATCCGTGTTTAGTGAATTTCCAAGCAAAATTTCAGTGTCTTTTCTTTTAGAACTAGACAGGACAGTTTTTGAAGGTCATAATGAAGAAGAGCAAGAAAATACAGATGTTTTTGTAAATTGGTAAGAGGTCCTTTGTCGTATAAATGAGACGCTGCATTGATTACCCTGGAGGGGGTGACTGAAAGGACTCACAGACCCCGCAGGGTGCACAGGACACACAAGTGAAGACAGAGGAAGCAGCGTGGTCCCCTCCACCCCCGGTCCTTCCTCACCTCCACAGGATGTATGAACCCCTAACAGATACATCTCAACGCCAGATGAAATCAGTGAGGAAAAGGTAAATTATTCCACAAATTATATCTCAGTGTGTTCTAGGCATTTGCCGTTTCTCTGGAGCAATCATTTGTATTTCATGATATAAATGACTTTTAACATGGCTTACTGGTGGCCCAGGGACTCTTCTGATGGTCATACAGCAGGAAGATACCAAGAACACACAAGTTTCAGGGAAAATATGTTATTATAGTTCTCTGTCAAATTTTCAGAACTACACGACTGTGGCATGGATGTTGGAGAGGAAGATGTTTGTAGGCCCCCACGTTGTCACTACAGTGTAGGGATTTCAAAAGCTTGACGAACAAAAAAAAAAAGAAGAGAGTGAGAAAAACACCGTATTTTTTGTTTTATCTTAAGTTTTACTGGAATTCCATGAAATTGACTAAAGAATTTCCTTTCATTTGATTTTTAGATATTTTCTATTTTACTACCAGGCAGACGACTGTCTAATCATAAAATTTTAAACACTCATATCTTTTCCAGTTTCTTTTTTTTATACAGCAGTGTTTTGCTAGCCATACGTAAAAATGTCCTTTAAAGACATATGTTTAAATGTACTTATCATCTTCAGAACATTTGTTACTTATCACTTGTGCTTGTAATTCACTCCATTCTGTCTTCCAAGCCTGTTTCGGGGACAGGAGGTTCTTTGGAGACTGAGCATAGCTATGCTAGTTAATACAAAATTGTCTATTTTCTCATTATTATAAACCGATATACTAGCATTCCATGTTGCATTCTGCTGGCCTGGCCTCTGGAAGTCCAGGTTCATTTAAATCAGTTCCTTAGAGCTTCAGTTAAATGTCCTTTATCCTCCAGAACTGAGATAAAAGGAACATTTCACAGCAGAGGACAGAAATAAGACCCTACACAGTGAATCACATGTGGAGCAGCTGAAGGTTGCAATGAGCAGCTTTTCACTTCCTTGGTCAGAAAAATCAAAGATTCCACAACAACTTTGTTTATAATATTACTATTACATTATAATACTGTAGTGTTTTGCTCTCTCTCTGTATATTCCAGTTTTATTCTCATGACTAATTCTCAGCCAAATACACTTGTATATATATATTAATAGTCAAGATACATTTGCAACAGAAAAAATGTTTTCTGTGGATAAAGGCAAACGAGGATTGGAAAAAAATTTCATCAGCACAAATGCACTCTCTTTTTCTGTTCTTTATAAATTAGAAAGCTTCATCAGTGATTGCTTTAAATTGCAGCCTCCTAATCTTACCTCCTAGCAGGCCCGTAATTACCAAGTCCTTGTCTGTTGCCCACTGATTTTCCATTTGTCATGTGTCTGTTTTGGAAGGAGAGGAGATCTGCACAAAAGTCTAACATCAGAGGAGGGATGATGATAAAAGCTGAAAATGTTCTGCCAAACAAGAATAACGCCACTCTCATTTCATTTCCACTCCATTTTCTTGTCTACATCACAGTCTGTCTTAAAGACTCCCGCGGCAGCTGGGGTATTTACAAAAGGATGCTGATGTTTCAAAGTCAAGGACAAGTTTGGCAGCAGCACTGAACCTGATGTGAGAAAATAAAAGAATGAAGATATTCAGCCTTACATGCTCGTGGAGGCCTGCTGGCTTCCCTCTTTTCTTGAAGCTAATTATATAAGCACCTCTTGCTAATGTGAATGACACTCTTTACTTTTGTTTATGTATATATATATAAAGTATTATTAATGTGTATATATATATATATATCAGTTGAGCATTTATAGATGTTTTCTAAATTAATTTCACAAAGCAAAACAAGGTAACTGAAGAATGAAAGCCATATGATACTTAAAACACAACAGCCATGGAGAAGCCGCTTCAGAATACTGCAATTTTAGGATGAGCTCATGCTCTGAGGCAGCCTGGCCAGAGGTCGTGTGGGGTGATGGAAAAACACTGGGGACAGAAGTCAGGAGATGGGGCTTTTTGTAGTTTTTTCTGACAGTTTTCAGCTGTCTCTTTTTCCTCATTGGTAAAATGAGAGTGTTGGGCTATTTAAATCTGATGATGTCACAACGCTCAGGGTTCAAACACTACCTGATGTTTGCTTGTCAGCACGTTGTCACTAAGGTGCAGGGGTTTTAAAAGCTTGATGAACAAAGGGAGAGGAATCACGCAGAACATTGTTTAGTTTTGTCCCAGGTCATCCATCAGATTAAAACACCTTGTGCTTTGGGAAGCATGCAAGGCACTTCATTAGTTATTCTATGAAAATCACTCTCCACTTAACAACTGAAGAAACTGAGAAAGAGAATTTGAGTTTGTCAAGGTCACGCAAGCTGTGAAGGGCAGAGTCGAGATGTGACCTAAGATCCACTGTCTCCAGGAACAAAGCTGCTTCCCCAACTCTCTGACTTGGCGTAATATTTATACCTAGATTATGACGACATTAATGAATGCTATACCAATTTTTACACACAAAATAGAAAGCAATATTTGGCACAATTTGAAGAAATGCTGATGGAACTTCGGATACTGATGCTTGAAATTATCTTTTATAGAATGATTATTTTGGAAACAGGTATCATTTAAATTTGTCCGCACTATTAACTTCCCACAATGCTTCAGTATAATGGATAACAGAAATAAAATGGTTTTCTAACTTCCTCACTTATTGGTCGGTATTTACTGACACGGCCATGGTTCCGGTGTGGTGAATAGATAGGATCAGAGATGAGCAAAGTCCATAGAAATGGGAATTGGAAGCTTTATAATGGGAGCTAGACTAGGGCTGTCTTCCCATCCAGTGGTCTCTGATGCAGTGATTCTTGGGACAAAAAAAAAAAAAAAATACTATGGTTTTAAAGTGGAAAAAAAAAGGACACTTTATTACAGGCAAGAAAGTGGAATAGACAGTGGGATAGAAATTGAAGTTCCAACATATACCAAATAAGGGTTCCAGAAAGCGCCAGTGAGGAATGGGGGAGGGGGTTTTCTGGAACTGAAAGAAAGGACATGAAACTTCAGTATGCCAGAAGCACAGTATGTCTGTCATAACAAATAAAAACAAATGTATTCATAGGCATGTTATAGGAAGCCTGTGGACCATCAGATATGAAAATAAGTATCTAAACAGCTGCCAAATAGAAAAGAGAGAATGTCTCCCAGAAAATGACCATCGTCAAGTTTACTCTTCAGGAAAATGAACATCATAGAGTGACAGAATGGGGGAGCTACTCTGTTAGGGAAATAGTAGTAATGACCTGAATAGAAGTCAGGGAAAATATGAAAGGAAAAGACAAAAACCGTGTCAGAAGTGAAAAAAAATTAGGTGGCTTATAGTGAATCAATTGAAATATAATATGAAACTTTGCAGAAATACAGAAAAATAGCAAAGAAGATGAAAATGAAATAAATAAAAGCAAAATGTTCAGAGGAAAAGTGGTTGAAATGGAAGGCAGGAAAAATGGCCCCAAATAGACATAACTGGAAGCCTTGGAGAAGTAAAACAAAATAAAGGAAAAGAACCAATATTTAAGAGAACAATTCAGGTTAAATTTTCCAGAAAATTGAGGAAAGACTTAAATCTGTTTATTGAAAGGGGCCATTGTTTTCCTGGAAAAGTTGAACTGAAATGATTAAACTGAGACATAGCCTATTAAAAGGATTCATTGGACCTTCTGGAAAAAAAGTTACTTATATTGCTAAGTGAGTTAGGCCAGCTTGAGACCAAGCAGTCCTCCAAGGATAAGGCCCCAGGACGAAAGGACTGAAGGTGCAGGAACTCAGGGAGCAGAACGCACGCATGGTCCACAGGGGACACTGCCTGGAGGAAGGCCGTCTTCCAGGTGGTAGGCCTTAGCAGAGCTGATGCTGAAAACTTTGTCCTGTTAACTGATGAGCGAAGATCAGAGCAAGGATGCTCTATGTCCTGACAAATTAGGAAGAAAGGTGTAAATAACAGCAAGCAGAGGAAGAGAAAAGGGGAAAGTAAATTAAATCCTTGACTATTGTGTAGAAAAGAAGTGTGAGTCATTAAGCCTCACAGGCCCAATAGTGATGCTTACGGTTATGTAAGAAATTCAAAAGAGGGTTCTGCTCTATAAAAGGTACAGACATCCACTTAACAACTAGCACAAAGCTTAAGCCTTCCAAAAACACCAAAGGGATTTAAAAAATAAGAGCAAGGAAGACTCACCATATAAAGAAACAATAATATTACATAATACATTCCGTTACTGTCACATAAAATTATATGACAGATCCGAGACCAAACATACCAGTCATATCAATAAAAGGTGAATGGGCTGAACTCACCTGTTAAAGTAAAACTGTTTTGCCAATGGCACACAGAGTAAAACCCCACTCTGTGCTGTAAACAAAGACACACCCAAGACACATTGATTCAAAAGGCTAAGCATAAATGGATGAGGGACCATATATCAGGCGTGGAAACAATGAGAAGATTGGTGTTACAATTCTGATTTCAGATAAAGTAGAATTCAGGCAAAAAAAGCATTAAAGATACTTTAAGTGCCAAGAATCAAAATTCATAACAAAGATATAAATATGTATGCATCAAATAGCTACTACCTGCACAAAGCAGGAACTACAGGAGACGCGAGGAGAGAGAGACATAATAGAGACTAAGAGAGAACTTCACAGACCATGTGATAAAAGGCAGGGCGAGTGCACAAGTAAGAATGCAAAGGACCTAGGAGACATCTGGAATATGAGTAGACATTGTATCTATAGCTCACTATATAAATATATATATATATATATGTATATATGTATATAAATACATCCTGAAAATTGAGAATATATCTTCCTCATAACTGCAGATAGACCAGGTACAAAAATTATACGTAGATCACATATTAGATCATCAAGGAAGCATTTGTAAATTCTACATAGTAATTATATTGCAAACAACATTTTTTAATCACCCCCCCCAATTCTAGAAATTTGAAAAGGAATTAAAATAAAAACTCCTCGAATTCTTTCTATTTGTAAATGTAAAGCCTTCTATTAGGTAACTCAGTGAAGAAGGGAAACTAAAATTTCCCTGAATTGAAATTTCTGAATTTCTGGAAAAAACAAGAACTTACATTACAAATCAGAATCAATGGGATACATTTAAAGTGGTGACTAGAGGGAAATGTATAGCCTCAAATAGCTCTAGTGATGAAAACAAAAGAGAGAAAATAGATGTATTTACAATGTAAAAAGCTATTTAACACACAAAGTAAACAGGACAAAAACACAATAAGAAAATGATTACATAAAAGAAAACATGGAGTATGGAACAGAGAAATACTGGATAAAACTAATAACTCAAAATCTTGGTTCTTTGATGATATCAAAAAAAAAAAAAAAAAAGAAAATCCACTGGCCAAATTCATCAAGAAAAATGGGAGGAAGCACAAATACACAGAATATCTGTGGACACAGAGGACCTTGAAGCGACAGAAAGGATTTTTACACCTCTACGGAAATATATTTAAAAATCTCAGTAAAATGAATGATTTCTTAGGGAAATAAAATTTATCCAAGTTAATCCCAGTAGAAATGAAAGGCTTCTATCTGTTTCCATAGAAGAAATAAAAAAGTTATCAAGACTGCAAGCCAGCCGCACCCTGGGCACTATCGCAGGGGAATTCCACCAAATCATTACATGACCAGATAATCTCAAAGTTAAAAAAATTTGTAGAAAAGTGAATGAAAACTTCTAAATTCATTTCATAAATCAAAATATACCCAAAAGAAAATACAGATCAATATTACTTAAGAATATTGGTGCAAAAATACTAATTTTAATATCAATAAACAGATTCAGAACCACATCTGAAGCACAGCACACCATGAGAAAGTGATGCACACCGTGAATGCAAATCGATTTAGTATTAGGACATCGAGCAATGTTTTTCATACTATGTTATTAATACCACACTCATGAGCCTAGGAAGAAAAATCACATTATTATCTTCAAACGTGGTTAAAAAGGCTTTGGAAAAATTCAACACCTGTCTTACTAAAAACTTTCAAGAATATAGGTATGCATGGATCCTTTCTTAACATCATAATATAAAAATACCTCATTCTTAGCATCAGACCACTAGTGGGGAGACAAGAGGCAGTCCCTTCATGGTCAGGAACAAGGCAAGAATATTAAGCAGGTTACGGAAGCCAATGCAATGAAGAAAGAACAGTTAGGGACACAAGGCTTAGAAGAAGAGTCAAACCCTTATTAATAGCTGATACGAAGCCCTAGAGAAGCAACAATAAGACCAACTCACATCATAAAGGAATTCCTCAGGGTAGCAGGATATAAACTTTGCACACAAAAATCAATAACCTTTATATACAGAAAAAAATAACCAATTAGAATATAATGGAGGAGAAAACCCCATTTACAACAGCAACAAAAGAAGATAACATACTTAGGAATACATTTAATAATTTAAATGGATTAAATTCATCTATTATATTCTCAGAATGGATTAAAGAAAGTCTAGCTAATGCTGCTGACAAGAGCTATCTATGTACTTCAAACACAGGGCTTTGGAAGGGCCAAAAATGTAAAAAGGGAGAAAGATAAACCACGAAGCTATTGTCTTGAAGAAAGCCAGATTAGCTCTAGCAGAACACAGTTATGGGGAACGGCATTAAGAAGAGTAATGAAGGAAATTTCTAATAAAAGCAAATATTCCCTCCAGAAGATATGAAAATCATGTCCCTTAGTCACCTAACCCCATGGCCTCAAAATATTTAAACCAATAGAAAAGGGATGGATTATAAAACTCACTGACAAATTTACTCTGGTAGCAGAGACAGAGCATTTCCCCCTGAATGTGTTGCCTCATTCAGTCCTCACAGTAATCCTACAAGGTAGACGCGATTATTACCTCCAGTGGAGGAAACTGGGAGCCCAGAGTGGTTAAGTGACTTGCTAAGAGGCACACAGCTGGTAACTGGTAGGCCCACGAATCAGAATCTGATAGTCTGGCCCAGAGCTTGTGTATCCAGGCCCAGAAGGCAGAAGGGGAGACCTGGCCGATTCGCTGTGACCTTAAGTTACTTGACTCGCATCACGTAGTCCTCAGTTACCATCCGCAGAATGAATGTGTGGGTGCGTGGTGCCTGACACACAGGGCTCTTGGTCTCAGTAATCGGTAGCCTTCCGCGGCCTCAGCACGTGTCACACCACCTAATCCAGCGCTCCCTCCTGAAGAAGGGGCTGTCCCTTCACTCCCTGAGTCATTTCTTGCGTGTCGCTCTAATTTGTCTTCCTCAGGTATAGAAAGATTCCGAGCAAAAACCTCAAGGAATGAACTGCCAGAGGACAGGCACAAATAACTCAAGCCAGAACTACAACCGACTAGTAAACACGTCTTAAGAGTAAAGGTCACCCCCACTAGTGTTCAAAAACATGAAAAATTAAAACAACATTCTCAAATATCAGGTTGGAAGCCATTTGAGCAGTTGTTAATACTCAGCGTTGTCCAGGTATGAAAATTTATCCTCATCCGCTGCTGGTTGGAATTTTAACCTGTACAATCTCTCTGAAAAGTTTGTATCAAACTTAAAAAAAAGTTTATAAACTATGACCATAATTCTCCTTCAAACATTTAAATGGTGATAACAACAAACATTTATTGAGTTCCTATGACGTGCCAGTGGCCCAGAATGTAAGGCGGACGGGGGAGCGCACAGCCTTGGGGTTTCCCGCTCCAAGTTCCCCAGATCGGCCAAGGAAGCAGGCACCACATCACAGGGAATTTTCTGGAAACGCCACCCTGCCTTGAAGTCCCCGCCAACCACAGGACTCGAAACTATCCTTCCTGGCAATCAGGCCTGACGGTGGTCGCCACGGAGCTGACGGCAGAGCTGAGCTTGGGCTGGGTTTGGAAGCCGCCAAGGGGAATCCCGTCAAGTCCCGGCTGGACCCCGCCGCGGGGTAAGACAGCCCAGGGCCAGGGCACCGACTCGTTGTTTTCATTCCCTTCTCCTAATTTTCCCTTGTCTTTTCCATACCCTGTGTTGTAAACGACACTTTCAAACGTCTTTCTCTTGTCCCCTTTACCGATTATTTTCTTCTTGAGGACAAGCGATGCTGCCCTTGCATCACACATCACAGGGAGCGCAGCGCCTTGCAGACGCTCAGCGAGGACTGACGGGCGGAATTACCGCTCCCTGAGTTTTCTCATATCGTCACCTGATAGGTCTCCTTGTGTTTTCAGCAAAGAAGGCCACATAAAAGGGCCCAGGAGATTCCAGGCAAAGAACGTGCCTGCAGCGGAGCGCGGGCGGGCCGCGCGGCCCACTGACGCGCACAGCTCTGCGTGCGGGCGTTTCCGGACGGAGGCAGCCGGGGTACATTTTCTCACGCAAGTTGCATTTGTTTTTTCTTGGGTTGACATCCCAGGTTCACTGTGTAAGGTTCACATTTAGGACAGAAAAGGAAAAGGAAAAAGATTTTCAAGTGAGGCTTTTACAATTCACTTTTTTTTTTCCAGGTCAATCAATGATGGAAATTAGGAAGCAAAAAGGAAGAGGGAAGGAGGAGGAGAAATGAGAAGAAAACCCTCAGCCCTGGTTTATAGAAATTGATCCTACATCTCTATTGGAATATTTGACCAGGTCTGAAACGCAGCTTTTTAAATTTAGGAGGAAGCTTTGCCGTCTAAGCAGCAGGCAGCTGCCAGCCCCGAGTCCAGATTATTTTATTCCTGGACCTTCTGCTGCAGAGGGGGCTGGATCTGGCTGTAGCAGACGTTCTTCTCAGCTTAGAAGTGGGGTTGGATGACAGTTAGGGTCCAGTGGAATCTAAGCCAATGTATTTCAACATTTATTTGAAGTGGATATTTTGTAAAATCATCTACTTAATTCACAACCCAGTGGGTTAGAGTTCAGATTTCCAATCAACTTGCAATCTATTTATTAATTCAAGAAATATTTAATTAAATAAGCCACCTGTTTGTTGTCCTGGGTACGGGGATTGCTGTGGATGGGGGCAGGCCGAAGTGATGCCCTCAAGGCGCACGTGGTTCAGCGACTCTTTAGGAAATACATCGCATGGTTGATTCACAGGCCGACGTGTCCCGAGACGAGAACCACACGGTCCTCGGGAAAGGACTTAATTGCCACGCATGCTGAGTACGTTCGCCTCTGCGCTTATCCAGCCCGTGTGGATTTCTGTCGGGTGATCTTCAGGAGATACTTCTCAGACGGGCTGGGGAATTCGCCGGCTTCCTAGACCTCGTTTTCCAGGTGTCCGTCGTGTCTGGAATTGCAGGTCTTGGGGGCGAGAACTTCGGCACTTCTGGCTGTGCCGCTCTTCATCAGGGCCGCGCCCTGCAGCTCAGGCTCTGGGGCGGGAGGCCGGGCCTCCGCGCGGGGCGCCGCCGTCTCGCCGTCGCTGTCACGGCCACGCTGATGAGACGCGGCTGAGTGCATTCCGCCCAGCGCCTTCGCATGGCGTTGGGGTCTAAGGCACCACTCCACAGTGGCTTTTCTTTCCTCACGATACGGGTCTTAATACTTTTCTTTTTAAAGAAGAAAATTATTTTCCACATTTTTTAAAAGGAAGAAGGAAAATCTTCCAGAGCAAAGGCAGCTTCTGTTGAAATGCTGAGGGGAGGGAGGTAGAGGTTAGAAAGCTGTTGGAGCTTTTCTTTCCCAGCTGGATGCCCGCCTTTTCAGGGTATAAAACTTCTCCGAGAGGAAGCGCTAGACGCTGGCGGACTCACTGATGGCGACTCTTCCGGACTCGTTGCTGATAAAAATTAGCTGGTCTTCCTTTAAAAACTGACTCCTTTTCCTTCAGAATAAGATCATGGAGCCTTTCTGTTTTAGAAAAGCACCGAGAGAAAGCTGTTCTGCATTTCCCCGGGGCCTGAGTGCCGTCCTCGGACGGCAAAGGCTGCCGCAGCCGCGAAGCCTCGCGGAGGATCCCGCGCGGCGGGACCTGCGGCGGCCGCGGGGCCACCGGGGCCGGGGGCGCGGGGACGCTGGGCTGCGCGCTGCGCCCGCGTCCCTTCTGCGGGGCTGCTCTGTCCCCTGCTGCACGGGGCGCCGCCGCCGGGAGCCCCTCCCCGCAGCGGGCGCCGCGCCCTGGGGTCTGGGGCCCCTGGCGTGTCCTGCTTTCCTTCGTGCAGGATTTATTCACGCACCTGCTGTAGCCTCGAAACCGCGCCAAGACTAGGGTTGCCTCTGGGAAATGGACGACGATCCCCGCCCTGACAGGGTTTAATTGTAAAGTGGGACCAAACATCCCCCGTGCGGAGCAGAGCCTGGAGCAGCTGATCCGGGAGCGACATCAAAGGAAGGGAAGGAGCGAGGGCCTGTGACGTCCTGGGCGGAGGGCTGGGGCGGCCAGGGCTGAGCCACCGCCACCTTCCCGCCTGGCGCCCATCTTGCCCAGGGCCTCGCTGGTGTCGGGTGCACCAGGAGTAAGAACCAGAATCACGCCCAGGAGGGTGAAGCCAGAGGTCAAGTGCGGACGAGGCAACCACGAGCCTGTCTCAGAGGAGGCTCGCAGGGTCTTAGGAAGCCCTCCACCGATGCCGGGAGCTTTTTGCTTGTTCTGTAGAGTGAGTTTGTACTGGGTGAGTCCTGTCCTCTGAAAAGGAGAATGAATCAGTGAACTGATACTGCTTCTTAAGGCTTCAGCACATATGAAGTGTGTACTTACCATCTCGGAGCATAAGGTACCCTGTAGGTTACAAATAGAGAGCTTTCTAATTCAGAGTCCAAATTTAGTCCGATGGTTTCTAGCTCTGGCGAAAATGTAATTTTCTGGAAAAACATAGCAAGGAAACTGGATCAAGCCTTTCTGATTCTGCTCTGGACAAGTGTCTGACACCCGTTCAAGCTGGGCTGTCCGCGGTGCCCTTGTGGGCTGGACTTCCACGCAGTGAGACGCGGGGAGTGCTCTCCGAAAGGGCGAACATCTCCAAGAGACCCAGTGAAATACTCCCACTGGCCACCGCTGCCAAACGGCTTCCCCCTGCATCGTTTTGGGAAGACGAGTAACTGGATCACAGAAGGACCAAACTCATGCCCAGTTGTTCTGAGCTTCTTTGGGAAGGAATTAAACAACTGGAATAAACATCGTCCTCAGACTACAGGACTCTCTCTCCCCCTCCCTTTCTCTTTCTCTCTCTGACATCATGGACTTGGCTGGTGACATTTTAAACATAAGTGGTGATCATTCAAGGTCCTTATGATGAAAGAAATAGAAAAACATGGCTTAACTGGACTTTGATCGCAAAAAAAGTGCCTAATTGAATATTCGTTCTCAACACATGTGACTTTGGAATCTGAAGTCACTCAGGGATAATTTATTCAATACGTATTCAGTCAGCACTTGTCCAGCTCTTACCATGGGGGAGGTGCCCTCTGTCAGGCCCTTGGGTTCACAAGACTCCGTCCCTTTTCTCTAGAATCCCAACATCCGGTCAGGGAAGCCAGGCGCATCTGAAAGGGATTTTATTCTGCTGCAGTTATACAATAAAATAAGGCACAATATGATACGGAGGGTAAAGGAGGGGAGAGGCCAGTTTTATCCACGAATACCTTAAAAAAAATCTGTGAAATAGCTTGGAAATGGATCCAGAACTGGAGAGATCAGTCACAAGATGGCCAGAATTCAGAAGGACAATTCATGCAGAAGAAACAACCTGCATGAAGAAAGACAACGCGCTGATTACATTAGGAAGAACAGAACTTCACCAGTGTGGGGGGCTTTTAAACACCAGAATGAAAAGTTTGAAACAGAAAGCCACTGAATATTTTATGACAAAGGAGCGACATTCTCTGCTCTGTATTTATGGAAGCAAGCCTGATGTTGGTGGCTGTAAATAGCACAGGTTTGGAAGAGGCTAGATGGCAGGAGAGGGGATATCAGTTCCAGTCATGAACTTGGGCAGTGACAGCGCTAAGATAAGGGTGGATGGAAGGAAGTGGCTTTCACGATTGTTAGAGTGGAATTAGAGAGGCGCTGATGGTATGTCTGAGTAGGAATGGTTTGTCGTGTGTCTGTGGGGAGTACGTGGTAAATTCTGTTTAGAAAATGTTGTTTTGAAGGTTTGGAAATCTTGTATCAAGATGTTAATCCGGCACATCAAAATGTGGTTTTGGGGCTCATAAGACAGATCAAACTCCAGGCAGGGGCTGGTACCTCACAACTCAGTAGTGCTGGTTGAAGCCACCAGGGTAGAACTCACAGCCGAAGGAGAATCTGTGGGGTGAGGAGGGGAGAGAGTGAATATTAAGGCAGGTGGCAGCTCTAACAGTGATGGCAGTGACAAAAGCAACTAAGTCCCAACCTTCAGTGTCTGTGGCAGTGACCTTCCAACGTGGCCCTGATTGGTTCTCAACTCCTGGCGTCCTGTCCATCTTGGTTGAATAGACTCCCCTAACCCCCACCCAAAATCACGCCCTCCCTGGAACCTCAGACTATGAGGAAATAAGGTTTTTGCAGGTGTAGTCAAGGTAAGGTGAGGTCACTCTGCTGGGTGTGTCTGTAAATCCAATGACTGTTGTCCCTCTAAGAAGAGGGAGATTTGTAGACACAGACCCAGTGTAGAGACCACGGGATGATGGAGGCAGTGATACATCCACAAGCTGACAATGGCCAAGGACCGCCAGCAACCACCAGAAGCTAAGAGAGAGGCAAGGAAGAGGTTCTCCCTTCCAGAAGGAAGCAACCTGGATGACACCGTGATGTTGGACTTGCCCCCTGAGCTGTGATAGAATGCTACTGTAGGCCACCTGATTTGTGGTACTTTGTTACAGTGGCACCAGGAAGCTAACACAGGGTCCGGTGCCATTCTCTGTCACATTGGATGGTGCTGGCCTGCCTGACCAGTGAATGTCGCTGGAAAGGTACCTCACAGCATCCACCTCGCTCTCTATTGGAGGGCTCTGTCTGGGGAAAGCTGGCCACTGTGTCTGAGGACGCACAGACAGCTCAGCAGAGAGGTCCCGGGGGGGGGGGGGGGGACCGCGGCCTCGGCCAGCCACCAGCACTGACTTGCTGGATCTGAGGTCAGGCTGCACAGGAAGCAGGTGTCCCAGCCCCAGTATGGCCTTCAGATGTCTGCAGCCCTAGCAGGCATCTGGACTGCAACCTCCCAGGGAGCCTAAGCTGGACCGGCCGGTACTGCTGACCCCAGACTCCTGACCCACAGAAACTGTGTGAGCTCATCAGTGTTTGCTTTTTTAAGCTGCTAATTTTGGGGGATAACGTGCTACACACTCAAGCAAAATGGATTCTCATTTGGGAGGTTTGGGGCCTCTTTTATGGCTGTACCTGAAGCAGGTTATGGGGAATACGGTCTCCTTAATGGCTGAGCTTGCAGATTACTTCTGGCTTTTGCTAAGTTCAGTTCCCAGAGGATTCTTCAAGGCCCACCTAGCCATCATGGGATTTTTTTCAGACAAGAATTAAGGTTTCCTGGGCAATACCCTCCCCTCCAGCGCCAGCAGGGTTCTGACCTGTTTATTTCTGGTCAGTTGCCTGGGGGCTCACCAATCCCAACTTCACTTCTGGACCTGCTTTTCCCCGTCTCTTGCCCCTCCCATGCTTCTTTCACCATCGAAGCATCTTAAATAACAGGCGTGGGGGTGGAGCCTGGTACCTGACGCGGCTCCAGGCCACTCTGTCCAGCTGAGGAGCCTTACAAGCTCTCGCCACTCGAAGCTCTGCTCAGTCTTGTTCTCTTCTATTCGGGGCCAGAAGCACTGGCTTCTCTAACAAGGGAATTTCTTATTTTCGGATGTTCTGTATTTCCTGTAATTTTTACTTAAGAACTATTGAAGTTTTGCCTAAGCTTATTTCACGTGTTGCTAAGGACGGCCCAAAGCAGACCAAACACAGGGAGTGATGATTGGACCCTGTCTGCCTTACCGGGGACTCTGCCAACCACATCAGCACAGGAAGCAGTTTCGCCAAATAGCTCAGCACAGCACGTGAGGCTGTCTAGGGTCCCTGGACACCTACCTGCTGCTGCCTGCTAAAACAATGCACATATTTTAGGGTTTCATTAGGGCAGCACCCACTTCAAAGTACTAATTTCTATATTGCTTTACTGTTGACTAATTGCTGTAGAAAATAAAGGGCCCAACCCCACTGCTGTAACAGAGAACATTTATTTCCTGCTTGTCTAACTAGACCATATGTGTCCACCTTAGAGTTGCTCAGTGTCGGAGGTTCTGTTCCTTATATTTTATTCAGGAACTCAGGCTGCCAAACCACTGCCGTCTTCACATTGCTGGCCAGTGTTCCACCAGCACGCAAGTACAGAATACGGGGGATTATGCATAGAGTATTTTTATGGGTCTGACTTGGAACATACACAAGTCATTCCCACTGGTTGTATGTGAAGCTGGGAAGTGTAGCCT
This sequence comes from Camelus dromedarius, assembly GCF_036321535.1. NCBI lineage: Eukaryota > Metazoa > Chordata > Mammalia > Artiodactyla > Camelidae > Camelus > Camelus dromedarius. The sequence continues at coordinate 3,358,342 of NC_087441.1, forward strand.
GACGGTGGCCTAAAATACAAGCAAATAGGGTTGATGGTCAGCTAGCCATCTGCCACAGACATTGAATCTTGAGAAATACTATCACTTAAGGAATAAGTATCAGAAGAAAGAAAAGATGAAATTGAAAAGAAGTTATTAATAAATTAATAAATAAATTCAAAACAAAAAAAGAAAAGAAGCTATTCTAGTGGGATGTGAACCAGCCATATTAAGTGATAAATAAATAAATCAACGAACGAAACAAGGAAAGTGACAGTTCTAAGGATGGAGGGTCAGGTTTTGCGCTTTGGTACTGTAAATCCTCCTGTCACCACTTACATCTTCAGAGAAATATACTACGCACGTTACATATGTGCATGTGTGTCTGTGTCTGTGAGTGTGTGTATCTAGACATGAGCCACGTTTAAACACCGGGTTCGTGCAGTGAAGCAGAGAGCAGGCGGTAGACAGTTACTCACGCCTAGAGCATCTCCGATCTTAAAACTGCATTGAAACTGTGGAATGAAATGCAGCCTAAGCACATTAAAGCTATGCATGCACTGGCTGTAAAGCGAGCTGACTTAGTTCCACTGACCAGATCAGCAGGCAGTGTGGCGGAGCGTGGGGAACAAGGGCTCGGGTTCAGCCAGCTTTGGGCGGGAACCGCGGCTCTGCGTCTCCCCAGCCGTGGAGCCCTCGCGGCATCTCAGGCTCCCCCCACTTGAGACGGGGGCAGCAACCCTAGTGCTTGTTTTGTACGGGGTTTGATGGGATTGGTTAACATAATAAATGGAGATCAATAAGCGTAGTTTCTAGGACAAAGCAAAATATACAATGATGGCCATTTTGTTCAGTTTTAAAGAAAGCGTCCAAGCAGTGGGTGGCTGTAGCTGGAGCAGGAACTCCGGGGCTGCCAGGCTTCCCACCCTCCTTCACCCGCAAGGAAGAGCCATGTGAAGCGATATGGTAGAAAAATTAACCCTGCCACGCGTGGGACGTTTACACTCTAGTAAGTGAAGTAAATAGAGCTTTTGGGTGGAAAATCCAAGAGGTTAGAACCGAGATTTCCATGGCCCCTTTTGGTTTCTTTACCATTTAGATTTCATCTTTTATTGTACATTGCGGGTAGTGATGAAATGTACCACCCAGTACTTCTCTCATCTCTCTGTCTTCTAACTCTGATTTATAAAGCCAGGTGGCTGCAACCTGGTGGGAGCCAGGAGACAATGAGCCTGGGAGATGACTCTTTTTTTTAAACTTTAAAAAATAATTTTTATAATTTCTTCTTCTTTTTTCTTTTAAATTAAAGTATAGTTGATTTACAATGTTGTGTTAGTTCCTGGTGTACAGTAAGGTGATTCAGTTACATATATTTTATGTTATGTAGATTCTTTTTCATTGCAGGTTACTACAAGCTGTTGAATGTGGTTCCCTGCGCTGTACAGGAGGACCCTGTTGTTTATCTATTATTCACATAGTAGTTTGTATTTGCTAATCCCAAGTAAGCTTACATTTTGTCTGGGACTCAGACTGGAGGGAAAATCAAGATTTCCTGCTCGGACTCATGTTACCACACTGCGAGCGTTTATAAAGGTTTGAGGCTGAATTTCTAGTAATCAATAATGTGCTAATTTTTCTGGAGAACCTATTGTGATGTGTGCCAATGGGAGACTAGCAGAGAAGGAATTTTCAGAATTTCTGATTCCTGGTTCTCTTCACAGAAGAGGGAGAATAATAGTGATAAGTAAGAAAATAAAACAAGTAAATAAGCCTTCTACCTTGTTTCCTGTGCTGTGCTATTTAAAAATGTCTGTATCCTATCTATTATCATCATCATCACCTAAATATCCTTTATTTTAGTAAATGTTGGGAAACATTTATACAATGGGATACTACTCAGCCATGAAAAAGAATAAAAATAAAGCCATTTGCAGCAACATGGATGGACCTGGAAATCAGCATTCTAAGTGAAGTAAGTCAGAAAGAGAAAGAAAAATATCATATGATATCACTTATATGTGGAATCTAAAAAAAAGAAAGAAAGGAAAAAGAGGACACTAATGAACTCATCTACAAAATAGAAACAGACTGGCAGAGATAGTAAACAATCTTATGGTTACAGTGGTACGGGGATGGAAAGGGATAAATTTGGGAGTTTGAGATTTGCAAATGTTAGCCACTATATATAAAAATAGATAAATAACAAAATTCTATATAACACAGGGCACTATATTCACTATCTTGTAATAACCTTTAATGAAAAAGAATATGAAAATGAATATATGTATATATATGCATGACTGGGACATTATGCTGTACACCAGAAATGGACACATTGTAACTGACTGTACTTCAATAAAAAAAAATGATGGGAAACATTAATCATTTCTAACCCATATATTGGAGACTGCTTGATAAATTACTTCTTTCAGTTCTATAAATGATTCCAGAGTGTCTTCTGTAAGTTTATTCACATCATATTGAGTACAGTTTGCTTAGGGCAGTTTCTAAATATGACTCATTATTGGAGTAAATCAATTGCTGTGCCCCCTTTTCCAGTCACTATCTGGGCTGTTCTTACGTTAACGTGGTAACATGGTTATGTCCAATTCTGTGCTATGCACTCAATAATGTTATGATGCCTAAGGAACAATTAAAACATGCCAGAAATACCAGTTAATTCATTAGTTTCTTTCTCAGTAACAAAAATATTTTTATGATGTCACCTGTTTCTATTGGAAAGAAACAAAGAAAAATTTATAAGTTGTTACATAAAACAGTTATTAACATATTTTATACTTATTTCTAGTAGTTTTTTTTCCCATGCAAATCCACAAATATAAACTTATGCTTGTGGTGAAAAAATTTGCTTATACAAATATATATGCAGAGAGGACAACTGGAGTAACTGTACATGACATATTGTGTATAATAGGGTTATGAATCCTTTTTTGACTTAACATGATATAATGAGCATTCTTAAGTTATTAAGCACCTTTAAAAAATATTTCCTAAAAGAACTACAGTTCACATTTGCATTTTTATCATTTTCCTGTTATTGGTGCTTTGGTTTTCTGTTATAAATAGCGCCATGAGTGATATTTATTATTACAGTTTCTTCATAATTCATTCCAGGAAGGAGGATTACTGATTTAAAGCAAATAATCCTTAAAAAAGAACTCTGCACTGGCTTGCACTCGTACCAACAACGCACGTTCGCTGTGAACTGTTTTTGCTCTAACTCTCTGCTAAGATTAGAGGTGACCATGACGCATCGTTGTTTCAAGCTGTCTTTCTGTGCTTGCAGATACGATGGAATCTCCCCCACGTTGTTACCAGGCTTTTGTATTTCTTTCGTGAGCTGTCTTTCCTTGACCTTCGCCCACTGCATGTGGCGGGTTTCAGCGAGGTTAGATGAACCGCAGCAAGGAAACAGGACTGTTCCGTTATTTCCATGTGTTGATTGACACAATTATAGTGCCCTTCCTCCCCTCCCTGTTGCGTTTTCGTCACTATGATCTATTTTGAAAACATACTCATAGAAAACAGAGAGGTAGAAGGGTGGGGTGAAGGGGGGAACTGCCGGCAGAAGGCTGGCCCAAGTCCCGGCGCAGGGAGTGGGGGCGTTGGGGAGCGCTCTGGAGCAGTGCGCGCTGGGGTCTGTGACCGGCCCTGTGCTTCCTTGGCTGGGAGTACGGGGAGGTCCCACCCTGGTCCCGCAGAGCCCAGCTGGGTGACTGTCTAGCGAACACTAAGACTGGGGGCGAGAAACTATGCCTGCCAACTTGCTCTGCCCCTGAATACCCCAGGAGCAAGTTTGATTGTCACCCAAGTGGCTGCGGAATGGGGCAAAAGTAATCCGCGTGGCCTGCCTGTTGGTAAAGAATGGTTCTGCTGGGTGTGAGGGCGATCTGGCTGCAACATCTGTCACCCCTCTGATTGCCAGGGTTGATTCGGCTGATCTGGCTGGCTAGGCGGGTGTGCCCTTCCTCCATCACGCTCCATGTGCGTCCCTCTGGAAGCTGCGCAGTCGGTGGAAGAGGACGACCATCCCGAATAGAGGAGGACCGTTCTCTGTCAAGGGTGTACATGCAGCTGCGCTCCCTGCTAGACCCTCCAAACGAGCTCTCGGAGAGTGGTTCTGCTGAGAGCCTGCCTTGTTCCAACACCAAACACGGTGTCCCGTGGTGTACCGCACGGGCGAATGAGTGATGCCTGGAGTCAGGGAGGAATCCAACACAGCTTTCAACTGCTTTATTCCATAAATAGGAAGAAACATGTAGAAAACTGCTTAGCATTCTTAATAAGTTTTAAGACGGAATGAACTCTAAGAAATAGGCTGTAATACATTAGAAGAGAAGAGAGAAGAGAAGAGAGGATTCAACAGAGTTGAATAAATACGGAGATGCATGAGTTAAAAGACTGGAGTGAGATTTTTAAAACGTTAACAGTACATTTAAGTCAATATGAAGGGTTCATTTACAAAACGATGACTGTATTTTGAAGTAAAAGGTGAGAAGAGGGTCATTCCTAAATCCACTAAGTATTTTTCTTTTCCTTTTTTTAACAAATAGACTTTTATTTCTTAGAGCAGATTTAGGTTCATAGCAAAATTGAACAGGAAGTACAGGGAGGTCCCATATACCGCCCCCCCCACCACATACACAGTCTTCCCACTGCGATATTTTTATTTTTAGTTACAAGAACTTAGAAAGATTCTGGAAGTACTGAAGAAGTATGAATATTTTACATTCAAAGGTGCAAAAACTTAAGTTGGCCTCTGCCTTTTCCTCTGCACCTAGTTTCAGAAGAAAATTGTGTCGTAGTCAACATTTATGAGATAAATGCCTGTCACCCAAGAAACATAAGCCCAGAGAAGTTGTCTTTTATGCAGAAAGGCATTAAAGACAGTTTTAGATATACAAGAACTAGGAAAGTGTACTGTAAATTTGCTATTCTTATGGTTAAAAAAAACCTTGGAAACATACCAAGACGCACTGAAGCTACGATGTTAAAAGTAAAACACTGATGGTTTGAAAGCGCTTGCAACTCTTCCCATCCTGGGCTTCACCATGGACTGTGCGATCTAGTTGAGCTGCGCGTTCTGACAGGTGCTGCAGGTGGGGCCCCGCTGGAGTTTCCTCAGTCACACACCTGGCTACTCTTCTCATAGCATGTTCTTCCCCCACACATGGAAACAGAATCTCCCTCTCAACTTCATGTCCACTGAAAACAATTACTCTCTTTTCTCTTCCAGTACTTACCAATTTTGGTAAAATATTTCTGAGATTGAAGAATTACTTATTAAAAAATAAACCTAATCTGAACTCCTCTTGGAGATGTTGCTGGAGGATGGGGTTTGTCTCACACAGGAAAGCACTCAAGAGCAAGACACAGTAAAGTGAAGGTAGGTGTGTTCAGAGAAACACACACTCCATGGACAGAGTGCCGTCCGTCTCCGAAGGCAAGAGGGAGAGTGACCAGGAGGTGCAGGGTTGTTAGTTTTCATGGGCTCAGTAATTTCACATGCTAATCAGTAGTAGTGTTCCATCTATGTTGGGGGAGGGGCAGGCATTCCTGGGAGACGCCCCCCACCCCCTTTGTGGCCTTTTATGGTCAGCCTGCGAACTGTCATGGCGCCTGTGGGTGCGCCACGAGGCTCGAGGTCTACTGGAAGTCGAATCCTCCACCATCTTGGTTCTAACCAGGTTTTCCTCAATGGCTGTGTCATTTCTTCAGTGTTTGTGCCCTGCCACCTTCCCTTCTGTTTCAAAGCAAAGTTGTGAAAAGCAAACAAAAAAATTATGAATAATCATTTTATTTTTCTTTAAACCTCACTTTGAATGACCTATACATTGCATGATTTTAAATTAGGAAATGCGAATAAACCACTTCTTAGTAGGTATTGTGTCTGAGTTGTCGTTTGTTTCTTTTCCAGCTATGATCTGTTAGGGATTATGCAGGAAAGCTGTTATTCTGACTATATTTAAACAAGCATCCCTGGCAAAAATGCTGGAAAAAACTGCAAAACAAACTAGGAGTAATTAACTCTTTAAAGAACTAGAGGTGTTCTTCCTTTTCTTCTGTCCTGTTTGTTTTCAAATTCACCTAATTATCCCGAATTTTTAATTGGGAAGAAAACAAATATTTTGCTGATAAAATAAAACTTATAAAAATATAATTTTAAAATGGCTTCCATACTTTAAAAAGAAAAAGAATTGATAATCTGAGCTTGTGATGCAAGATTTTGAACAAGATAAAAATTCAAACGTATCACAGAGAATGTAAGTTTGCACAAAATTTCTGTCTACTCTTTAATAGTAAAAAAAGAAGCAAATGTTTTGAGTAAATATTTTTAAAGATTATGTTTAAAATGTAGCACTTCAAAACCTTGCAATACTTTTAAATTAAAAGATCCACAACAGGATTTATTTTGAAGTGTACATGAATATTTTAAAGATCAAATTTGGGAAATTTTCAGACTTTTAAAAACATCTGTCTGCCCCTTTCTCTCTTCTCTTTCTGGGACTCTCATTATAGGTATGTTGGTACGCTGACAGTCCCATAAATCTGAGGTTCTGCTCATGTTTCCTTATTCTTTCTCTTATTTCTGTGATTTGGACTAGACAACGTTAATTGACTTATCTTAGAGTTTTCTGACTTTTTCTTCTGCCAGCTCCTTTAATGAAATCTTCAGTTACGTTACTTTTCAACTTCTAATTCTATTTGGTAACTTTTTCTAATTTGTATGTCTTTTTTGATATTTTCTATTTGTTTTCATATGTCCTTTAAGTCTTTAGACATGATTTCTTTCATGTTTGAACATATTTATAATAGTTGATTCAACATCTTGCCTGGTAAATGCAACGCGTAGGCTAACTGAAAGATAGTTTCTGTTGACTTATTTTTCTCTCCTACACATGGGCCACACCTTGTTGCTTCTTTAAATGTCTTGTAATTTTTTGTTGAAAACTGGAATTTTAAATTGTGTAACTCTGGAAATAGGATTCTTCACCTGCCCACTTCAGAGCTTGTTATTCCTGATTTTCTTTTTGTTTTTGTTGCTTTCTTTCCTTTAATTACTTCCTTGAACAAATTCTTTAAAGTCTGTATTCTTTCTTGTGTGCAGCTACTAAAGTGTCTGCCTTGCTTATCTTAGTGGTCAGGTAATGATTGGACAGAGATTTATTTTAAAACCATGAAATAAAACCATTTATTTTAATACCATTAGCCTCCAGTGTTTGCTGCTGTGCTCTGTGCTTGTGTGGGGGATCCACCTTCAATGCTTCTGTGGTTCCCAGCTCTGCCCCAGTCTTCCTCTCATGCTTGCACAAAGTCGCAGGGCTCAGCGGAGGTGAGTGTTTAGGACCTTCTAAGGTCTTTGCTGGGAACGCATACAGCCTTGCATACAAGTGTTGACTTTTAGATTTCCAGGAACATGCTTGAGTTTTTCGTCGTTTCTATGGATATCTCGTTCCTCCAATTTTCTTTTTAACTTTTTTGTGAACCTCTTGTTTTATCCAGATATTACCCCCTCCTCAGGCAGCTGTCATGTTAAACAGTTACCACTGATTGTTTCCAAAATATGTCAGGGGGGAAAGAGTTCAGAGCATGTGACTCCAGACTGAGGTCAAATAAAGAGAAGCCCTGAAAGTGAGGGTTTCCAGGAAGCTTCCGGACAAGTCAGACAGTGACCGTTCACTGAGGGTGGAGCTCCGACCCAGCCCCTCCCCACCCTGAGACGGCTGGGTGCTGGTGTTCTGAGCTCCTGCAGTTGAGAGGCTGTGGGTTCTCAAGGCTGCACAAACGTGGGCGAGGAAGATGACGACAGGGCAAGTTAAAACACCCAAACCCTCACTGTTTTTACTGCAGACCTGTCATTTTCCTTGAATAAACTCTACCTGGATTGTTGCAAGCCTTTGTTGTTCAGCCAGAGTTCTGAAAAAGTTGGTTTGCCATTTTTGCTAGTGTTCTCATGGATTTTATGGAGGCACAATTTTCATAAAGTGGTCCTTACTACTGTGAGGGGGCCTTACTCTCTTCTTCTGGGTGTCGCCTCCCCCTCTCCTTTCTCTTCTTACCAGGAACACGGAAGGCATGTCTGGAAGAGAACAGGGTCTTCTTACTGTGAACACGATGGTCCCACAGGAAGGACAGCAGAGCAAGAACAAAACAGAGTCTAAATCTTTCATACTGTTGAACTATTGTATCAGTCTGGCACTGGGATGCCATTTGTGGAAGAGAAAAAAATCATTTATTTTTAAAATTATTGTTTGATTTTTGTTATTGCTGTTACTATTACTTACAACTGAATGCAAATGCAGTATATGGCAGAGAAATCATTTTCGAAAAGCATTAGTCAATTAATAATCTCCTTTGCACAGACCAAGTATAGGGTCAATAGGAAACGCTTCCTACATGACAGTTTATGATCATCTGTTGGCTAAATTCACGAGAGATTAATCTACTGGAGATGTTCCTTGAAGGGATGCAATGGGCAGAGCAGAGCTGGAGGAGGAATGTGTCAAAGCACAGCACGGAGGAGGTCGTAAAGGCAGAGAAGTGCAGGACACAAAAGGAGATGGTGAGGAATCGCAGGTTCCATGGTGGGAGTTGAATCAAGAAAGTTGCATTGATGTCAGAAGTCAGAGAGCCTTCAATGTTATGTTAAGAAACTTGGCCCTTCTAACATATGCAGACACATGACGGAGTCTGCCTTCTCCCAGAAGGTAAGAAACATTTCTTACAGAGACCTTCAGTCTTCGCTTTAAAAGAGTGAGCGCTCCACACCACAACTTTTCCAGCCTGCAGCTCTCAGCCGGCCTGGAGAGATAGGACCGGTCCAATTTCAATTTCACTATCTCTTCTGCAAACACATTAGAGCATGACCAGCAATGAAAATGGAAAACTCATCCCACAGCTTGATAAACACCTCTGGAGAAGTGCCAGTCTTCCCAGGGCCGCTTCATCTCGTAAATGAGGGGAGGCCTGATGAGAAGGGCCAGTCCACAAGTGGGAACTGATGGGAAATAAAAGGCATAAAATAGTTCATTTAAATTCTTCCCAATAACATATTATTGTCTCACAGAATTTCTCCACAATAATAGTCTTATATGCCACTTTGAAGCAAAACAACTGCATTAAAACTGTGTCACACTTTTTAGTAAAAGTTCTAACATATAAAAATAGAAAACACGGAATGGCTAGTCTTTATATCATGAGAACTTTGGAAAACAGATGTTATGAAAAAATGACATTAATGTGCAAAACTGCATATTGTTTGCTTATGATATATATGGCAGTGGCTATTAGAAGCCCTCCCAACAGATTGCTGTTAATTAACTGAGCCTGATTTTATGTTTAATCCATGGAAGGTCCTTATAAAATATTATTTTCATGTCATTAATATTCCTATCCATACACTTACTGAAATTGAGAATCAGTAAAGACACATCTTTTCTGGCAGAAGCGTACCATCTCTCTCAGTTATACGTATTTTGAAAAGAAAGAGAAAACGGATGAGAGGAATGAATCCTTTGCCTATGTGGACAGTAAAGGCTGATGTTTGAGGTTCTTTTGAAGCTTACATCTGCTTTCACATGTCTCCCTCAATATCTGGCTGGGTCACAACTTCAAAGACCTTTATTAACAAGCTGTAGTTGGACTGCACGTCAGAAATGGTTATCTCCCGTGGTAACCTGCCTTGCCTTCTAACCCAGAACCTTCTGAAATAATCACTTTTCTCACTGAAAAAATAAAACGTTGAAATCTCGACGTTTCTGTCACCTAGCCTCCACTTGTGCTACTTTTAAGTTCTTCTACTTCTGCTGTATTCAGAACAAGTCTGGAAAGAATGGAGAATTAACATTTTTTTCCATTTAAATCTGAAAAAGAAAAGTGTTTTCCTGGGGAGTAATTTGACAGAGTGCTGTCCAACAGAACTTCCTGCGGTGACCACTGAACACTTGGCATGTGGTTGGTGCAACCGAGGAACTTTCACTTTTTAGCATTAAACAACATAAATTTAAGCAGAGTCAGGGTACTAGTGGCTACCGTACTGGACAGTGTGATACTAGATAAATTCAGTGTATAGAGCAAATCATAATAACTAGTCTTAGTGTGCTAGGAAAAGGATTATTTAATTTATGTATGAGTATATTCTTCTTTTTGAGCCTTAGGCAAATATCTCCAGGAAGAATGTCTAGGTAAATTGCTTGCAAATCAACGAGTTGATTGTGTGTGTGTGTGTGTGTGTGTGTGTGTGTGTGTGTGTGTGTCTTTATGTTTCATTTTTTAAAGTAAGCTCTAGTGAGTTCTAATTTACATGTAACAAAGTACACTAATTTTAGTTACAGTTCAATGAGTTTTGCTAAGTGTTTACAGCTGTGAACCACCACCGCCATCCCCACCACGGTCGTGTATGGGACGTTTCTGGCACAACAAAAAGTTTTCTTGTGACCTTGGCAGTTACCGTGTCCCTCACCCCTGGCCCTTGGCAGCAGCGATATCTTTCCTCTCATACCTTTGCTGTTCTTCGTTGTCTGACACATCTCATTGTCACGGTTTGGGATTTATCCATTCGTTGTTTGTATCAGTAATTTGTTCTGTTTTACTGTTGAGTATCATTAGGTAATACTCTATTGTATGGGTTGGCTCCATTTTTTTTTGTTCTTTCACCTGTTGATGGACATTTGGATTTGTTACCTTTTTTTGAATATTATGAAAATAATTTTAAAAATTTATTTTGGGTACATTGGAGGAGGATTGCTGGGTTGTATTGTAAATGCATGTTTATTATTATAAGAAACTGCCAAACTGTTTTCCAAAGTGGTTGATTGTACCATTTTGCATTCCCATTGGCAACATGTGAGCGTTCCAGTTGTCCCGTGCCTTTGCCAACACATGGCCCAGTCAGTCTTCTTTTAACCACTCTAGCGCACTGCGGTGGTGTCTCATCGCGGTTTTATTCTGCATGTACCCGGTAAGTACTGATGTGGAACATCTTTTCTTGAACTTATTAGCCAGGGGTATTTCTTCTTTGGTAAAATGTCTCTCTGATTTTTTCCCCATTTTTTTTAGCTGGATTTTTTGTCATCTCATCACTAAGTCTTAAGGTTCTCTAAATATTCTGAATATGTTTTTTAATTGGATATGCTTTTTAAAATATTTGCTTTTGGTGTGCGGATTGCTTTTAAAGTTCTTTAAGTGCCCCTTAAAGAGCAAAATGTTTAATTTTGAGGAAGTTGAATTTTTCATTGTTGCTTTATTGTTTGTGCATTTTGTGCTCTATCTTAGAAATCTATTTTTAACCCACAATCACAAATTATTTTCATCTGTTTTATTCTCAGAACATTATAGATTTAGCTCTTGTATTTAGTTCTTTGTTGTATTTGAATTTTACTTCTATTTGCAGTGTAAAGTGAGAAATGGAGTTTATTTCTTTCCCCTTTCCACTTTCTTTTATTCCTTTCTCCTTCCTTCTTTTCTTCCTTCCTTCCTTCTTTCCTTCCTTCTCTCCTTCCTTCCTTCCTTCCTTCTTCTGTTTTTGCATATACTTACCCAGATGTTTCATCACAGATTGTTGAAAGATCTTCTTTTACGCCCTGAATGACTGTGAAAACATTGTTAAACACTGTACACCTACGAGCCTGTTCCTGGCCTCTCGTGTTCTGTGCTGTCAGCCTGCATGCTTTACTCAGCATCTTCTAAAGCTCATGCTAAGCCAGCTACATGCATGATACTGTTTGCAACTAAGACTGATGACCAGGAGGTACACCTGCTATCTAAATTCATTATGAAATTTTGCCCTGAATAAAAAGTATTTATTTTGGTTTTTGAAAAGCCCACATGACAATATATAACTCTGGCAATACAAGAGATGCTTGGTGATAAAACTAGTTTTAGGAGAGAAATTTGCTTTTTTTCCATCCTGCACACTTTTAGAGGTGCTTAGTCAGCAGCAGGCCAGTCTTTGGATTGTTCTGAGACAAGTGGTTCCTCCCCTGCTGCGTGACTGCTGTGTGAGCCGTTATTAAGTTCTACCGCACAGAAGAGATCAGATACCCGCTGTGAATCGGAGGAAATCCGGGGTCTGCTCTCTGCAGTGGGTTTGCAATCCTGAAGCCACTTAAACCCACATAAAAGCTTAGAAAAATAATCTTTAGATTTTTTCATATCCTAAATTTCATTTTTACCTTAGAAAAAATTTAGTTCTTCTTTTGGGAGAGATGAAATTTTAGGCTAAAATTAACTAGTTAAAAATAGTCAGGAAATTATGATGGTTTTTGCAGAGGACACATATCTCAGACAGCTCTTAATTCTTTCTTTGTTGTCACAAACAATATGGAGCACCTGTCTCTTGGCTTCTCTAAAGGTTAGATTATTCCATATGTTTCATATCTTGTTCAGACAATTCAAAGCTAGCGTCATCCCCTATTCTCAATTTACTATTTCATAACACCTAGTAGTTTTGGCCCTAGGATTAGGTAGAATCTACTGTCTGGCATTGACTTTGTCCTTTGACAGTCTTACTCAAGGCTACACGGTATCCGTCTGCCGGTCATAGTCTTCCCATTAATGTTTAGACATTTGTGAAGGAAGGGAAAGGGCGTGGCACTTTAAAACTTAGGTGTGGATGAAGGCAGACGTTCTGAAATTTATTTGCCTCTCATCTTGGGTTCATTTTACAAGCATAGCAATCATCTTTCTAGCTAGATCAAAACTATTAACAAGTCAGTCCCTGACTTGTTTTTCCTTTTTTTTATTGTGTAAGCACAATTTTGAGCATTCGGTCAGTAATGAGTAAATAAATAAATAACTGTTGATTGAGTGACAATTGGAGGACATCAAGGATTGTTGCAGATTTTTAGAGAGAGGAAGGCTCATGTTCACAGAGATCAGTGGAAGTGGACTTGACTGGCGGCAAAGAAAAAAGACCAAGGGGGTGAGAATCTGACTCCAGCCATGGTGTGATGGGCGTCACCTCCCACTGGGAAATTTGCAGGGAGGACAGCATGGTACCCAGGGGCTGAGGTCATTTTTATTGTAATGCAGACTAACTGGAGGTTGGTGAAGCTGCTGGTGGAACTGCACTCTAAGGGAAGTTAGGGGAATCCGAGGGACTAGGGTCAGAGCCTTGAGCAGAGCACATCGGCAGTGATGTGCTTGGCCCATTCACTGTGCTCCCATCAGAAGCACGGTGAGCCATGTGACTAGCTGTAGGATGCCCACCTTACTTGCTCTCTCTACATCTCAGCATCCTCCTCGGCACTTTAGTCTTCTCAGCTGGGAAGCCAGGTTGAAGATTATAGCCGTACTGACATCACAGGACTGCTGTGAGGATCAAAAGGGTGATTATACTAAATGCTTATGCTAAATGCAGGGCCTGGTACTAAGACAGGAGGGAAGGGGGCAGGGCACAACCACTGAAGGAGGGCAGGACAAACTGGTTAGAGCTAAGAAGGCAGAAGATTCGACTTCCAGTAGATCCTGAGACTCGTGGCACACCCACAGGCGCCATGGCAGTTCCTAGGTGACGGAAAAGGTCAAAAAGTGGACAGAGCCTAATTCCTGGAAATCCCTGCTCCTTCCCCAAAGTAGTTGGAATTATCCTCCTGCTCATTAGCACATGAAATTACTGAGTCCATAAAAACGAACAACCCTGCACCTCGCGGTCACTACCTCTCATGCTTCTGAGATGGCCTGCGTTTTGCCTACGGAATGTGCCTGTTCTAAGCAGCTCTCCCTTCGAGTGAGACAGTCTGCACCCTGTCTGCGGAGTGTGCATCTCTCTGAATAAACTTACTTTCACTTTACTGGGTCTCACTCTTGAATTCTTTCCTGCATGAGGCAAGAACCTATTCTCCGGCAACAGTACCAGTTTAGGTGTTGGAAGGATTTCAGCAACGTTGCTTTCCTGTGATGGTGTTTGAGCAGCTTCCACCACTCCAGTCTCTGCTCTCGGCTTCTGAGCAGACTTGATTCTTTTAGTCTCTTTTCTAAAAACTCCCATGGTATCTTCTTACATCTTCTTATGTGATCAAACAAAGCTCTCTTATCTGGTTTTCTTTCATTGCCTTTTCCAATTTGGCATCTGCTGTTTCATTCCTTATTAAAACCCTCATTCACAGACCCTAGTTCCTGAACACTTTCAGAAAGTGAGATATTTTATGACAAAAATTATAGAGTCGATAAAACATGACCTACAGTTTTGCTCTCTGGCTTTTTATCTTTAATTTCCTTTACTTCCTTCTACCTGTGCTTGAAGATCTAGCTTACATGTAAAATCAACCAGGAAACCTTCCTTAATTCCCTTGTCATGGTGACTCTGTCTGAATTACCCTCACAGAACGCCTAGGAAATAATTCTCTCTGCATTCTTACTCTTAGAGTTTTGCATGTACTTCCACCACAGCACACATTACTTTTGCCTTACATTATAGTAACTTGTGAAAACCTCCCTGAGGGAAGGGATCTACTTTCCATAGGAATTTTCCTTGAAGCACCTAGTACAGTAAACCATGTAGCAGAGCTTTATCAAATTTTTGATGAGGAGGTTTAAGATCGGGTAAAGAAGGCATCATGATTACAGAACGGAGTGATGAAGCCAAGAGTAATAAAAATGATGTGAATCTTCCTGTTCCTGTGCTGCTATCCACTCAAAGATGGTAGATGGCTCAAAGTGGTTCATTCATGGTGTAGTTTTCTTAAACAGCAGACCTCATCTTCATCCCTCTCACTGGCATCTATCAGTGGAAAAATACACATGAGTATCTTACAACTTACAGAACCGATTTCATATACTGTCATATTTTTGTTCTGTGATATTTTTAATAAGTGCTGATAATTTGCAATTTTAAATTGCTGTGGTGGAAAGTTGGGGAGTGAGGACAATATTGTGCCCTCTGTTCCCGCCATCACATCGCCCATATGTAATCAGGACCATGGACAGCACACTAATGGCGATAGTTGATTCTAAGCTTCCTTTTTTTAACTCAGAGATTTTAATTATTTATGTTTAATCTTTCTCTTTCCTAGGGAGGTTAGATCCTCACATATTGAACACCATGTTTTTTATGCACAAATTTATAAAGAAAAAAGCCTAGAAGTAGTACTTGGTTAATGAAGAAAGACTTGAATTAACTACTTTACTTTACCACATACCAAGTATAAATAGGATTGTCTGTTTTCATTCTGTTACTTTAGTTTACATCACTGCTGTCTCACACCTTTTTTAGTCCATTCTTGAAAGTCATTTTCTATGGATACATAAGAGTCTTGAGTATTTTATGAAGAATTAATAAGGGATAGATTTCTTTGGGTTTTCCAATTTAATTACATTTTAAAATTTATCTAGTTACTGGAAGTCATTTGACATCATATTAAACTATTTGACTCTGAAAATTGTGTTTTAGAAAAAGTGAAAAATTGAAATTGCAAATCTTCAAATGTCCTGTAACTTAAATTCTACATTAACATGCATAAAAAAAAAACAAAACTAATTTTAGTCTGACTTTATTGGGTTTGACACTTCCATTCGTATTCAGAGCACCCTTACCTCCAGGCTGAGGAACTCAAATACCATTTCACACTGAAAGGGATAAGGACTGCTTAAAGAAATGGTGGGTTCCAGGTCTGGGGGGCAGTATAAACTCTGGAGATGTTGTTGTTCCAGAAAGCAAGGAAGCCGTCAAAGACCACTAGTGGAGACTTCTCTGATGTTTTTCCATTGTCAAAATTTGATTCTCTGCTTGAACTTCAGCTTGGCTTGCCTCTGGCTGCAGGATGTAAGACTCCATTCAGATGTTTTCAAAGAAGTTCACTGACCCACATGTTTTGCTTTAAGTTGTGATGAGTAGGTCTCAGCCTATTGTTTTCTTTCTTCAAGGAATCTGTGGCACTTAGCAAGGCACCAAGTCTACAGACCTTAAAATCCCCCTCCCCCACGTTTTTTTCAAGTGCTAGAGACATCACAGGAGTGAGTGTATTTGCTCCTGTGTTTATCCTGATCCGGCTGACCACAGGTGGCAGCCTTGGCAGTCACACTTCTACTTGCTAGCTGCCGTTAATGCTTCCTCCGCCACCAATCACAGGAACTTTGTTGCCTTCAAGTCTGCCAGGCATCCAATTCCAGAATCCCATCCCAAGAGTCTGTTTCTTGGGGCCCTGACTGTCACCAACCACCTTAAACTGAGTTCTCTAAAAGCAGTTCCCAATCCAATACTCAGTACAGGCATCTTATGGAGAGAACGCTCCTCGGGAAACAGCTGTAGGTTGTGAAGCAAGAGAAGGCAGGGGAAGAGCTGAGCAAGCTGGTCTCAGGTCACGTCTAGAGCTGGCCTGACCCACAGAAGGAGCAAAACCCTCACCAGGGACTTGCGCCCACCCACCTAAGGCTAGTGGGCCAGTCTTCTAGGTCCCCATGTCATGCAGTCATTGGCTGTGGATCATCAGGTGTGAGATGGTGGGATTTCCCAGGCAAGGCGGCTCTATTGTGAGTTCTCTGAAGAAGGGCAACAGCTTCAAGTCTTCAGCAGTCTTTTCTTGCAGTTCCTGGGGTAGGGGGCGGTTGCTGGACCAGCAGAGGGGACCTGAGCAGGCCAGCAGAGCGTCATCCACAACCAGGTAACTAGAAGTATGAGGCACAGAGAAACGTGTTAAATCTTGAACGTGGACGGGTTAATTTGCTATGGCTACACCAAAGGGCACCATGGGGCACCTAAACCACAGAACCTCATTTTTTCACAGTTCTGGAGCCTGGAAGTCCAAGCTCAAGGGGAGGTGTCAGCCAGCCTGCTTTCTGCTGGGGCCTCTTTCCTAGGCTGTAGACCTCTGTCTTCTTCCTGTGTCCTCATGTGGGCTTATCCCTCTGCACCTGTGTCCTAATCTCCTCTCCCCACAAAGACATCAATCAGATTGGATTAGGATTTACCCTTAGGACCTCATTTTAACTCATCTGCCTCTTTCAAGGCTCTGTTTCCAAACACAGTGACCTTCTGAGGTATAGGCGACTAGAGCTTCAACATATGAATTTTTGGGGAACATAATTCAGTTCAAACAGTGGAAAATTCAACAGAAGAAATACCCTAATGTCTTCAAATATTCCAAGAAAAGGAGCAGGGGGAAGGTAACCTGTTACAGATGAAAAGACATCGACACAATGTAAGATATGGGTCTTCCTAGATCCTAATTAAATAAATCAACACTAAGAATACATTTTTGAGTGAATCAGGAGAAAAATCACATTCAGACTGGGTATTAAAAAGATATTTAATTTTGCTAAGTGCACTCATGGGGGTTTTATTTTTATAGAAATATTTTCATATAAAAACAGTTACTGAGGATATATGAATGAAATGATACTCATTGCTTTAAAATAGCCTCAATGTGCTCCCTCCACAAAAGGGAAGTGGAAGGTGTATTGATGAAAGACTAAAGGTAAAAATTTAGACATTTTTGAGATTGGGTGATTAAGAGCGCCTTATACCATTTTCTCTGTCTTTTGCATTAAAAAATATTCATTAAAATGTTACTTAAAAATAAATTAAAAATCATGTTCAAATTTTTCCATGAAGGAAACCTGTCCTTGCATGTTTAGGTCGGTATGCTAAGGCCTCCTGTGACTCAGCCAAACAGGTTACTCACCCAACTATCCCATTAGGATGCTCCTTTGGGGCAGCAATTGTACACTCTTGGGTTTGTTTTTTTTCACTATTGGCCCCTGTAACAGGCCTGCCCATGTCCTTTCAAGTCCTGATTTAAAATATTCTTCAGAGTCTGTTTCTAACTCAGCTCCCCTCGTGCACATCACCACATGCTCACCACACTCCTTGCTGTTACTAAATCTACCACGTGTTAGGGTTATTTAAATATTTGCTGTACTTTCCCTATTAAACTGTGAGTTCCTGATGGCAGGAAGCAAGTTTTATTTATCTCTTTTATCTGTTACATTTTTCACAGTGTCTTGAATAAAATAAATATTCAGTGAATATGTAACTTACATACAAATTAGAATGTTAGCTTCATATTATTATTATTTTTATTTTAGTTCATGTTAAATGTTCTATATTAAAACAATTTTGAATATACTGTTTTCTCTCCACTTAATTTGGATACTTTCCCCAGGATTTTTTTTTCTGAGTGACTTTGACTCCTAAATTGCTCATATCATCTCATATTTGTCAATACAGATATGAAGTAGATTTAGACACAGCTATCATACAAATTGCATAGGCATAGGAGAAATGATGGTGTGACTGACAATGAAAATCCCTTCTGAATCCTCTAAAACTCTATTACTAAAGGGAGGGTAGAGCTCAGTGGTCAAGTGTGTGCTTAGCATGCAGGAGGTCCAGGGTTCAATCCCCAGTACCTCCATTAAAATAAACAAATTAAATAAAAAATGAATTAATCTCTCCCAAAAGACTGATTAAAAATAAATAGATAATATTGAAAATAAAAAATAAATTAGGAAAACTCTATTATTACAAAGAGTCGTGATCTCCACCCTGATTGATGGCTACCACATGGCGTGCTCACACACAGCGTTTACAGACTGAATTAATATCTCTTCAATCCTACACTTTAAAAAGACCTTCCCCAGTTGACTCTAAGGGAGGTAACAATCCAAAGCTTTAAATTTCCTACAGACCAAAAGCCAGCGAGATGCTTGGGTGCCTCTCTGTCTCTCCCTGCCTCTCTGCCTTGGTCTCTGTCCATCTCTGTCTCTCCCTCTCTGCCTTCAAATCTAGTCATAGCAAGAGGGCTGGAAGCTAAGGAGCAGAAGCAGGTGACAAGTGGCTGAAGTGCTGGCAGATCGGTCTGGGTTTTAACTGAGAAATGTTCTTTCCATCCCCTCATCCACAGGATGACGACAAACTGCCTTGCCTATAGGAACTTGGCAGACAGCAGTCGCCCACCGAGACGGGCGATGGAAAGTCTCATGCTTTTAAGGGGAGAATGCATAGTCCTGCTTGTCTGACCCCTTCTCACACATAAAAGAAAGGAGCAAACTGGAGGCTAAAGTGTCTTGATACAGTTTAAGAATTCACTTTGGAGTTTAGGTCCCTGCCCCGTCCCAAGACTTTGGTTTTCTTCGGCTTCCAGAATCTCTCTGGTGGCAGCCTGAATATTGCTGAGTTTGTTGATAAAATTCTGATTGCAGAACTGAGTCCCAGCTGGAAAACAGGCCCTTCGGCTGTAAGACAGTCCTCATTGTGACGCACATTTTCTCCTTTCCACAGTTTCTGTGCTTCCTCTCTGTTGACCCTTGTTTTATTCCTTTGGTGGTAGCCTGAAAAACCTGGCATGGCTAAGAGCTGTCCTGTTCTAGAAAGATTAATTCGTAAAATAACGTGTACCCATAGGCAACCGAATGGAATGTAAAGAATCTCTAGTAAATAAAGAGTCCTGGGATGCTTGCTGAAGTTTCAACCTAAGGGCCCAGAATTTAAATCAATGCCACCTTTTTCTTGTTATTTCAACTGTTTTTTCACCTTTTAATTAAACAGACAGGCAAAATACTCAACAATGACACCGGCTTGGGAAAGGGGCTTAAAGATATGCCATCCCATAAAACAAACTTCCAATTAACTTGACTTGTATTTCCTTTTTTTTTTTTTTTTTTTTTTTGCCCCATTTTTAAATTTCGATCCAATTGTGCTAAAACGGCAACAACAAAAACAAAATCAAACAGAAGTGGCCTCATCATTTCCCAGCCTAGGACACATGTGAGTCCCACGGAGCCCACACTCGAGTTCTGATGTTAAATCTATGGCAGGGCGATCGCCTGTTACCTCCAGAACATCAAGCAGATGGAGAAGCCATTGCACATGGGTAGGAAACAGGTGTTCAAAGCACATGTGCCTGAGATAATAACTAAAGCAGTTCACCAAAGAGGTAGACTGTTTCCAGGTGCAGTTTTTCTTTCCTTTTATAACTTTACCAAGTATGAACGTTCACACAGGTAAAGACATGGCAGAGAAGAAAAGCAGGCATGAAAAGTTGCTTTTCTATTGATGAGCACACTGTCATGGAGCCGTGGGATATAGAAATCACAATGGTGCTGTTGTCTCCATCTGAAAATGTCACAAGATTATTACAAGATATTGAATATAGCTCCCTGTGCTATACAGAAGAAATTTGTTTTTTGATCTATTTTTATATATAGTGGTTAACATTTGCAAATCTCAAACTCCTAAATTTATCCCTTCCCACCCCCTTTCTCCCTGGTAACCATGAGATTGTTTACTATGTCTGCAAGTCTGTGTCTGTTTTGTAGATGAGCTCAATATCTTGTAATAACCTTTAATGAGAAAGAATATGAAAATGAAAATATATGTATGTCTATGCATGACTGGGACATTATGCTATACACCAGAAGTTGAAACATTGTAACTGACTATACTTCAATTAAAAAAAATGCCAAGAGAAATACCCTACATTTCTTTTTTCTCTTTGTTTCTAGTGGTAGAACAAGGTATTAAGAATATTAACTACATATATAAATATATTTTACTTTTTCCAGATTAAAAGAGGATAGATTCTTTTTCTCTTCCTCTTTTAAAATGTAACTGAGCACAAACACATGTGTGCATAACAGCAGAGACATGTGAACTACATGCACCCACACATACGCACACATGGATGAACACACACGAATGCACACACCGACACGCAAGCATACACACACGTCACCACACAAGTGCTGGTTGTGACAGCTCTCAAATGGCATTAATGGATTGTACCAGAGGGCGCAATGTGGGAGTAACTCTGCCAGTGAGTGATTTGTGGGTTTTTGTTGTTATTATTCCAGAAAGTAGAAAGTGTATCAAGCAGAATGTAATTTGTTTCTGTAAGAGGAATGGGTAACTCTTTGTAGGGTCACAGAGGTGTGACAAAAATCAGCATACTTCATTAGACTAGCTTGTCATACTCTGTTTAGCGGAAATACCGTCTCAGCTTTTATGTCAGATACCTTGACAGAGAAGAGAGACCTCAATTTTTCAGGAAATATTCCATTTTACAATGGAAAGGGGGGTTGTAGGGTGAGAGAGAGTGAGAATGGCTGGGAATGATGGACGCGTGGAAAATACAGGTCTTCACAGTCTTCATTGGAATCTATTTCAAAATACCACAAAATGAACAGTAAGGCAAAGTTTTCCAGAATATCACAATTCAGAAAACACTGAAGTCTTTGGATTCTATGTGAAGCCTACTTTGACCTCCTAATGGTAGAACAATACTATTATTTTTTATTGAAGTATGTTTGATTTACAATGTTGTGTTGGTTTAAAAAGTGATACAAGTGAAGTTTACAATACAGAAACAGACGCACAGACATAGAGAATAAACCTATGGTTATCAAAGGGGGCAGGTGGCGGGGATAGGTTAGGAGTTCGGGGTTAGCAGAACATATTATTTGTGTCTAACTTACTGCTCATTTCTGATGCTGTGGTAGTTTTAGGGGGTTAGACCAGGGTAGAGGGTGTATTCACTTATTGACTAGCCTCTTCCCATCACATTATTTTGCTGTTTTTACTTTTAAACTCTGGCATAGATTAGAGTGGCCATATACCCTACAATTAAAATGCACATCTATCTTTATGCAAATTTTCTCATCTAAAAGAAATTTCCCCTTGACAATGCTGGCTCATTATATATATTGCTAATAAATAGCAATTTATGCCTGGTATTACGGAAAGGACGTCACAGAAAGGTCTTTGATCTCTGTGGACCAAAGTAGATAAAACAGGGAACTGCAATTAGCAACTAATGTAAGCCCTGGAGAGGCGTAAAGGATGAAAAGAGGTGTATGCATTTTTCTTCCGGAAGGATTTTAAGAGAACTAATGCAAAGAAGGATATTAAAGTGGTGAAATAATGGTTTCTTTTATATGTCTACCAGGGTAACAATGTCCATTGTTGTCTGTGTGAAAAACATGCATTAAACACCTAATGACACACTGAAGGATAATACTACTAATTCAATACTTTAGCCCAGAAATCATTTACAAAAGTTGTTAGTGCCATAAAATTCACCTTGGAAAGTTGAACTCCATCAATATTTGCTAGAACAAGAATTCCATTAATTTAAAGCAGTGTGTTCCACTGTTTTAGGGGACAAAGGTCAAAGTCTGTGGAATTGTGTGATATTCTTATTGTTCCTTAAAACTATAATATTGTTTATTTTTTAGATTTCAAAGAGATTAATTTAATTTAATTTTGAGGGTCTTTGAAATACCCAAACACGCTCTTGAAACGATGGGCAGGAGTTGCAGTGTCAGAGAAGCAGGCTTGGAACTGCTGGCCTGTGGGAAGAAATTACTTAATTTGATACATTTCTAAGATTATAAATTCTTAGTAATAATGTTATATTTCTTCATTGCCACATAGCCACCCCCCAAATAGTGACAGGTCATAAACATACAGAATGCGTGATGACTTGGGAACAAACCCACATGCCCACTAGCCAGGGCTCGAGACTGAACGCCATCCGTGCCTCAGCCCCTTCACGCTGTCAGTCACCACCACCTCCTCCCAGTGGGTAACCACGACTCTGACGTCTAGCATGATGCATTAGCACTACTCATTTTAAATCTAACACTAAAGGAATCGTATATATGTACTCTGTGTCTTACTTCTCTCCCTTATAATGATGCTTGTAGGTTCCACTCTGGTTGTTATGTGCAGAGGTAGGTCACTCATTTCTATTGCTTTGTAACCCTCCATTGTATTCCACAAATCCTTCCCACATATCACAATTTATTTATCATGAGAAAACACCACATAAGCCCAAACTGAGGAGCGTTCTGCATGTCTTGTCCAAGACTCTCAGTGCCCATGCTTGCGTTTATGTTGGGCATGTCCTTTAGAGTGGAATTGTTCCTCCTAAGGTTTGTATGTATGTGTGTATTTATTTATTTTTAATTTATTGTATATATTTTATTGAAGTATAGTCAGTTTACAATGTTGTGTCAATTTCTGGTGTGCAGCACAATGCTTCAGCCATGTAGGAACATACATATATTCGTTTTCATATTCTTTTTCACCATAAGTTACTACAAGATATTGAATATAATTCCCTGTGCTATACAATAGAAACTTGTTGCTTATCTATTTTATATATATTAGTTAGTATCTGTAAATCTCAGACTCCTAATTTATCCCTTCCCACCTCTTCCCCCTGGTAACCAGTATGCATTTAAATTTAGAAGACAATGCCTGACTGTTTCCGAAGTGGGTTCACCCCCTCAGGCTCTGACTTCCCTCTGTGTCCCCCCAGTTCCTGATACCCCACGCACCCTGTGTGTACTCTAACACTGCACACAGAGCCTACCCCTCTGCTTGGGTCTGAGGCCCTGCGGTGAGTGTTCCCCACATGTGGATGCCTTCGTCCTACTGCCCTGGTTCCCAGACTCCACACTGGGCCACCCTCACCCCTAAGCAGAGAGCTGCTTTTCTACATGATGGCTTTAGGAATGAATTATCCAAGAAGAGAAGGAAAGGAAAAAAGAAACAGTCATATATGTATATGTATATGTATATATAGACATATACCTCTCTGTATTTTGTTTCCTGTTTGTTGTTGGTTAAAAAATAGTGTTTAATACATTGTGTCAGTTTCTGGTGAACAGAACCATGTCCCAGTCATACACTGTAACTAAATGTACTTCAATTTTTAAAAAAATTGTTCAAATTTGGCAATTTTACTTTATAACTTTTGTATTTGTGGCAATATTTTCAGATAAAGCACTCTTTCTAAATATACCTATTAATTCCAATAAAATATTTATAGATTCTCTTAAGTTTTCTAGTACATAGTTATGTCTCTTGCAAATAATGTCAGATTTAATTCCTCCTTTCCATCCATAGACTTGACTTTCTCTTTCTTCCTTTACTGCGCTGGTCAGGGTCTGTGTATAATAGCAGTATCAGGTGTCCCTGTACGTGCCCCGTCTCAGAGTGAACGCTGTCTGCCTCTCACTGCTGCGTGTATTTCGTCCATACGTTTTATATATATACTTTTCAGATTAATTCATTCCCTTCTATTCCTACTTTGCTGAAAGATTTTTATCATTAATAAATGTATTATAAAAATGTCTTCTGTATTTGTCAATTTAATTATATCAATTTACCGATTTATTGTATTGATTTTGAGAATTACATTGAGTATTGAGATTACAAAGAACTTGACTTTGAAATCAATTCAATATATCTTAGTGTCCTGCCTTTTTATTTGCTGCTTGATTTGGTTTGCTTGTTGTTCAGAATATTTGCATCTATGCTCATGAGATATTGGTCTGACTTACCTTTGCTGTGATGTTCTTAGGTTTTGTTATCAAGGCTCTGACCTCTTTTGCCATTCTCTAGACAAGTTTGTATAAGATTATCATGATTTCTTCCTTAAAAATTTGAAGAATTTATTGGTAAAGCTCCCTGGGACTGGAATTTTCTTTCTGGGAGTTTTTAAGTTCATCTTATTCATAATAGTGCTATTCAGATTTTCTAGTTTTATTTGAATATGTCCTGAAAAGTTTTATTTTTTAGGGGTTTGTTAACTTTGTTTAAATCTTCAAACTTATTGCTCACTATTAAAATAACGGCAAACTGCTGGCCACATCCCACCTGCCCAGGGATGTGATTTCACTTGAGGCAAACGAGACCCTGTGTGGAATTTAAAAGGAAACCTACACAACTAAAAGGAATTTGAAAACTCTGAAACATTCCTTGTGGTCTAAAGGCTGAATGCATGTGCAAGGCTGCGTGTATGACTAAGGAAGGCACTGAGAAAGGGAAAGTACGAGTCATTCCCCTCTGATTGACCTTGAGGCTACACACAGCAAGAAGCAAAAGTTAAACCTGTCTTGTAAACTGCCTCAGGCTTGAAAGCATGCGTTCTTACACAGATCCACTTAGCAAAGGGTACAAGACCCCAGGAAAGGCATGAAAGGAAATCTTCCAAACAACTATTGATGGGCCACCAAATTATAATGACCCAGATGTGACACATAGAAGTCAGTTCTAAAAATGAAAACAAGAATTTTAAAAAAATTGGCAGAGAACTCAGTTGCCACATATTTCAATGTATAGGATCTATAGAACGAGTACAGAAAAGTAGCTAAACAAGTAACTGCAAGAAGGAGAAATAAAGCCAACAATGAAAACAAGCCTTGTGAGCCCAGTGCTACCCTGATGTCAAATTCAGGCGGACACCACAGTACAAGGAAACAAGAGGTCACTATCACCCCAAAATATACAAATTCCTGAGCAATATAGTGCAAACCAAGTCTAGCAACGTTTAAAACGCTTACACACCATGGCCAAGTGGGACTTGCCACTGGGTAGAAAGGTTGTCTCAGCATCTGAAAGTCTCCGTGACACAAGTATTAATAGAACAATGGACAAAGCCACTCGAACATCTCAATAGATGCAAGAAAATCATTTGGCAAAAACCCATGTGCTTTTATGATAAAAGCACTCGACAAACTAGGAATAAAAGAAACGTCCTTAACCTGATAAATGGTGTCTGGGGAAGTCCCATGGCTGATACACTCAGTGGGAAAACACTGAATGCTTTCCTCCAGGGATCAGGAGCAAGCCAAGCATGCCGCTCTCACCACGTCTGTCAGCCCTGCGTCGGAGGTTCCAGCCAGTGCAGGCGGGTGGGAAAAAGAAGCGGGTGGCATCAAGTCTGGCTAGGAAGATGTGTGATTATCTCTGTTTGCTGACTGTATGATCCTGTACCTGGAAAACTCTAGGATTCCACGATAAAACTGTAAGAACTGACGAGTTCAGCATGTGTCAAGCAATTAAAAATGAGCGAGTGATCTCAATAGATACTTCTTCAAAGAAATATGCAAATTATTAGCAAGCAAATGAAAAGATCACGAGACAATACCGTTAGTCACTAGGAGAATGCAGGTTAAAATCACAATGTGATACCACTTCATACATGCTAGGATGGCTATAATAAAAAACGATAAACAAGAACACCGTTGGCTAGGATTGGAAGAAATTCAAACCCCATACTTTGCCGATGAGTATGTAAAATGGTGCAGCACTTCGGAAAGCTAGTTGGCAAAATTCAGGATACACATGGAGTTACCATATGACCCTGCAATTCCACTCAGAGGTATAACGAAAGAAGCCAGGCACAGAAGATAACACATTGCATGATTCCACTTGTGAAATGTCCAGAAAAGGCAAATATACAGAGGAGGAAAACTGGTGGTTTCCAGGGACTTGGCGTGGGGAAGAGCTGGGGAATGACTGGTAATGGGGGCAGACTTTTGAGGGATGAGATGATGAAAATCCTTTAAAATAAGACATGGTGATGGGTGTACCACTTTGTCAATATACTGAAAACTCACGAAACTACATTTTAAATGCGTAAATTTTACAATATATAAGCTGTATCGCAATAAACGTGCCTAAAATAAAAAAAATAGAGCCTCTGGATTATGCGGTCTCCATTTCCTTTTGATAACACAGGCGGCCAGCAGGCTGCAAGCAGTTCTGCAAGAACACTACACATCGTGATACGACTTTCCTTCTGTTTAGAAACGGGCAGCATCGCATATTCCTGCACATCTCAGAAGGAGCAAACTCCATTTTTCTAACCGTGGCTTAGATGACAAAGGAAAAGGCAATCACGTGTACCAATAAGCATATTAAACTGCTTCTTGACCAGCTCCGTGTTACAACAATGGCAAAGCTTTGACTGAAAAATAGCCCGGCTTCTTATCTGCACCAGTACCCTGCATGCTCTGATTCTTATTCTGCTGTTTCTCTGTCATCTTGTCTACATCCTAGGAAATTGCATCCTCATGTTTTATTACCATGAGAAGAAATATTCCCAGGGTGCATACAGCTATGTTCTTGAACTTGTGACATTTAAAGGGCAACAGAATGCTAATATGACTAATAAAATAGAAAAACGGCTTTATAACAGGCCGTGTGAGGATCCTAGTTGCTTCTTAACTTATCTTTTAAACTGACTAAATGTGACAGCTTAGTTTGTAAAGAGTGAAATAGGGAAACGCTGCCAATTCCAATGGAAATAACAGTGAAACAAAGACATTTCTTACCTCTGAGTAAACAGGTTGT
Organism: Camelus dromedarius; assembly: GCF_036321535.1. Lineage (NCBI taxonomy): Eukaryota > Metazoa > Chordata > Mammalia > Artiodactyla > Camelidae > Camelus > Camelus dromedarius. The sequence goes on from NC_087441.1 coordinate 3,385,424, forward strand.
CATGCTCTTCTCCTGTTTTTCAAGAAAAAAAATCTATTGAGAAAGAGAGGAAGAGTGTGTTGCTGTGAACGGGGTGGTCTCTAATGACTTCTGAATTACCACGGAAGGCAAGAGGTTGTGATACAAAAATAATCCTTCTTTGATCATTGATTTTTGTGCTTTGAGTGCACAATATTGGTTTCAGGGCTGGCATATTACAACAAGCCAGTGAGCAGGAATATTGGTGACTACTGTGCACGCACTCGGCCGGCTCTCATTTGCCACCTTCGTACTCAGTGCTTACATTAACAGGTTAAAACCAGGTCTCAGTAGCTACAACCGTGGTGTTCAGAGCTGAAAATCAGGGCACTGGGTCTGTCAAAGGTTAGCGTTCGTACGTGGGAACATTGGGTGAGAATATTTAAAATGAAGATGCTCTAGAAGTCCTAGGACTTACAGTTACTCGAGCTGAAGCCTATTTTGAGGAGAAAAAAAACACGCTCATTCTTTCACTTGTTTATTAACTGATTAAGCACTTTATACTGTGTGATAGTCATCAAACACTAGAAAAAGGAGTTGACGATGAAACCATGAGCAAGAACCGGTCTCCAAGCTCACAGTGACTCTTTAAGGGAGCAAGGAATCAGGAGACCCTATTGATCTGGACCTTTCGTCCCCACTGGTTCTTCCGTCTGAGGAAGACATCTGAGCGGCAGTCGCGATACGCAAGTCACGCAGATTGTGAGAGGTGACGAGGGAGCCCGTGAGCCTTCCAGCTTGGCAGCGCGGGGCAGAAGGCCCAGCACCTTTCCTGCCAGGGCTGTTCGAGCACGTGCCTTGCAATTTCTCTTTGCTCCTGTGAGGCATCCCTGCTCCAGTGCAATCAGGTGGGAAAAAGAAATAGGTGGCATCAAGTTTGGCAAGGAGGCTGCCCTGCTCGGACTGAACCAACGGCCCCCTCCCTCTGACTGATGAAGCTCACTGGGAGGGACTGGAGCTCAGTGCCCTGCCTCCATCCCTGGTGGTAATGGGGGGGTGGCTGCATCACGGTCTGTCCACACCGCTATCCCTTAGAGCCACGATGCCTCGCTCCAGGTTTCGGTAACCACTTCCTGTGTTACTTCCATGCCCATGTCAGAGGAGAGGGCACAGAGCCAGTGCCCGAGGGAGGAAAGAGGGGTCATCACAGGTCTATTCTCTTGGAGAAACTGGTCAAGAATTAGTGGAGAGGATTGTAAGAAACCCCTGTAGAGTTTATCATTTTACATGAGCACAAGCTTTCATTTCTTGTTTCTAATTTCATTTTCAACTCTTCCCAATAAATCATTTTTTCATCTTCAGAAAGTTTCAGGACCTCGTCTAGTTGTGGTTACGCACATGCTCATACACATCCCTCTCCTCTCACGTCCCCTCCTGTGTCTAACTTGAGAAAGGAGATGCGTCAGCAAAGCGCTGCTTAGGCGTCTGCACGCCGCGTAGGTCATCGAGAATCGCCACCCTGACTGCGGGTGGAGGGCGTTCCACGACCCTCCTCCCTTGTCCCAGCTGCACGGACCAGGAGTGGACAAGAACTCCATCTGGCTTCATAAATTTTCTCTTCCGGGAATTTGGGATTGTGACCCAGGAATGGCCGCGCTGTCTGTGAGCGCAGCTGGAATTGAAAGGCGTGGAGCCCACTCAGGCCCGGCAGCCGGCCTACCGCGATGTCAGATGCAGGGTTCCATCCCCCTTCCCCTCGACCGCTGGCTCTCACATCAGCCAAGGAGAAGTGGTCTGTTCTGGACAGTGGGAGACTGAGGAGACTGGGGCAGCTCTTTGTGACTGAGGAGAATAGGATTTTCACTTACACCCTGAGAACTAAATATACTCCAGGCTGTGGAAAGGAGAAAAAAGCTTCGGAAGACAGAGTTGGGAGAAGAAAGGAGAATTAGGAACCAATCCTCCTACCCATGACCCTTAGATCCCAGAGAAAGGGAGGCAAGACACAACACCCACTAACTCAATGAGAACAAAAGAGCAGACGTATCAGTCAGGGTTAGTTTTGACAAAAAGTGAATTACATTGAACAGAACTTTATTTTCCTTCATATAAAAAGTCTGGAGCTAAACTGCCGGGGGCTGGTTCAGTGGGTTTGCAGGGTCAGGACCCAGGCTCCTTCTATGTTACTGTGAAGGTTAACTTTATTTGACAACTTGGCTGGGCTGCAGGGACCCGTTGTTTGATCAAACACTAGTCAAGATGTTTCTGTGAAGGTATTTTCTAGATGTGATTAACATTTACAACTGGTTGACTTTAAGTAAACTACATAAATTATCGCCCTCTGTAAAGTGAGTTGGCTTCATCCAATCAGATAAAGGCCTTAGGAGCAAAGACAGGGGTTTGCCAAAGAAGAAGGAATCTTAAATCCAGGCGGCAACACAGAAATTCTGCCTGGATTTCCTGCCTTCAGACTCAAGACTGCCTCACAGACACTTACCTGATTCTCCAGACTGCCAACTTACACCACAGATTTTGGACTTGCCAGCCCCCAGGGTGGCATGAGCCAGTTCCATAGATGCTTATCCACAATTGAGAGCAGCAGATGTGTAGCACTGGGGACGTGTGCGGGGCAGGGGGTAACGGCTCGGTGCTTCCAGGATTGCGAGGGTCACAGCCATGTCTCTGACTCTCCATCAGATCAAGAGTCCCGTGTACAATAGCCCAATGTCCCTGTGCCCAAGTGGACCTCACGGTCTGTGAAGCAAGGGGCTCCTTCCAGCCAAAGCTGTGGCATAAGAACGGAGGTACACGTTCTCTGGAACCTCACAGAGATGGAGAATGAAAATGCCAACTGGCCCATCACCACCCACTAGAGGAATTGCCAAACACTGCCCAGCCTGGGAGGACACATGACTCATGATCTCAACAACAAATAGGATCATGAGATACCAGGGCGGAAGCAGCCCTACCCCCACTCCCCTCCCTGCCCCCGGCTGCTCCAAGCCGTTGTCACTACTCCAAAGTAGGTGGAAGGAGGTCACTCATGGGAAGGATTCTGGTTAAAATGAAGATTGACTTGAAACCTTGGAGAGCCTATCTACCAAAAGACATTGACTTTTAAACCAGAGATGGCTGTGGAGTGTATCTCATCTTTTCACTGTCAAGTGGAAACGGAGACTCAGATCAGGAGCAGAAATGAAGAAAATTGTGTATTTTCTTTCTTTTTTTATTGACATGAAATGACAACCTAAAACTAACCATTTTAAATCGAACAGTTCAGTGGTACTTAGCACATTCACGATGAAATACAACCACTGCATCTGCCCATCAAATCCTACTTGACTTGCATCACCCCAGAAGGAAAGCTTGGGCCCGTTCAGCAGTCGCTCCCCACCCTCGCTCCCCAGCCCTGCCGACCACCAAACCGTGCTCTGTCTGTGGATTCACCTGTTCTGGATATTACAAATAGACGTATTCATGCAACATGTGACATTGTGTCCAACTTCTTTCACTTAAAGTAGTGTTTTTGAGGTTCATCCACGTTGCACCATGTATCAGAACATCCTTCCTTGTCTGTGGCTCATGTTTCATGTACGTAGACGGCACAGTTTGTTTACATATCCACCACTGAAGGGCGTTTGGGATTTCCCCTTCTTTTCGCTATTGTAATAGCACTGCTATCAACATGCATACGCATCTCTTTGTTTAAGTGTCTGTTTTCAGCACTGGGAGATATTTACCCAGGGGTGGAATTTCTGGGTCATATGATAAGTCTATGTTTTACTCATCGGAGGGACCACCACACTGTTTGCACACTGCTGAACCATTTCACAATACCAGTAGCAGTGTGTCAGGGTCTGACCTCCTCCGCACCATCACCAACACATCGCTGCCAGCGGGGTCTCCATCACTTACAGATCTGATTCTTTTACTCCTTCCTTCAATATTTTTATGGAGAACATTTCTCAGTAGGAAGTTATACTCCCTGTGATGGTGGACAAGCCCTTGGCCGGGTTTCTGTGGCTGGCCAGCCTCACCTCCATCTGCCAAGACTGCTCTGAGCCTTATGCCTCTGGGCCCTTGAATCTGCCACGATCTGGTCCTGGAATGTCTTCTTTACTACCTTTTGCAAACTTCTCTTCACACACATTATTATGTATTATATTAATTTTTAAAACACCATGGCAATTTGAGTAATTACTTACTTTTTGTAATTTGCTGCTTTTTGCCAGTTATATTTTTATTCGGATATAATTTTTTTTTTAAGCTTAGATTATATCAGACCTGATCTGGTTGTTATTAAAATTAATCAGACAGAGAAAGATCAATGCCAAGAGAAATTAGATCTGTACCATGGCCGAATAAAGAGACTATGCATGTCCCCTTCAAAACAAAGGCACGTAGATCAAAGGCTCTGGCCAGCGATGAATGAAAACTCAGGCAGAAAGCTAGCGTGGTGGTCCCGTGTGAGGTAGGGGAAGGTCCTACCCGCAGGCGCACAAGGCAGAGGAGGATCACAGTTGAGGGTTAAGCAGAAGTTAAGGTAAGTAGACAGTTGGCATTGCAAGGTATGTCCTCAAGCCCTGGAGCTCTGTCTCTGGCAGGGGCCCGGGTCAGGTGGATACCAGCTAGATGCAGGGAGCGCTGTGGGTGGAGATGTTCACAGCAAGGGGAGTCCTAGTCCCAGAGGGCCAGTGTACCGCGAGGCTGGCTTACACAAGGATGCAGGCGCAAGGGAAAAGGCAGACGCTCAGGTAGCTAAACTGCTCCCAGGTCTGAGAAGGACTGAGGCGAGCGTGATTTGGTGCTGAGTGCTGGACTGTTAAGCGCCTCAGGTTTCTCTGAGTCAGGGACGGTGTAGAGACTGAGCTGTGTTGATCCTTCTATGCAGGTCCAATACCCGGGGTCAGACAGAGCAGGGAGTGGGCAGCACAGCAGAGCGTCAGGCTGTGTTGACAAGTGTAGATATCTCATGAGAGCACCCACTCCTTTACCGATGTCTTTACCATTTATGTCCCTGTCCGGTCTTCAAAGCTCACCTGAGCTCCAGTAGTTGTTGAAATAATTGTTTATGACTCAGTTTTATTATATATCTTTCAAAGCAGATGAAATCAGTATCCTGCTGACTTGAAAATAAAGGTTTTAAAAATAGTCTTTGAAGAGGCTTTTAATTAAGCATGTGATAGGAAACTAACAGGTGAAAATCTACTGTTTCAACCAGATCTTACTGGTATCTGTTGTTAAAATGAGACAGCTCAAAGTAGCAGATTTCGCAGACCTTCAATTCTTTTTAATGTCTTTCATCATTTCCTTTAAAATACTGGAAACAGAAGAAACATGTCCTGGAAAATTAGAAAATAATGAAGACTTTGTAAAAGGTAGCTGTTGTTGGAATTCAGGTGGGAGCACACCTGGATAATTCAAACAAAATACAGTTAGTGGTTCCAGATGGCGCTGAATGCAGGGCTGCGGCTGAATTCACGACGAAATACACTCCAGCGCTGCAGAGTATTTTTAGAGCACAGAAGTTGAGAACTGGGACGGCGTCAGAAGATCAGAGAATAGGAAGTAGGCTACATCTTTTAAAAAGAGAAGGAATAACTCTGGTAATCATCCTAAATGTGTAATTCTTGTTAATTTTATAGGAAATAGTAAGATAAAATAGCTCAGGAGTCTGGCGTCTAGTGGTGCTATTTGAAAATAATGTTCATCAGTTTTAAAAGCCTGATGGTAATTCTTCCAGGAGTTGTTCTGCTTCCCTTGCTCATTGAGTTGTGCCCTTTTACCCACGTTGGATTCCCTTTCCCTTCCCACCTCTTGCTTCACAATTTATGTTCCTTTGACTCTTGGTTCCTCAGAGTTTCTTTCCTCTCTGCCTTGCTCCTTAAGTGAAATCATTCACTCACCTCCCAAGGGATGGTTTTCAGGGTCACGTGAGAGGAGGGATGGGGCAGCCTGTGCAGGACGCTCCACAGCCCTTCCACTGTGCCGCCCCCCAGCACCCCCCTTCCCCTCCCAGCCTTACCTCCCACTTCTCCGCGGTGCTTGGTCTACTCACTGCCCTCTGAAAATGAGTTCCAGTTTCCTGATTCTGTGAATTTAAGTAACCAGACGTTGAATAGCTGGTCTAGCGAAGACACCAGAGTGGGATGTGCTTAGCCTAAGGGTACCTACGTGGCTTGCCTCCACCTTTCAAGAGCTCACGGCACACCACCTACTCCTGATCCCGAACTTGAAAAGCCCTTTCTCCCCCCCTCTGACTCCTCCCCGTCATGCCGCCTCCAGGACCCCTGCAGACCCCGTGTCCCCAGCCCTTCTCTTTATGGGGAGCCTCTAGGGCAGCCTTTCCTGATCGTGGCCTGAAAACCACTGCTTCCTTGGGACTCTGATCTTTTTTTTTTCTCCTCATTAAAACGAGGTTACATGGTCAAACACCTTTGGGAGGTGCTGATTTAAATGAAGTTAATTGGATTTCTCTACCAGGGGATTTCTCAGAGCTCTTACCATCCTGATCTGTGGTGGGAGGGCCCCGGGGGTGAGGGCCGAGCACAGGCCTGGCTTCAACAAATGGTGATGGGATGCGTGAGCCGCAGGTCCCAGCTTGGAAAACCGTCCTGAGGCGCACATGGCGTCGTCCATTTACCGGGCTTTACAGCATTTGTTCATATTATGTGTACAATTGAGTTGGCAGTTTCAAAGACTGTGCTTCCTGCTTCTTTACGCCTCGCGGAGCGTGGGACACAATTTGGGATTCATCATTATTTTCACAGTAATTGTCCGTCAGCGGGCGTCCTGTTCGCTGATAATGTTTGGAGGAGAACTTCGAGTTGGCTTTAAAACAGCATGTGGATGACACGCTGCCGAGACACACACGGTAGCCGGAAAGCAGGGACAGCACAGCCTGTCGCCCCCGGTGTGCCTCCTGGTGATGATGTAGGACAGCAGCTGGCAGGCTCCAGCCCGCAGACCGCGCTGGGCCGATTCTCGCAGATGAAGTTGTTCGGGGACACAGTCGTGCCCACCATGTTGCCTGCGGTGGCCTCTGCACTGTGGTGGGCGGGATAGAGGAGCTGTGAGCGATGCCTCGGGGCGCACAAAGCCCCTTCCTCTCGGGCCGTTACAGAGTTTGCCTGCTCCGGCTGGAGGGCGCGTGGGGCAGTAGGCGCTGCTTTCCGCTGCCCGGCACCCAGCTCTCCTTTTTCTGGTGACGGCTTAGGCGCACCCAACCTCCCACACTCTTTAACATTTCCTCTTTTTTTTTTTCTTTTTTTGCGGGGTGGGGGATTAGGTTTGTTTGTTTCTTTCTTTTTTCATTCTTTCTTTCTTTTAAAATCTTCATTTTATTCTTTTATTTATTTATTTTTAATGGAGGTACCAGAGACTGAACTCAGAATCTCTTACACGTTAAGCATGGGATCCACCGCTGAGCTCTACACTCCCTCCCAACCTCCTACACTCTTAATCTGTGTTCTTTGAGGGTCCAAGTCTTCAGCTCCAGGAATGGCACTGGCCCAACCTTGGCTGACCCAAGTCAGGGTGATTAGTTCAGGGATGGGGGCTTCAGGCCAACTCAGGACCTTTGACAAAGGTATTTTGTTAGACAAAGAGGGCTTTTTTCTTCCTGGTTTGCTGAGTTTATAGGAGATAACTCAACTGCCAAGTTGAGAGAGTCTGTCTAAGAATGAAGCTGATCAGAAGAAAGTTGGTCAGGCAATGAATTGGGAAAGATGGAGACAGAGCTATAATGGACTATATCTGTAGACATACATGTTTGTCTGTCTGTCTATCTATCTCTCTAGCTATTGACCAAATTTGGATAACATGACTGCTGCCTGGAATCTAGCTCTACTGGACCTCCCTGCAAATTTAGACCCCACTTAGGTTGAATTTTGATCTTTCCAAAATGAAGAGTCCCAGTGAATACAATGTGCTCTCATGTTGGGATGAGGAAGAGGGAGTGGATAGTGGGTTGAAAAAAGAATCTTCCAAAATCATGACAATGAAAACTGTAGAGAAGTGTTAAAAAGTCAATATCTGGCAGAGGACAAAAAGACATCAAGGTAGAGAGAAAGTCACTTAACGCCAAATGCTTGTTTGCTTTGCCAGACATAAAATAATTGGTGTGGGAATAGCTGGTTCACGGGAACCAGGGCTTTGGACTCACCTCCGAGATGCTGACAGGCTTGGTGGGGCTCCCACCTGAGCTCAGAAGTCCTTGAAGTATGGTTTTAAGACAAAGCTGTCCTCAACAGCATTCTGCTAAGTAACAGAGTGACCATGTATTGCATGATTCCATTTATATGATGTGTCCAGAAAAGGCAAACTTATATAGAGAGAAGGTAGACTAGTGTTTCCTGCTGCTGGAGGTGGAAAGTAGCTGTAAATGGGCATAAGTGGGGGCTGCAAAAGTTCTAGAACTGATTTGTGGTGATGGTGGTATCACCCAGCCAAGTAAATAAAACTCATTGAATCGGACCTTTGTAATGAGTGAACCTTATGATAATGTAAAGTGTTCTTCAGTGAAGTTGTTCAGAAAAAAGAGGCACAAAATACAAAAATAAAGTGAAAATGAAATAAATAGCAAAGTCTGAGACAGTTTTATTTAAAAATATTGTTCCTAGAGAGGTGGTACATAATGTTAGTAATGATATCACCTTCAGCCCAATGCAGCACGTATGCCTTGATTAAATTCTGGTGAAGAAATAAAAATAATTATATGAGACATTCTTGGGACAATTGGAGACATTTAAATGTGGACTGGGTATGAAGGCGTTAAAAGAGTGTTCTTAATTTTCTAAGATATGGTAATTATACCCTAATATTATGGGAGAATATTCTTATCCTTAAGAAGGCATGCTGACAAATTCAGGGTAGCAAGAGAATAGTCATTATAAAAGCCTGACATTCAGGTGTTTCATTGTATCCGATACTCCAATTATTGTAAGATGCATCATTGTTACTCATACCAGGAAAAGGGGAAAATGCTGCTGATAAAAATGCTGCAGTGCTTTCACGTGGAAACAAAATCAACCAGCCAAGCAAGGAAAGACAAAAAACAATCTCCTGGAATAAAACAAGGTTCTGGAACCACAAACTAGAAGGTGCATGAAAAACCACTGGGAAGAGGTAGCCGGAAGCCTCTGACTTCCTCATGCATCATGAACGAGGTACAGTAAGTGGAAAGCAGTGAGCTCTGGAGGCCTAGTGAAGTTTTGAGCCCCAAAGGCCTTCCATTCATTAATGTTTGCTTTGTGTAACGATGGGTTATTGACAGTCACTACTCAGCAACACCGTTTGAAGAGCAGTAACAGAAGAGTTGACCTGGTCGGCATACACCGACAGGGGCTCAGGGAAAGGCACGGTCACCTCATGAGAACCGACGTGAGCGAACGAGTGCCTTGGAGGGATGCGCCACACACAGGCCACTCGCACCGCGATGAGTAGAAGCGGCTGGACTTGGGATTTCTGGAAAATCGAATTCTGACGAGGACCGCACTAACGAGGAAGATAGCCAATCAAGGGAAGAAGTAGAAGGAATCTTTCAGGGTCCTGCTCTCCTTGGCACTTTTTTTTGGAATGAAATGGATCAGGTTTCACATAAGGCAGTGAGTAAATTAATACAGCAGTCAAAAGGAAAGTTGAAAATAATGGCAGGGGAAAAAGAGGTATTAGGAGGCTGTAAAGAGGGAAATATGAGTGAGGAAGGAGCTGTGCCCATCTGTGCGGGGAAGGCGTTAGGTGAAGAGTGCATACTTCTCAGTTTTGCAGACGGGTAACTGAGGACTGTTTCCGATGCTTTAATGTATGCACCCGCACAACTGCTATCCCATTCGGGAAGGACGTGGATGGGAGCGGCTGCACGAAGTTTACTGAGCTGAACAAGGTAAAAATAATGCCTGACTTTTTGACTGAAGTAGATCTTCAGTGATGTACCCTAAACGTAGCTTGCTGTTTCCCTTCCTATTTTGTATGACAAGTATAATTAAATCATTATTTATGTATTTATTGGTCTACTGTTTATTACCTGATCAGATTACAAACTGAGAACAAAACTGTCTCTCCCCTGTATGATCATACCCTCAACACTAGCTTGTCAGATTGCTCATGCTGATCCAGCAATTTCTTTTTTAAAAAAAATAATTATTTATTTTGTTTGTTTTTTGGGGGGGTGTAATTCAGTTTGTTTGTTTGTTTTAATGGAGGTGCTGGGGGTTGAACCCAGGACCTGGTACATACTAAACACAGGCTCCACCACTGAGCTGTCCCCTCCCCACCACAAACAATTACTTAATGAATGAGTGAACACAGTTTCTATCAGGTCAAATGTTTCTGAGAAAATAAAAGCTCCAGAAAATATTGAGCTATAAGGATGTTAGGGAATTTAGAAGGTCGTAGAGAAGCTAATACAGTAAGTAATTACTTATTGAAAAAGTGAGTTGGTCTGTGTGACTGGAACTGAAAAGGAAACGTAGAAGAGCCTCCTCAAAGATGTGAGTTGTCAGAGGCTGATGGTCAGACAGCGTCTGATTCTATAAGCGGGTTTGTGGGACAGAGAGGAGTTTGCCAGGGACTGAGGAGTGACGTTTAACCTGGGGAAATTACTTAGATATGATCGTTCATGGAGGTTTGGGATATCATTGTGCTGGCTGACTAGAAGCCATGGCAGGTGCTTTGGCATGAGGGACCCAGGAAGCATGCTGGGGATGGTGGGAGATGGCTGAGAAAGGAGTTATTTGGAGACTGTAAAGAGAAGGTCCGTGAGGAAGGGTCAGGCAGGGAACAACCTGGGAGTCTGGCAGAGTGCAATCACGAAGACCCAGTTTGCCATGCCGAAGCTTTTTCTGAAAGTAATGGTGGGCCTTTGAAAGGTCTGGGGCAAGGAAAGAGTGTTACCAGTTTTGTTATTTAGAAAGATGGGTGGTTTAGTAATGTGGAGATTGGGTTATATTGGAGACTGATAATCTTTTTATAAAGCAAAGGGTATAAGAACTTAAAACAAACTTTTTTTTTAATGGAGGTCCTGGGGATTGAACCCAGGACCTTGTGCGTGCTAAGCACACACTCCACCACTGAGCTATATTCTCCCCCTAGAACTCTGTACATACAGAACACTGGTAATAGCAACAGAAGGGATAACTTGAATACACATTAAAGTAACGTTTAATTTATTGGGCATGGAGTTTGAAGGACAAGTGAGCATCTAAGATAATAAATGTTGCCTTTTTAGAGTCCACAGGCTTTTGAGAATCAGATTAAATGCCAACTTGGAAATGTTATCAGCACCCAAACACACGTATTTTTGCTGAGAGATTTGGGGGGATTTCAGTGATCTCCATCCCTCTTAAACATGGCCTTGCTCCATCCCTGAGGTTCATTTAAACTTATTCTCTGTTAAGAATCCCTGGTTTAGGAAAACTGCCCAAGGTGAGACGAGGCTGGGACAGACTGCGGCACAACGGAATCATTACTCAGAGTAGGAAACATAAACACCAGGGCTGTGAGAGGATAAGGTGAGAAGTAATAACCATTTAAAACGGGTTTGTTCTTTATCAGAAATCAACAGTATTATTTTATCTAATTAACAGTGATAGTTGAGCCTACGTTTCCTTGATGGCATTTCAGATAGTATCAGGCTGTATTTACCCAATTGTACTGCTTTTTGAAAAGACATATTTGAGACATAAGACGGTTATTTCCTTCTTTGGGTCTTTTTTCCTCCCTGGTATGACATGACCTGAAATAAGAGAAAAAGCAGACAAATGCAGTGATGATGGTTTCTCGCGGTTCCAATGGCTTTCTGACCTGGGCCAGCAAAACACTTAGTGATTTTTGTCTCAGCTCAGCCCGCAGCATCCATGAGGTCCATGAAATCCTCCCCTTAAAAGCGATTTCAGAAGTGCCCACCTGTTTCCAGGGGTTCTCGGCAGAGAATGTCACGAGGAGAAGACTCTGGTTGGGGTGGTAACGGAGGGAGTGGGGCAATCATAGAGAATGTACACAGTACTTTTATTTAAAACCAGGAAACAAGCTAAATAAAAGTAAGAGAGCTTCTTAAAAAGCAATCTTGGAAGAAGTTAGTGAAAACGTAATCTAGACTCATGCCTTCTAAAGTGGAGATGGTCATGGTTTGGGGATAACTGGGATGTCCTGAAAGATGCGGGTGTCTTCAAAGACGTGGAGAAGGGAGCCCTTCATTCACTGCTTGGACGTGGCCTGTGGACCAAAGGGAGGCAGGGCTCATACCCAGCACCTCCGCCCCTGTGCACACAACTTGATGCAACTCTTGGCACCTCCCACAGCTGTGAAGTGGGACTTCATATTAGAGTGTATTGGTTTATATTTTAATTATTTGGAAATTCTTAAAGGTGACTCTCAGTCAATTTAAATAACAGGCCAATGCCATTTCTTAAATGTCAGTGTGCGCCCCTCTTTATAACTGAGTACACGTCACTCTCACCGTCACGCCCCCCTGTGTGAAAGCGTTCTGTTTTTGGATGTACAGCAGCTGGCTTTAATCCAATTAACAAAAGATGGATGAGATGATGGCTGGCAGAGAAAAACGTCTGCAGTAGCTGCCAATTATTGTGCCTTTACTTCTTCCAAAATGGGGCGCTGATTGCCAGTTCTCAAGATAGCATGGCGTTTTAAGGCCATTATCAACTTGTGTCTTTTCCTTAAAACCTAAGTATCTCATCCTTTCCTAATAAAGAAACCCCTTTTTCTTTTCTTTAGCAGATCAATACAAATTCATATTATTATTATTTTTAGAAACAGTCTGAAGTGACATGTGTTCTCTAATGCTGCATGCATAAGGCTGCAGCTATCTCAAAATAAGGTTTACTGTCTTTCAGAAGGAGGCAAACACACTGTTTCTGCTTGGCTTCTCCAGGCTAGCAGCTCAGACTGAGTTCTAAGTTGTTTTCTAAGTTTCTTGGTAAAAATAGATTTAAAATGAATACATATGGGCTGATGACCCTCTGGCATTGAAATTTGTGCTCACAGACAAGGTATTTAAATATTTTCAAGATTCTGAAAGTTCATTAGGAGAAACAACGATGGCTGTTTGCCTCCTTCAGTGATAATGTTTTGTATGACTCAATGAAGATTTCTAAGATCTCTCAAGATCTTTAAATTAGCACATATAGCAACCTCCTTTAGACATTTATTTTAGGCTGTTGTTTATCTTCAAAAATGCAGTAGGTTTGGTTGGCCTGATATCTGTGAGAATCAACATGCCAATTGCATTAGGCAGCATATTGTGGTGATTTCATGTACTCATCCATCCATCCATCCATCCATCCACCCACTCACCCATCCATCCATCTATGCATCCATTCATCCATCCATCTATCCATCCATCCATATTTCCACCCACATTCTCACCCTTCTATCCATGCATTCATCCATCTGTCCATCCATCAATCCATTCATCCTTACATCCATCCATCCATCCACATTTCTTATTTTATGTATTCCACAAATATCTAGTGAGAGTTTCCTATGAACATTTTTGGGGCTAGTTTCTGGGTGGAAAGAAAAATAAAACACATGTTTCACTCATAATTTGGTGGGGAGAAAAATGTACAAACAGACAATTATAATGTGTAGTTTAATTCTAGAAAATTATGGGCAGTACCCAAATCAGCAACATGTGATCTTGAAAAGACCCTACTTTCCCTCTAGTCTTTTTCAAAAAATGACTGAAAGAAATCATCTCTTTCCCCCACCCCCAAAAATCTAAGTGTCTGTGTAGGACGCACCCACTTCTGTGCTTATAGATCCAGGGGTGGGGGACATTTTATGGACCCCAAACATGAAGCAACATGAGGGTTTTAATTCAAATCTTAGATCGCTGCTATTATCATAAATGAAAATAATAACAAAGATGTAAATCACTTTATGGGTTTAGAAAGAGATTTAACACTTAGCCTTAGAAACTCAGACTTTGTATAAAATCTATTTATAATGGTTTGTTTATGGTAATTGGCATCTCCAGACAGTGGTTTTAATTGAAGATGTCTGGCGTCAGAAAACAAAACTGTCAATTTCACCATCATAAGAGAACAAGACGTTCAAAGATATGCCTTTAGAAAAGAAATTATATCCCCAAAGCAAAAATCTACAACTGTGAAACGTATTCAGTATTAGAAAACACTCTATAAAAGAAAGCAACATATTTCTAGCAGCATGTTGTAACTGATGACTGTTAAAAGTGAAAATTTTTTTTAGGATAAACATATGTTATTTTTCTAGGGCACAGCATCGAATCTTTACCACTTCGTAGACAATTCTGCCTTTTCAGAGGCTTTTGGAGAGGCTCTCATAAAGATCGATTATAAAATGGCAGTTCCATACTAAGCCTCAAGTCTTTAGTTTTTTTTGTTATAAATATTTATGATGAAGAACAGCTGATTATGCTTCATAAAATAGTAATGGTTACCTGCGTAAAAGTCAAACTCTGATTTTGTTTAACCACTGCTGATACAAAATCGTTGCTGGTCTGCAGTAAGGTTTTATTCTTCTGGCTGCAGAGACCACCAAAATTTGGAACTATAGTCAAAACTACATTCACATAGTAAAATAACGTAAAAGCATTATGCCCTATGTCGACAATTCAGTTGTCACATGTGTATTCATGTGACACAAATGTCACAATTTCTCCATTTGTTTCTGCATCAGTTACACTCCCCAAGGAGAGAAATATAACTCATGCTATCTTGTATTTTCCACTGCAGGAAAACTTTAATTAGGTATAAATGAGTTTGATCAATGAATAATTAACTTCTGTTAAGGTTTAAGGAGATTGCCTGACCTGGCCACTCTATTCTGAATTTAATCTGGAATAGGTGGATAATTAGTGCTCAAGGAAGTGATGCCAGAGGCTGTCCTTCTCAGTCTTCCCACTGAATGGAACTGAGTCAGTCAAAAGTTAATTTCAGAATCAACTTCTCAGGGCTCAACAGACCATAGTGCACAAGTTTATCATGAAATCTGACCTGGAAGAGGCTGATCATGCTGTTTGTATCGGGAGGCTACCAACCTTATGGAGCCATGGTGATCCTCTGCCCACAGAGGATCTGAATACCTGTTGGCCCGTGTTTCTTGGATCTAAAGTTTTGAGCACACTTTCAAGTTTCACTAAGCAACCATTTGTACATTTGCTCATCTATTTGTTTGCCTTTTATTTCATACCTATGATGGGTTGGTAATGTACTAGTTGCCAGGGATAAAAATTTAAACCAAATCCAGTCCCAGGTCTCAGAGAACTTACAGTGAGAGAGGTGGAGAAGTACACGGATAGGTTCAATGCATTGTGGCAAGTGCTGTATTAAAGGCTCATAAAATGCCAAGGAGTGTGGAGAAAGCAAACCCTGACTATACCTGATGAATAGTGATGGATAATCTGAGCCCTTCTGAGTATTTTTCCTGGCAATACTCAATCACATGGGAGGAAGAGAGGGCATGAGGTTAGGGAGATGCAGGGCGGGGCTGTGAACGGGTGTGGAGACTTGTACTTGAGATGGTGCGTATGGAGGCAGTACTCACAAAGTTTCACTTCTCACCTATGTATGTGGCCTCTTGCTCTAGTTATCTCAGTTAACTCACATACAAATTTGACTAGTTACAAAGCACAAGATATACAGAGGGCAAGGGTAAAAGTATAATAAGACAGAGGTCCTTCTTCCCTTAGAGTGTATAATTTACTGTTAAAACACAAAAATGCTATCTCAGAGAACCTGAAGTACAGGATTTCTAGAAGCCCTGACTTTTAGTAGTGATTGCTTAGTTTTATAGGAAAGTTAAAAAAACCTGCTAGTTATATAAATTTGAGGGCAGCAAAGTGACTCATGTTTCAGTGTTTACACTACTCCACCTTATTATTCAGTAACTGCAATAAGCGAAGTGTGCAGAAGTTAGCTCTGTGGGTGTCAGCAGTGCTGTTTGCAGCAGTGGCTGTCATTTATCAGTACAGCATTCTACTAGAAATGGCAAAACTTCATGTCATCTTCATGTCACCGGCTGTACAGCCATATGCAGTAGGTACTGTTAGCCCATTTCAAGGTCAGGAAACTGAGCTCAGGATGGTGAGAGACATCACTTGAAGAGTTGTGTCAAAACCAGGTTTGGGGCTCAAGTTGGGCATGCTCCGTGGAGAGTCCTGTTCTCCACCTCCCTGCCCCGTGGGGAAGAGTTGTTCATGAGTCACCGCTGCTGCTGATGAAGGACGTCCTCCCCCAGCATAAGACGTGAAGGGAAAAAAATGTTGAGCATCTCTGATTGAACCACTTTGGAATGAAACTGCTTCTCTGAAGAGTGCTGTTTTGTGAAAGCCACTGCCACAACTTAAGTAACTATGTTTTATGGAGATTAGTTGACTGCAGAAACAGTGAAATAAAACAAATCTTAATTTGGTCAACTATTGATTCGTGTTGGGTTAATAACACTATGTTGGATTCTTTCCCTTTCTTTAAACCCCTATGAAAGGAAAAAGAAAATAATTGCAATGTGTAGGTGGCGGAGGGTAAGAACACTGAAAAGATAAAAACACTGAAGTAGCTTGGAAAAATCCCCACGTGAATAAAAGATTAATTCTGATTATTATGTAGGCTATGCTTGGAATAATGCTTTAAATAAACGAGAGACAGGGATTAAACTGAAACAGATCAAAATCACAAATTACGACAGAACCTATGAAAGCTGAGGCTGGTCTAGCTTAAACAGGAACTTTGTTAAATATACCTACTCTTTCCTGCAACCAGACAGTGGCAGCAACCGGGCAAATAACATTTATTATAGCAAACGTGCTACCGGAAAGGGGCGTTTGGGGCTCCGTGGGGGCGGGACTTCCGGTCACGCCCCCATCGCTGGGAACCCAGGAGCCGGGCTCCCTGCGGGCAGATGGGGTCACCTGCGTGCCTTTTTGGGGCCGCCGGTGGGCGTCGTCATCGCCCCTCCTTACGGGGTCGGAGCGCAGCGGCAGGGATGGCCCCGCGCCAGGTCTTTTCTTCCTTCCTTCCTTTCTTTTTTACGGCAGCAGATGAAAGAACTTTTAGACAAAGATCTAAACTCTTTCAGCACCAGAAAGCTCACGCCGGAGAGAGGCGTTAGTGTTACAGGCGGTGGGCTCTTCTCCTTCCCACCCGGCAGCTTACAGCGGAGGGCCGCGCTGAGAGCAGCCTTGCCGGAGCTGCCGGCGACGCCGAGCCCCGCTCACCCCGCGGTCCACACGCGAGCGGCCCGCGGCGCTGGCCGCATCGGCCTTCCCGAGCCGGGCTGCAGCTTTGGCCTGTCGGTGCGGTTTACCTGTATTGTGACTGTCGGTTCCCGTGGCTGAAGTCATCTTAGCTCTACCAGCGGGCAGGTGTCGAGTATGCAGCAGTCAACTTAATGTTCTGAGAGAAGGCAGACCTCGTCCCCTCTCTCCAGTCCCTGGAAAGGATCCTGAGTACCTGAGCTCATTGGCTGCAAAGCTCAGGTGGGATCTGTATTTTTATAGGAGCACTGCGGATGTTAGTGGGGAGTATGCCCAGAGAAACAAACTAGAAAGAAGGTGCCTGGTCTCAAGGGACATCTAAGACGCTTCTGTAAACGTGGCTCTGCAGGATGAGGGTTTGCCCAGGGTCTCTCCTTTGCTCAATGTTACTGGCAGAGCAAATCATCGAAAGCCTTCGGGGCTTACTGCAGGCTCCCTGGCCTCATCATCTCAAGGTCACTGCCACAGAGGCCGGAACGCAGGGACTGGGGGAAGGGAGATCCGTAGCCTGGCGATGTGGCTGTGACCCAGCACCTCTGATGACCCAGATGGAAAGCGCTCTCGCCGCGCACTCGCCTTTGTAGTCAGGGTTGAGGACACAGACGGCCGAGTGAACACGGGGTTATCAGATCTTCTGTTTTGCCAAAATAAGGCATAAATCCAGATTTTCGTGGGCAATAGTTTAATATTTTATTAAGGTATAATTGATACACAACAAACTGTACATGCTCGATGCATACAATCTCATAACCTTTGACATACGCATTCATGGGAGAAGTCACCATCAGACTCATGATGGCAAATACATCCATCTCCCCGCCAGTCACCTCCTGCCCTTTTACAGCCTCTTTCGTTCCTTCTCCAGCTTCACAACATCAGGAACCATTGATTTCTTTTCTTTTATTATTGAATCATTTACGTCTTCTAGAATTATCAAGTGTTTACTCTTTTTTGTCTGATTTCTTTCATACAGCGTAGTTGTCCTGAGATTCTCCCTCGCAGTGTGTATGAATAGTTCGTTCAATCTGTTGCTGAGCAGTATTCTGTAAGACGAATGCACCATGGTTAATCTACTTTTGTTTACGGACATGTGAGTTTTGGCTTTTACAGAGAAGCGCGCTGTGACCGCCAATGCCGGGACTCTGTGAGGACAGGTGCTTTTGCTGCTCTTGACTTAACGCCCTTGTCAGAGACACAGGAGTGTTTGCCTTTTTAAGAACTGCCAAACTGTGTTTGGAAACATTTGTACCATTTTTATGTTTCAAAGACTGGTGTGGGACAGTTGCTGTTCTTGAATGTCCTCACTCAAAATTTCCATGCTAGTTGTTTTCAACTATTTCCATTCTAATAGGTATGTATTGGTACTTCATTGTGGGTTTAACTAGTATTTCTTTAATACCCATGATTCTGAGCAATTTTTCGTTATTTATTTGTAACCCACATCGCTTCTTTGGTGAAATGTGAAGTCGTATCTTGACTGTTTTTAACTGCATGTTGGTTAGTAGTTCTATTTTCATTAAGAAGAAAACAGTGAAACAGGAAAGAAATGTTGAAAGTTCAGTCATTTATCAGTGATGTCAGTGACTTCTTTTCTGAAGGGGTAACATTTTTTTAACAGTAGGAGAATATTTCATCACATGCTTGAGCTATTCACAATGTAAAGCTGCAGGCACGCTGTACTTTGGGATTTCATTTGCACTATGAATACATTCTCTACCACCAAAGTCTACACAGTCAATTAAACAGTAACTCAAACTCCGAAAATAATTTAAAATAAAAATTAATAAGTGCACTTTCCACTGTTAGATGGTCAGTGTATACAAGTGTGCAAAGATACGTGTTCAAGGATGCTTACTCCAGCGTTTTTTATAACAAAATGTAGAAAAAAGTGTTCACTGATATAGGACATTGGCTAAATATATCACAGAGAATGTGCGTAAGAGGATGCTCTCCAATGTGGAAGAGTCTGAGGTGGATGTGCATGTGCTGCTCTGAAAGATTTCCGAGACACATGATGGGAAATGCTGTGCAAAGTGTGTTCATGTTTGCATTAAAAAGCTCTACCTCTAGAAATGGAATTAGGTGTCACCTGGGTCAGGCAGGGGTTACTTTCATTTTATATTTATGCTTTCCTTTAGTAATGTACTATAGACATATATTAATTTATCTTGAAAATTAAATATTTAAATATGGCAGTCAGAGTTGAGAGGAAAAAGATGTATAATGTAGGACAAGGAGTGAGGTTGAAAAGTAGTCATGCATGAAAAGCCAAATCAACAAAGTTGACATTGTAGTGACTCATTAGACATGTTATAATTGTACGATTTTTTCCCCAAGTAACTTACACCAGCGTGCTGTTAGTGAACTCACAAGCTCGTGTAGTTCTGTGAACAAGGTAAGGCCTAGGAAGTCAGGGGCCCTGGGCCTACCCTGCCCGTGGCGGGGCCAGCTGGGCGGCCGATCACACAGCGGGTCTCAGTTCAAAAGTGCGTGGGGTGTGAGAGCCGATGAGAGCTTAAAAGTGGGGCCAACTGAAGGGCAGTAAAACAAGAAGCGTCTCTCAGAAAGTGTCCAGTAATCCAGTAACCAGCCTTTCAAGCTGTTATGTAGGTCTTTTATTTTGTGCTTTTGCATTATTATTATTGTTGTTGTTATTATTTTTGCCCCATGGAGGGGAAAAAGTCACGTTACAGCTGGGAAGGTGTCAGCCCCACCTCTGAAAGCCCCTGTGATGCAGCTCGTTGAAAGGGAAGTGTCCCCAGTTCGCTGACCGGGTAGGCTTGTACGCAGTGACTCAGGACGCGGGCAGCACTCGGTCCAGCAGAGACGGTGGCGGCGCCGCACCAGGGGGACCCGCACAGACCGCGGTGAGCGGAAACGACGGGGCCGCGCTGGGCCTTTGCTGACTGTTTAAAACCGGATCATTCCGCTCCTCCCGTGGGGCAGGAGGAAGCCCCGCGGCGGGCTGGGTGACGGGGGCCATGCAGGAGCGCGCTGGCCGACTTGCTGGCTCAGCTGATTGCTTGCGGTTTCGTGGGTCGACGAGTTGTTGCTTCTCCTTCCCTCGGAGATCAAGTGCAGAAGCCGAGGTAGGTTTTGGTTTGCTGACGTGAGGTTTAGCATGAGCGACTCCATCTTGGGCCTAATCTGGTTACTTTAAAAGGTGTGAGCCACAGGGTTCTCCGTCCCTGAGTTCCCACTCCTTGAGTTTTCAAACAATCTTCCCTTCATCTAAACTCAGACTTGCCAGTATGCATGTCAGTGACCCCGTGACCCTGTGTTGTGCTTCATCACGGTGTGTGTGTGCCTTGCCCCCACGTGCATGTCTGTGTGAGGTGTGTTCTAGGCTTTTTGGGAGTTATCCTCATAAGTGAAATGTTATTCCTTAAAAGTTGAGGTCTGACTGTGGGAAAGAGAAAGGGGGAGGCAAAATGAGGTCAGAAGAGTGAAATTCCAGGAGCACTGATGAGGGAGGCTGTGGCCGGTGTAACAGCAGAGCATGAGGGGAAAAGGGAATTAATGAATGTAAACAAAAGAAGTGAGGGCGGATTTGGGACTGTAGGCAGCAGAAACAGGGCTGCTTTGTAAAGTCCATGAGTTCAGTAAGAAAGTCAAACAAATATGTGTAAGAAAAAAATGGGTGAATCTTTAGAACAATTCAGGAGGGATGACACATATAAATAGGAAATAAAGTTTTGATGGGGAGACTCACACTGAATAAACTCTTTACTTGGGGGCGTGACAAATCACAGCCAGGCCACAGAGAATGACGGGTGAAGTCATATTAATAACACTAAGGCCATGGAATCTAAGGACAGACTATGCGACTCTGAAAACAGCAAAGGGTCTACATCGCTCTCCTGTCCAGATCCGACCCGAAGCCTGAGAGAGTGATATGTGAGGCCAGAATGAGCAGGACTGAGTGAATTTCATTGAAGTTTTCCTATGAGTAATTTATGTGTGGCTGCCGCTAACTGGATGCATGGCTTCTCAGCTATGTTTTTATACTGCTTTTTGGAACAATATTATTTAGAATCACTTCCTGGCCTTTCATCATTGTCAAGCTTCTGTACTCACCGTGCTCTAATGCGATTTTGATAAATCGTTGTGTAATTGTTCTGTCATTTCATGTTACGTTTCCCTGAAAATATTTTAAGTTCTTTGAGGTTAGGGACGTTTGCCCTCTATTTTTTGTATTTATAACCTACATTTCCTTTTTCCAATCATATTTCTTCTTCCACTTCTCCCCAACACACACGCGTGTGCACGCACGCACGCACATATAGAACAGTGCCTTGTGTATAGACAATGATTTCTCAAAA
The DNA here is from genome assembly GCF_036321535.1 of Camelus dromedarius. Lineage (NCBI taxonomy): Eukaryota > Metazoa > Chordata > Mammalia > Artiodactyla > Camelidae > Camelus > Camelus dromedarius. The sequence goes on from NC_087441.1 coordinate 3,406,958, forward strand.
CTTGATTACTGACCAAAGATTCTGGAAACACTAATTGATGGCTTTTCTTTGCATTAAATAGACTTCATGTTTATTTTTAAAAGTTATAGTTAAATGGGACTTTTGAATTATCAGCAGAAAAATTTCAACATTTTTAATTGATGGAGTATTGATTGATACTGCATTTGGAAGGACCACTGTGTTGGAAGTTGGCACACATGGGTTTTAATTTTGACTGTGTCTGAGCTGTGACATTGGCAGTTTATGTAATCTCCCCTGAAGTCAGTCTTCTCATCAATAAAATGTAAAGTTCTGTTAGATGATCTCTGAAATTCCTCCAGTTTTTAAATCTGTGATGAAAATTGCTTGTTTTTAAAAGGCGGTGATAGGCAATAGCTAAATGGCAGGTTGAAAGAAGGCAGCGGCTCCATCTTCATACCAATGACCCAACGTAGTCAGTTCTGTCGTCTGGGTTTCTAGACTCCCTCACACGTGTTGTCTTCAATTGGCTTCCACTTAGGTTTTCAGATCTCTCACACAGTCCTTCCCAGTGAAGTTGCTCACATACCTTTTCAGGACCTCCATTCCCCTGTCCCTCGTTCATTCTTCACATCTGTTCATCTCCCATGTGTCTTCACTCCCTTTGCTCAGTAGGGCCTCGGGCCCAGCACTAAGCCGTCCCTCTCCAGTGCCAGGGTAGGGTGCTTTGCTGCAGCCGATCTCCTGATCACGAGATCTCCACTTTCAACAGGGCGGGGACTGTAGCAAGGGTTGTTTCTTTCCTAGTAAACTTTTACACCTATTTCAAATTTGTGTATCTCCTCAGACTCCTTCTCCACCTGCCTCACATTGCACCAAGAAAATCCAACAGCTTATTAATACTATAAATCCTTTAATTTCTTGCTGTCAAATTAAAAGTCTGCTTTTACCCTCCCCTATTTTTTTCCTTCCTGTGTGAACAGCAGCAGAGGCATCCCCTCTCCTGTCTGAAGCCCATCCCCTGTTTGTCTCTGGCTCTGAGTGCCCACTGTGCCCTCCTTCAGGGACATCACTCACTCGGGGCTTCCCGCTCTCCTCTCCGTGTTACCCGGTCTCTTCCTTGCTGTTGAATAACTCTCACCAGAGATTAACCAATGTAAACATGTTATTCACAGTCATTAACACACCTCCAGCATCTTCAAACCTCTCAGCTTTGGACCTCAGTTACTGGCTGCTCCACCTCCTTCCTTTTTAGTCAAAGTCCTTTATAGACTTGTTTGTGTTTTATCCAAAAGCCCTTACTCTTTCCTTGTTCCAGCAAATTCTGGCGTCCACATCCCATTCCAACTCTCAAACCACATCCAAATGCCAAATCTCGTCCTTCCCTTCCTTGGCCGAGTTTGACAATAACCCTCACTCTCGTGGGGAAGTGCCTTCTACCCTGGCTTTCAGGGCATATTGTCCTGGCTTTCCCCTTTCTCCTTCCCGTCCTCACACGTCTTCCTTACAGCAGTCGCCGTCTCTGCCTGTCCTGCGCTCTCTTCCTTTTACTATACACGTGTCCCTTGTCAGTCTCCACTTCATTATCCCAAATGACCGTCTCCCAGCTGACTTCCCTCACGTCTCTATTTCTTCTCATCCTGATTCCCCAGACCTGGATGTTCCTGGTTTCCGGAACTTCTCCACTTGGATGACACACAGGTAGTGGGTCAGAGAAGCCACCGCCTTCGACACTTGGCGGCTACACTTCACCTCTTGCAGTGACGGCCTCTAACTCGCACTGCAAAACTCCAGCCTCAGATTTTATTGTCTCCCATGTATTCTCCACCCTGCAAAGACTGACTGCTCCGTACAAATCTGCTTGCATCACTCTCTCGCTTAGAAAGTAACTTCCTAGAACTCTAAACTCTTATTGGCTTTCCACCTTTATACTCTGCATTCAGGCTACACTTCTCTCATGTGCTTGTAAGCCAATGTATGGAATGTCTGTCTGTCTGTCTGTCTGTCTAACACACTTACTGTTCTCTAACTTTGGTGCAGCTCTGCTCCTCTTCTTCGCTGAGACATCATGTCAGGAAGCTGGTCCGGAAGCTCCACAGCAGAGTCTTTAATTCCTCAGCGCTCTAGCCCCTGAGCGCTTCTCATACTGCAAATTCTCTTTCTTGGTCTGTATCTCCTGTGATACTGCAAGTTCCAAAGGCCAAAAAGTGTGTCTTGCTTACTGTTCTACGTGCAGGTCCAGCACATTGTCTGGAAAGCATGGATATTTATTAAATATTTGTTGGATTAATTCTTACTCTCCTGCCATTGTGTTATGATTACTTGAGTCCCCATGAGCCTTTACTTTTTAAAAATATATTTCATTAAGTATCTCCTTTGGAGAAGAGCAGTCCCGAGCGGGCAGGTGCATTTATCATTGTGTGTAAAGCACTCCATGGCTCTGCGATCAGTGTCTCGAGTGGCAGGAGGACGCATGCTAATTAATACCTTGCAAATTAAACCAGTTTAAACAAGATAAAAGTAGTAAAATCACTTGCTAAGAAGCCTGGTGATGGGACTGCAGGGCCACTGAGCACGAACTAACAAAACCCAGAGACATGGATTTATACGAACACACCTCGGGGGGTTTATCAGCACTCGGTCAGGGCTGAGGAGAGCCTGCGGGCGGCAGATCCGGGCTGTAATCTTGATGACGCTTTTGAGATGTGTGGCCTGGACATGACACTGATGTTGTCTTAATCTGAGTTTCCACGTCTGTGGGATGAAGTGCCATCAACGGAATGTCAGCCCCAAATTCACACGTTGAAACCCACCTGCCAGTGTGGAGACTAGGAGTCGGGACCTTTGGGAGGTGAGTAGGTCATAAGAGTGGAGCCCTAATGAATGGGATTAGTGCCCTTGTGGAAGAGACCCCAGAGAGCTCCCCCCGGCCCCCCCCCAGACGTGAGGACACAGAGAGAAGAGGCGTCCGTGAACCAGGGAGTGCGCCACACCAGACCGGGTCTGCCAGCCCCTTGGCCCGGCCTTCCAGCCTCCAGGCCTGGGAGACATGCATTTCCGTTGTGAGTGAGCCCCCGTCTGTAACAGCCGAACAGACTCGCACATGGAGATAATAAAAGCTGCCTATTCTGAAGCTCAGTAGCAACGATGAAATGAGATAACGTACGTGAAACACATCCCCCCAGAAGACCCTCCGTCCACAGGGGTCACTGCCGTCCCTCCACTGCTCCCCTCCGCTGGTGTTTCTGGGGAGCCTGCGCACCACTAGGACGGGGGAGCGAGCAGCTGGACAGGGAAGGGGCAGGAGCAGGGCAGCTCTATATGTGCTCAGTCCCTCACTTACGTTGGCTCTTTCTGAAATGCAAAGAAGAAAATAATTCTGCTTGCAAAGGAAAAATAATCAATAGATAATACTGCTGGGAGAAAAAATATTTTTTTGTAAACATCTTTTTAAACCATATTAAAAAAAATACTGTATTTATGTATCTCCTTTGAGTGGGAGGGAGATTTTTTTTTTCCAGTAGAAGTCTGTGAAAATTAAAGAGATAATGTCTGTGGATCTATTTATGCTGCTTGGAAGAAACTGCTTAAAAATAATAGATGATATAAAAAATTTTTCTCCTTTTAAAGAAGGTGAGAAAAAATTTTAAAAATTTGTGTTGTTTCACTTTGTCTTGAAGTTTTCTTATTCCTTCTTAGTACTTTTTTACATGGTTTAAGAAGTTGGAGATGTAAATTAAGGGGAAATTCAACAATATGGTTTCTTAACGTTATTTTAGCGGGATATTCACTGTGGGGTAAGTTAGTTTACAAGTATTGGCTTAACGAGGGCTGAGCTCAGTAAGAGAGCAAGTGTCACCGATCAGAAGTACTTACTGTAAAGGTGAGGCGTGGATTTTGCTCAGAGAAAGGAAATCCACTGCTGTGTCTGAAGAAAGTGTAAAACTCAAGGCTGTTCATTACCAGTGGACCCTGAAGGGAAGCTGTGAATCCCTAATTATCACAGTTTAGAGAGTCATTTGGAAATCCTTTTTGTGTTATAGGAGAAGTTCTAAGAAAGAGTGGGTGGCAGGTAAGTCTTTAAATCACAAAACCACAGAACCTGAAATAATTTATTTTGGTCTTATTTTCAGAAGTATATTAATGGGCTTCAAAAGAATGCTAATAGGTTTCCAAAACAAAAAGTGATAAATGTTTTTGGACGAAATACATTCTGTAGATGTTGAGTTGAATGCCATTCCATGGATGTCTTTTCCCGAAGACTCTTCCGAGACACTCCTATACAAAGAAGACACTTCTATACAAAGAAGACACTCAGAGACACTCCTGTACAAAGAAGACGCAGTGGGCAGAGGTTCCCGATAGTTTCGTAACCTGAGTGGTGTTTGTGCACCGTGTGCTTTTTGATGCAGGATTGTTCGGTGGAACATAGTTTGGAAAGTGGTGATAAGACGCCGAGCTGGATATTAGGTCTGTGTCTTAGTTCAGGCTGCTGAAAGCAAGCCACCGTGGACTAGGCAGCTTACAAACAACAGAAGGTTCTTCCTCCCCGCTTGGAGGCTGGAGGTCCCAGCATGGCTGGGTCCTGGCTGGTCCTGGTGAGACATCTATTTCAGGTTGCAGAAGGTGGACTTCTCCTTCCCCACCTGGCAGGGAGCAGAGAGAGGCAGCCAGCTCTCGCCAGACTCTTGTAAGGGCACTTGTAAACCCCATGTGACTCGTAATTTCTAATTCTGTTCACCTGCCCAGGCTCCACCTTGTAACACCATCATGCCGCAGGGGAGGGTTGTACCATGTGAATTTTGGGGAACACAAACATTTAGTCCATAACAGTCAGTGCCTCTGAATCCACACCAGTGAAGCTGTAGCATGAATCCTGTTAATAACGTTTAAACATCCAAAGCACGTCCTGGGGCCTGGGGTTTGGGTATGTTCTTGTCCACTGATCCAGGGCTCAAAGCAAAATACCACGAGAAAGAAACTTACCCCGTCACACTGAATTCTAAATGAATTCAAATCTGTGTCCTTCTTTCCACCCCTTTACCCTCCTCCCAGGACAACTTCCCCTCCCCTCTCCCCGGGCGACCGCAGCATGCTCTCATTGCTCTCTGCATTGGCTTTGCTCCCTGCACTGCACCTGAATTCTTTTCAAAAAGCAAACCTGTCTGAGGTGGCTTCTGCTTTAAGTTTTCACTGACTGCCCTCCGGAATCTTTCACAGAGCCCACTCAGCCTTGGCTGGCCTGGTCTCTCCCTGCTTCTGTGGTCTCACCCTGCCCTGCCCTCGGCTTTGTGCTCTGTACTGAGCTGCGGTGACCTTTCACGACCTTGACGGTCCCACCCTGACCCTCACTGGAGGCGCCTCCGGCCCCAGCCCCTTCTCCCACCCCTGTTCAGTTTCACCAAGGTACTTTCTTTTCATCCTGCAGATTTTATCTCGCAAGTAATTCCTTTTTCTTTTTTTAAAAAACTTTTTAAATGAAAGTGTAGGTGGTTTGCAATGCTGTGTTAGTTTCTGGTGTACAGCACAGTGACTCAGTTTTACATGTGTATATATTCCTTGTCATCATAGGCCATTACCAAGTATTGAGTAAGTTCCCTGTGCTGCACAGTAAGGCCTTGCTGTTTACCTATGTTACACGCAGCACTTAGCGTCTGCAAATCCCGAACTCCCAGTTTATCCCTCCCCCTCCCCTCCCCCCCCGGGGGGAGTAATTTCTTTAAAGAAGCCTTTGTTGAATCCCCGATTAGGTCACACACGTCTACTCTGCACGTAGATGGCACCTCTTTGATGTTAGCCCTCACGTCTGTGGTAATTGTTCATCTGTTTTTGTGATTGCTAAGTGTCTGTTTCCCCACCAGCCAGGAGGCTGTCTAATGAGTGACCTTGAACTCTGGCTGGAAAAAATCTATCCCGGGTATAACATCTCCACCCATTTTAGTTACACTGTACACGATGTATGTAAAGTATATATTTACGGGCACACGCAGGTGCAGGAGAACACGCATGCGCACACACACACACACACACACACACACACACACACACACACACACAGGCAGCGCACAGGAAGGACTCTGACTTGTGCCGACCTGCCCCTCGTGCGTAAGTCAAACCGTAGTTACCGTCCCGCTCGAAGGCGGCCCCGGCGCGCGGCGCTGGGCGGCGTTTCAGGCCCGACGCGCGGATTTGGTTGTCTGATCAGCCTTTCATTTCGGCCACAAGCCTGTGCGAACCCAGCTCGTCCTGTCCTCGGAACTCGCCTCCCCCGGGAGGGAGTCTCTTCATCACGCACTTTGGCATGACCGCTGCCCTGTGATGACTCCTCTCTCCGTCTTCCTGCCGGGTCGGTACTCTGTCCCCGCCCCGCCGAAAGCAGGTCATCGCCCGCGTTCTGCGAGCCCGGCGCGCGGGCTGGCCGCGCACGGTGAGTGTGAGCGCGGCCCTGGCCCGCGCCGCGCGGTGACGGCCGGGAAGAAGGGCCGGCCACTTTCCTTTCGGGTGGCCTTCGAGAATGACAGGCTGACAGAAGATAGTTTTTCAATTGCTCTGCCGCACACGATGGCACTGATGGGACATTCTGCAGGAGACGCGTCAGCGCAGGGAGCGCCCCCGCTGGCCTGTCCTCGTCGCTCTTGCACGTCCCCCTGTGAAGGTCCTGTTGACCAGCAGGAAGTAAACAAGAAGGAGCAAAAGCTGTCACGCGTGCCTTACCCCTCCCAGTGCTTTACCTTTTAGAAAGGTCTTACTTTTCCAAAGCGGCCACCAAGTGAGAACAATGATTTGTTTCTTCCTGTTTTCCTTTGAATCTGAGGAAAATAAAAATCCGTTTTCCTTTCTTTCTCTATTTTCCGAGCTTGCGCAGCGACTGCGCGGCAGTTCCACCGAGGATGGCTCCTTCCTTCCCCGCGCCCCCTCTTCGCGCCCCCAGGTTTAAGGCTCGCTCTGGTCGGAGCTGCGTCCCGAGCTGGGCGCGGCCCAGACAGTTAGCTGTGTTAGCTGGGACTACCCTGCGCGGCCCTGCTTGTGTCCCTGTGTGCCTGCTTGCGCTCTAGCTGTGGCGCCGAAGGCGGGGGCCAGAGCGACAGCCCTCGGCAGCCAGGATCACACACCGAGGCCCGCGCTGGGAGGGAGGCCTCCACTGTCCTGGGAGGCGCGCTGGGGCGCCACGCCCGCCGTTCAGAGAGAGAAAGGCTGGCCACGCTTCCGGTGTGGAAGGTGCAGAGGCGCCCTGGGGGCGGAGGGGGGAGCGTCTCAAGGGAAGGCAGCTGTCACTCGTGTGTAACATAAGGGTTAAGTGCTTGCTGCGCGCACAACCGGGCAGTTGTGTGGCCAGTGGCCGTCTGCTTAGATGTAAATGTATTTTATAGATGTTTTAGCCCTTAATGTCCACTGTCTTCCAGAGAAGATTAGGAAGAGATGACAGTGGAAACCAGACTGTGATGCTGTGAGTAAAATGCGCAGTCACAGTTCAAAGGATGCTCCGAAAAGGGCCAGTCACGCCTACCAGAAGTCCCTGAGGAGACCGTAACATTGAACTGAAGTCAAAGGCTAGAGGGGTGAAGGAGTTTGGCATTTTACAATGCAATGAGAAAGGCAGAATATACGTATTTGGTGGTTTACTAGCTAGGATACTTTCAGTGGCAAATGACAGAATTCAAAAGTTCAGATGAACTGATAGAAGGTTTTAGCTCAGTGTCCGAAGTGGCCACATCCCTGGCTTCGGATATGGCATCAGGGATCTGTCTCTCCGCGTCTGGGTTCTACTTACCTGCACGGTAACTTCATCTCCAGCAGCTTCTCATCACACTGTGTGACAGTTCCCGACAGCTCCTGGCTTACATAGTTCCCACACCACGGGACCCACGACCGAGACACTTCAGCCCAGAGCATCTACACCACCTGCCAGAAAGGGGTCATAATTCACCCTGCTCGGATCCTGTGCCCAAGCCTTGGACTCTGAAATAACCACTGACTATCAGATTAGCCTCAGGGTGACTCTCTGCATGGACAGACCTGAGAATCAACAGTTCAGGCAGAGATGGACCAAGGCGGGTGGGGGGGGGGGGAGTGGTCTGTCACACTGGGGAGGGATATCTTATTACTGACGTTGTTTACAATTGCAGAGGCATGGTGACAATCAGAGGCAGGCCCTTTACATTTCTTATTGTCTATGGACAGTGCACCCTCTCAACTGGTACTCAGCCAAGGGCAAGATGGTGTCTTTTTTAAAACGTTTTCTTGGTAGTAATTTGATCATTTTGTTCTTTCAAGGGAGAAGGCTAATGCCATCTTGATTTTCTAGCACTTAAAGGAATGATGGTTATTATGGAATATCAAGTTTTAAGAAAGGGCATAAAAGTCAAGTCCTCAGACAACCTGTAGAGTTAGAATGACTTTGGGGAAAATCCAAATTACTCAGTAGAAAGAAATTCATTAAATGAGAGTGAGAACCACCTGCTTTTGAAGACAGTTCACATTCAGCAGAATGTGTCTCATGATCTCTTACCGTCATGACGATCGACGGTCTCTGCCCGTTTCTGGAAGTTGTAGAAGGTCTGAGACCAGGCTTTCGGGGATGCATTTCTTTGACCTAAACCTTCAGACCACACGCAGCTGTGAGGAGGCCCCCGTGGCCATAGCTGGGTGTGGACACAACGCATTCCGTCGCTCTAAGGCTGCGTTCTTTACGGAGCAGGTTACACTGGGGAGAGGCTTTGCAGTAACACGAAGGCAGTGGATCAGTCCTGGAAAAAGCCCTAATTTGGCTGCTAAGCAGGAGTGATGCTAGAAATTTACTTCGCTACTTTATGATGTAGGTTGTTCGCCTGTAAAATAAAAATGGCTAGATTTGATCATTGCCAATGTCTGTTTTAGCTCTAAGAGTGTATGAAATCTAAATATTTTATGTCAAGATTGAAAAAATATTTCAGTACTTCTGTGAATGCTTTTTATGTTTTCTCTTGAGAATCTTGAGGTCCTATTAGGACATAAAGTTGACCCCCAGGACCCTGAGATTCAAAATGAGTCCAACATTAGCCCAGGCAGACCATGGAAAGGCTCCGCGGTAGAACCATGAGCGGAGTCAGTCTCCGTTAGGGCAGTTACTTCACTGCTGACGTGGGTCCTAGCTGTGCCAGGCGAGCTGCACCTGCGTCTGTGTGTGTGTGCCCCGTGCTGGCACCGCCCCGTCCCAGAGCGGGGGCATTCCTGAGTTTCTGTGTGCACCCGTGTGTGCGCCCGTGTGTGCGTGTGGGGTGTGTGTGCCTGTGGTATGCGTGTCCACTTCCTTGGTCTCCTGCTTCCATGCAGAGGAGCCCCTGGATCTTGTCCCACCAACAGAACCACCAGGACCCCAGACCTTTCTGTTTTTCTTGCAGCCTTCCACTAAATGCTGTCTCCTTCTTTCCAAAACTTGAGAAGAACTTTTACTTAGATCTCAGAGGCTGTGGCATGTGGTAGAAGAGTCTGGGAGATGCTGGCCTTCTGCTAAGGAGGGTGGCGCAGGTAGATAATTGGGCAGAATCCAACAGAATCTGCAAAACCTGGACCCAGACCTTCACTCACATGCGAGGACTGATGCCTGAAGTGTATGCAGGTCTGCTCCGGGGGTTTCAGTTTCAACAAGGGCCAAGAATGTAAAGTAAAATCACTAACTCACCATTCTGACTGTGAGGTATTAGCCAGCTTTTGGGTGGGCATCTGTGCGCTGGGGGACCTCCCCAGGGCCCTGGCGCCACATCATGTGGGCAGGTAATGCCCGTGGCACAACTGATAGTTCCTTAATTAGCAGCGTTAGCCCTGCTCAGCACACTTGACCTCAGATGATGTAATGTTGCAGTGATAATAAAGATGTGAGATATTATGTGGGTGAAATGGTGCCTCCGAAATGCAGACCCATCAGGATGTAGTAACAGCTGCCTGGACGACCTCTGCTCCTCCTGTACTCTCGCCCATTTTCCATCCCGATGGTCTGTTTTCCCAGCCAAGAGAGGGGCAGGAGGGGAACCAAAGGCAGGGAGTTACGACATCATTGATTCAAGTCCTTTATCTTCTTTCTGTCTTCCGTTACACGAAGGAGTCGCACGGACCCTTTTCCTGCCCCCGGCCCTTCCGCGTAAGATAATTCAAGGGGCTCGCTACACAGCTCAGGAGGACATGCTTCAGAAAGGCTGTAAGATAAAGTCACTGCTCTCTTCTAGTTTCTGTCCCTTCTCTGTCACCCTCCTCTATTTCTGCACACTGATTGCGTCTCTCTGGGTTAGCAGCTACTCTCCTGACCACTCAGTATTTGCTTCACCTGTGTTAAAGCTCATAGACATTTAGTTAACAGAGTCTTCATTGGTGAAGAACTGTGTACCGTCATTTTTGTAGAATTCTGGATATATTTCATTTGGGTCTCTGTAGCTCGTAGTGAGCAGCGTTAGTAACTCAGCGTCCAGCAGTTGCTGACTGATGCTGTGGGCTCCGACTTGGGGATCATGACAGGACTCAAGCACCCCAGTAAATTAGTGCTGCCTGCACAAGAGGAGGAAGTGAACAGTGCATTACTGAGGACTTGGGACGTGTGAAAGCAAACCCATGTGCCTTGTCATCCTGCTGCACTGCCAAGCCATCTGGGAGCTCAGGTAGATGTCTGAGTATGTAGAATTGATTTTTCCTTATTTTTTATTGAAGTATAGTTGATTTACAATGTTGTGTTGGTTTCAGGTACACAGCAAAGTGATTCTGTTACACATATACATACATATATATTCCTTTTCATAATCTCTTTCATTATAGGTTATTGCAAGATATTGACTGTAGTTCCCCGTGCTGTACAGTAGGATCTCGCTGTTCATCTGTTTTGTGGATAGTAGAGCATATGTTATAACCTAGGCAACTCTGTGTGAAGGAACTTCCCTACTAGAGAATTAGACAATGGGGTTGCCAATATAACAATTTTATAAAGTGCAACTTGGAAAAAAATGTACTGCAATGATTTCCAGTCAATGATCTGCATTTGACAACGGTACTTTAAGACTGGCACCAGAAATTCTCAGAATATTAACGTTTTCAGACCGCTGAGCCCAGGATCGCACCAAGAACTCGGCACTTTGAAAACTGCTGAGTCTGCTTCATTGGCTAGTACAGATCTCCTTCGTTTCTCGAGAACAGAGCCAGAAAAATTTCTCTCTTGTTTATGAGGCAGGGAAGGGAAAAAATTAGGAAGAACCAGGGCTAAAACAACCCATCCATGGAGATAATGGGGACCAATGAGCTACAAGGAGCGAATCAGAGGAAAGGACACGTTTTGTCATCATTCGTACTTTCAGATGCTCCTAACGGAACGGCATGAATGCCTGCTAAAGAAAAGCATTCAGCTGACATAAAGGCAGAGGACATTAAGCTCCACTTCATTATTTTTAGTGAGTAAGTATTTCAAGTAAATACCAGAGATGAGAGGGCTTTTTTTTTTTTTTTACTCTCCTGTGTTTGAGGTGTGTATTATAAACACGTTTCTATCTAATTCTTGATATTTTTCCCTAAAGATGAATCTCCATTCTTCAATTCATTTCTCATGTAATGAAGAGCAAATTTAGGGTCATTTACCAAGTGCCAAACATGGGTGATTTTGTATTGATTAAATTTATCCCCACAACTTAATCTATATTATTGAAAAGGTGGGAAAAGCATTTATTACTTCAGCATTTTTCAGCTGGGAAAATGAAGAGAAGAAGGTCAAGTGACAGAAAGTGAAGTGTACATTGATGAAGCCAAAACAAAACCTCAGGCCCCATAGGTCCCAGTTTCTTGCCAAAATAAGCCCTTAAATTTTGCATCCCTCTGCATCCCATCCAAGTTTGGTCAGATTGGGGCATTCCATTCCCCCGATGTATTTGTTACATGGAACGAAACCAGCTCAGGGACGTTGTACTGTCTACCCTGACTCTTGTCATCTCAGATTCCTTACTGCTTCTCTTCATTTTACTGACAAACCTTGTTGACCTCATCTCTACTCTCCTCACCGCCGTCTCACCAGAATCCAGCTTTGACTAGACCTGACGGCTTTAGGGAAATTCTCACTATGAATATTTCTATACCACTTCATCTTCGGGTGGCACTTGAACCCATAAAACGTGCATTTATTCTTTTCTAGGCTCTGTCTTGTCATGCTGGCCACCCAGAAACCGAATGTTCAGGAATGGAGGGGTGTGCACGTATCACGAGAACTGGGACGAGAATGACAGAGGCTTAGAGTGTTTCACGAGATGGAACATTCCTGATGGAGGCCAGGCACAGTGTTGACTGGACAAATCTATCTCTTCCATTGCTAGAAACAACGGGCAACTGGACAGCCAGGTCATCGGGTGGGCAGCTGATACCCTCTTAAGTATCCAGTGATTCACATGACACATCGCGGCTTACACGCTGCCATTGTGATTATTCTGTGGTTTCATTTCTTTAATCCTTAACATAGTTACTTGTTGTTCAAGTCTTATATCCTTAAAAAGTGGTTTCAGAACCCATACTTATAACTCATACCATTAATTAGGCTTCACTTTTTGTCTGCAGTTTAAAAAAATTTGAGGAAAATTTCCACAAAATGAAACGTGCGGATCTTAAGTGCACAGTTAGATAATTTTTGATAAATGTGTTCACTAGTGTAACCAACACCCTTTCCAAGGCACAGAGTATTTCCATTATTCCACGAGGTTCATCTGTGGCCTTATCTCTTCAGTTCCTCCCCAGGAGGCAGTGCTCTGACTTTTTACCACCAGAGACTAGTTTTTCCCGTCAAGAACTCCATGGAAATGGCACTTGTAATATGTATTTCTAGGTGTCCAGCTGCCTGGCTCTGCACAGTGCTCTGAAACTTATTCATGTGTATCCGCAGTTTGCCTGCTTTAAGCACCATTGTTAATCCATTCTGCTGTGATGGACATTTGGGTTGTGTCCAGATTTTTTCTGTATTGAATACAGGTGCTGTGGATACTCATATATGCATATGTATTTTTTTGTAGACATATGTTTTTATAGTTTTTGCTTTCCTTCATTGGTTAGGACCTCCAGAACAAGGTTCAATAGAAATGATGAGAGAAAATATTCTTTCCCTGTTCCCCATTTTAGGGAAAAATCAGTACTTTTGCCATTATGTATAATGTTAACTATATTTTATAAATGTTTTTTATTTATTTGCAAAAGTTTCCTTTTATTCCTTTGTTTGCAGAGAAATTTATCAGAATAAGGGTTGGATATTGTCAAGCCTTTTTCTACATGTTAATTGATAATAAAATATAGCTAATCTCATTATTCTGTTAGTATTATTGATTGCACTGATACATAATTTTTCGATCAGCCTTACATTTCTGATACAAAACACATTTAGTCATGATGTATTGTCCTTTTTACTTACTTCTGGATTGATTTGCTCATACTTGTTAGGTTTATTTTTGTGGAAGTCCATCAGGGATATTTGTCTGTAGTTGTTATTTCTTAAAAAGCCCTTATCTGGTTTGCTTTGGTTATAAAAAATGAATTGTTGTTTTTTTCCCTCCTCTAACTTCTGAAATGATAGCAGTATTTATTTTTTAGTCTTTGAATTAGTTTACTGGTGAAGCCAGCAAAGCCTCAAATTTTAATCATGGAAAAATTCTGAAAATGAGTTCAATTTCTTTAATACGTAAAAGGTTATTCAGATTTTGTCTTCATCTTCAGTCAATTTTTAAAGTTCTGTTTTTAAAAATGTGACTGTCTATGTCATTAAATTTATTGGCAGAAAGATTTTCATTTTGTTCCACATTTACCTTCTAATGCTTGCAAGGTTTGTAATGATATCTCATTTTTCATTATGATTTTGGTAGTTGGTATGCTTTTAAAAAAACTTTTCATATTTAATCTCTCAAGCACTGTGATTTGTTATTTTTCCAATTGTCTATTTTCATTTCATTTTTTCTGGTTTTATTTCATGGTTTCCTTTCTACTCTTTAGTTTGGGTTTAATATGTGCATCTTTTTCTAGCTTATTAAAATGGAAGCTTGAATTCTTGATTTGAAACTTATTTTCTAATAGAACTATTTCGAGCTGTGACTTTCCCTCTAAACACTGCTCTAGAGGCATTTCACAAATACGACATGTTGCATTTTTATTCTTGTTTAGTTTAAAACATTTTTTGGTTCCATTGTGACTTCTGTGTTGACCCACAGATAATTTGGAAGTGTGGGGCTCCGTTCCCTAATGTCTGGCAATTTTCTAGGTATTTTCATTAATGTATCTCTCATTTAATTTCCTTGTAATCGGATAATATACTGTGTATGATTTCAGTCATATGGAATTTATTGAGATTCTTTTTTCCTAGCTGTTCTACCTTGGTGATCCTTTCATGCATATTTGAAAAATAAAATGTTCCCTTCAGTTGTTGGGTTTAGGGATTGTTACAGAAAAGCTTGAAGCTGGCTTCCAAGCTTTTGACTACAGGTGTTTATGCTTTTATGTAATTTCTTATCCTTGAGGTGGGGTGGGACCCGCGACTTGCTTATAATCAATAGAATGTGGCAAAGGAGACAGATGCTTCTGTGAATATGTGACTGTCTTGTGTAAGACTCTGCCTTGCCTGAAGACTGCAGTCTTTCTCTCTATGTGTCTCTCTCTGTCTCTGTCTGTCTCTCCCTTGCTGCATTTAGCAGAACTTTGAGGTTGATACTTCCCCAGTCTAGCCCCTGGTGAGACCGCAGCCCCGTCAACACCCACATTGCAGCCTGGTAGGACCCCAAAGCTGAGGACCCAGCTAAACCATGCCCAGAATCCTGACCCACAGACACTGCAGGATGATAAAATATGTCTTATTTTAAGCCACTAGATTTGTCATAATATGTTACATAGCATAGAGTTTGCCCTACGTTAAAGTATATTTTACCTTTAAATGTGGCTTAAGATAATTAATGCTGTCCAGATATTCCTTATCCTTATTAATTCTTGGTCTTGTCCTTTGTTACTGAGAGAGAGCTATTAAAATCTCCAGCCGCGGTCACGGGTTCGTCTGTATCTTCCTGAATGTCTGTCCCATTTTGCTCCGAGTGTCTTGAAGCTCTGTGCGTAGTGTGGTGTGAGTGCTGTATGTCAACCTGGCTGACCTGTAGTCCCAGTTATTTAGTTAACACTTACTGTGTGCGGCCTTGAAGTTGTTTGTCTCATGTTAATAGCAGCATTCCAGCTTCTTTATGCCTCCAGTTTTCATAGTATACCTTTTTTCTATCATTTTGCTTCCAAACTGTCTCTCAAGGGCATTTCTCGTAGACAGCGTCTGGCAGGATTTCACACCTCTGTGCACTGTAGTAATTTCAGCCTTCTTGTTGAAGTGTTTCATCACACATACCATCTGCTAATTTACTTTTACGTAGATTACCAGCCCCACATTAAGCACATACATTATAAGGTAAATTATGGAATTAGGAGTTCAATCTCCTTTTGTATTTCCTTGCATGTGTGTATTTTGGTGATCTTTATCTATTTCTGTAGATCGAAGTTCCCCTTGGATAAGTTTTCTTCTTAATCTGAACTTTCTTTCCTTGTGATGCATATCTGCTAGTGATAAATTCCCTGAGTTTTAGTTTTTTAAATGCCTTTTTTATCTTCTAATTTTTTAGTGTATTATTATTACTAGATATAGAATTGGAGAATGACATTTCTTCTTTTTTATTTCTTTTCACATTTCATAAGAGGCCATTCTTTTTCTCTGGTCCTCCTTTTTAGCTGTTATTTATAACATTGTTTTCCTGTTTTTAATGTTACCTTTTTTAAAGCTTTTTTCAATATTGCCTTCTTATCTTTTGTTTTCATTTGTTTGACTATGATGTGCCTAATTACAGTAATTTTTAAAGCTTTTTATTTTGAAATAATTTCAGACATACAGAGAACTTGAACGAATAGTGTAATTTCCGTATGCCCTTTACTTAGATTCCTCAAATGTTAATACGTACCAAATTTATTTTATATATAATATACTAATATACTAATCTAATTATATTATTTAAATTTTTTTTGAACTTTTTAAAGTTAAGTTGCAGACGTGTTCCGCCATACAGGCAAATGATTTAATGTGCGTTTCCTTAATTTGAGGAAATTCTCTTACATGTCTACAGTGCAATTATCAGTTGTATAATACTGTTTGCTAGTCACCAGTCATTATTCAAATTTAATCAATTGTCCCAGCAATGTCTTTTGTAGTAGAAGAGAAAGAGTTTTGATACAGGCTCCAACCAAGGAATACTGACTGCATTTAGTTCTCACTTCTCTTTTGGCTTTTCACCTGGAACAGTTCATCCATCATTGACATGTGACAAGCACAGGCTGGTTATCGTGTTCAGTATCTTTTAATTTGGAATTGCTTGATGTTTTCTAATGGACAGATCTGAGGTGTGCATTTGTAACTGGAATGACATGGGTGGATGTTTTTATGGCATTGTATCAAGAGGTAGCTGGTGTTGATTTGTTCCTTTGCCAATAAGGTTCATTTTAATCATTTTCTTATTAAGTTATATCTTCCATGTCTACTTGCTATAAAGTTACTACATTATCTTTGTGATAAATAAGTATCTTGGGGGATTCTTTGAGACTAGATCAATATCCTTTTTCTCTTGAAATCTTTCATTCACTATTTTTAGTACCCATCAATGATTATTGTCTAAATAAATTATTGCCAGGATGATTTTCAAATGGTGCTTTTCTGATTTTATCATCCCTTCTAAATGTACTAGAAGATCGTAGTAGAATGTATTAGAAATGGACTAGAACCCTTTAGGGAGGAGCTTTTACTTTTTTACTATGAATGTATTCATTTCCACGAGGAGTTATGCGTTCTTAATTTAATAAATGCATTTGGTCAGTGGGAGCACCTTCAAACTGGCTTCTGTGTCCTTTTGTTTGTCCCCATCATTTTCCCAACATTATCTTAATTTTTGGTGTAACAATATGCTTTAGTCTCATCTTGTGGTTTCTCAGTCCTAGCTCTGGAATCAGTCTTTTCTCTAAGAAGCCCTGATTTCTTTCAGTGGAGAATGGTGTTTGGAAACCAAGATTTGAGCACTAGATATGCTCATTGCTCCTGGGTACTATTGCTTTTAGTTCCTTTTAAAGACAGAGCCAGGAAACACACACACACATGTTTACCTATCAATACACCATTTGTTTATGTATATGTCAATACATGTATCTGTATCTACATCCATCCATCCAATTATGGGTTCATAACTCAAATTCCAGTTCAATACAGGTTTATTCTCACCTCTTCCTTCTCTACCTCACATTGAAAATTCTAGCTTCATCTGGCTACCACGTATTTACCTATTTGTGCAATACTAAAATTCAGACAGTAGCATTAGAATTGCTAAGGCACGCCCTCTGAAAAAGACAAGAAATTCCTAGTGACTAGAGTTTAATATTTGTTTAAATTGATTTTCTGGTTCAGCCTGAGGACGTATAATAAAAAGAAAGTGCCTAAAAGTTTCTTGGTCTGCTCCTATTCCCCTTTCCAGTGTGGTTGCATCTGTCACTTGGAATAAGATTTATTTCCGTTTGTATTCTATTTTAGGGTTGCTGTTGACTTTCTTATATACTTGTGTGTGTGTGTGTTACATGGACAGACTCTGCACAAGAGTGTAGTCAGACAGACGTCCTGTTCACCCTTCCACACTTTCAGGCACTACCTCCCATTTGTTTTTGGCTTATACATCCTGTGCTTCTTTGTGCACTTGTGAGTAGATATATATTGATTTTCTTAGTTTTCCTTCTAATATAAAAGATCACAGCCTATAAGTGTTTGTACTTTACTTTCAGCTAGCAGTATGTCTCGGAAATCACTCCTTATCAGCTCATGGAGAGGTTCCTCATTTTTCCTTGAAGCTGCATAGTAACGCTTGTGTGGATGTATCGGTTTTTTCAACTCCTGTATCTGGGGTTTGGCTGTTTCTAAGTGTTGGTGTTTATAAGCAGCGTTGCAGTGAATAACCTTGTGCATTTGCATGTTCGTATTGTTTAGGCACATCTTTAGGGTAAATCGCTAGACGTAGAATTGCTAACTCAAAAGATAAGTGCTAAGTAGGTTTGCTAAATATTACATGAATCAATTTGCATTTCAACTAGCAGTGCATGAAAATCCCTGTTTCCCCAAAGCCTTAGTAAAAAATGTCTTGTCATACTTTCTAATTTTGACAATCTGGTAGGTGAAAATGGCAATAGTATAGTTTATTTTTATGATATTGAGCATCTAGTTTATTCTTTTTCATTGCTAAGAAATACTATACGTGTGGATATACCACAGATTGTTTATCCATTCACTTGATTATGGACCTTTGGCTTGTTTTCAGGTTGCAATGTGTGAATAAATCTGTTATAAACATTTGTTTAAAAGCCTTTGTGTGAACATATATTTTCATTTCTCTTGGGTAAATACCGAGGAGTGTACTGATTGGATTGCAGGGTGTACTGATATTATTAAGCTGTTTTCTACAATGGTCGTACCGTTTTTTACCCCCAGCAGCATCAGGTAAGCGTCCAGCTGCTCTACACCCTTATCAGCATTTGGTGTTGTCAGTTTCTTAATTTTAGTCATTCGAGTGTGTATTATGTTGTGTTGTATCTTTGAGGCTTTAATTTGTATTTCCTTGATGAATAAATATGTCAAGCATTTTTTATATGCTTATTAAGCATTTTTTCATGTTCTTAAGTGGTTTCAAATATTTTGCCAATTTTCACTGGATTGTTGTTTTATTATTATGTTGTAAAATTCTCTCTCCTTCTCTTCCCTCTGTCTGTGTATATACTAGATCACATTATTTTATCTGACAGATTTATTGTGAACCTTTTCCTTCTGTGCTTTAATTTTTTATTTTAAGTAACAGAGGTTTTATATTTAAGTCCAATTTATTAATTTTTGTTGTATAGTTTTTGTTATTGTATATATGCACTCCATAATATCCATGATTGTCTAATAACATCTATATACCAAACTAAAATATTACATATAAACACTTAAAACAATCAATGGCATATAATGATAACTAACATTAAGAATTGCAATAAATACTTATTACTAAAAGCATTTTTATTCTATTACAACTCAAACATTTTGTCTTTTGGTAAATCTCCAGCTGGCTTAATATGCAGGCTCCATGAGATGTGCAGGAAAGAATACTCAGATATGTCATTTACAGATGTTCACTGAACCACCGGTAAAGTAATCTTCTCTGCTTTCAGACATATCAGATCTACTTGGCTTATAACATCTTAATTTGTTCTGCATTAAAAATTCAACTTTAGACTTCAGTGAAAACATAACTCAGGAAGAAAGATCAATACTTACATGCTTAGTGTTAAGCGAAACCAGGTTTTGTATCACAAGGTAGATCAATTTAGTGCTAAGATCAGGAAATCCATGCCCATCAGCACTGCACTTTTAATTGATAATGACATCTGCAGTTAATGACTCGGCTTTTCAAATAAATGCGTGCCATTTTCTTGAGTAATTTCTTGACACGTGGGACATGGCTAGCAGAATTACATGTGTTGGGTTTGAAAGACAATGTGATTCATAATTTATGAAGAATATAATTTATTTAAAAAAGAAATAATTATTGTAAAAATATATTCATGAATCAGACAAAGGGATAATTTTTCATGGGAAAGAATGAATATTTCCATTGACCGTAGCATTTGTTGTGAACTTATATCAACTATAAACTGACTTTCATTTGTTTTTACTTTGCAGTCTAAATTAGCCTACAGTTTCCTTGATCTTGCTAATAGTTGCTTCCTATCACAGAAACATGCCAGATAATTTTAGTGCCTTTAATTATGGGAAAATTAACTAAGAGCCTATTACAGCAGGTGACCTACGTGAAATAAAGAATGTAGCCTGAAACAAAATTGCAGATGACCTGACTTCTAGGAAAGAATTCTCTAGATAGTGCAGCTCACACCCACCATTTCTTCGGGTCTAGCTCACGTTATGAGCTGGTAACACTGGCATTCTGGTTTCTAAATCAGTCTCTCAGGCGTTTGAGCCTAATGAATTGTTTTGCCTGAACTTGATAATCTCTAACTAAGTAGATAAAAAACATAGTTCTAACGTTGTAATACTGCTATACTGAGTCAGAAAGCAAGGGCCTCTGGGAGCAAAAATCTCTGCTAAAATTATAATCCATTAGGTCTTCTGTTGGACTCGCTGCTGCCAAGGTCCTGGTGGGGTCACCCTCTCCATACACCTGCAAGGTTTTTAGTAACGGTGAGCCATGGGAGTTTCTTTCAATAGAGACACTGCTGAGCCTGGCTTATTTCAGGTTGTCCCTCAGAAGGCTTTATTTTTATCAATATCGTATTTATATCAATAGATACTATAATTTTACCAGGAGTAAGAGATTCAGGTTTAACACACTCAACCAAATACTCTTGACAAAAAGACCTATTATTTTGTTTTTCCTTACTTTTCTCACCGATGTCTGGAATTTGTTCTCCTTTAATTTCTTTTATTTCCTTCATATTTTCAGTTTTTATTTCTTTTTAATTTATTTTTAACATTACTATAGTTTACAACGTTGTGCCAATTTCGGGTGTGCAGCATAATGTTTCAGTCATACATGTACATATATTCGTTTTCATGCTCTTTTTCATTATAGATATTGAGTATAGTTCCCTGTGCTATACAGAAGAAATTTCTAGTTTATCTATTTCATATACAGTAGTTAGTATCTGCAAATCTCAAACTCCTGAATTATCCCTTTCCACTCTTTCCCCTCTGGTAACCATAAGTTTGTTTTTTATGTCTGTGAATCTGTTCTGTTTTGTAAATAAGTTCACTTGTCTCTTTTTTTTTTTAAGATTCCACATATAAGTGATACCATATGGTATTTTTCTTTCTCTTTCTGGCTTCCTTCACTTAGAATGATAGTCTCCAGGTCCCTCCATGTGGCTACAAATGGCATTATTTTATTCATTTTTATGGCTGAGTAGTATTTCATTGTATAAATATACCGTAGCTTTTTTATCCAGTCATGTGTTGATGGACATTTAAGTTGTTTCCATGTCTTAGATATTGTAAATAGTGTTGCTATGAACATTGGGGTGCATGTATCTTTTTGAATTAGAGTTCCCTCCAGATACATGCCCAGGAGTGGGATTGCTGGATCATATGGTAAGTCTGTTTTCAGCTTTTTGAGGAATCCCCATACTGTTTTCCACAGTGTTTGCACCAGACTACATTCCCACCAACAGTGTAGGAGGTTCCTCTTTCTCCACACCCTCTCCAGCATTTATTGTTTGTGGATTTTTTAATGATGGACATTCTGACTGGTGTGAGATGATACATAATTATAGTTTTGATTTTCATTTCTCTGATGACTAGTGATATTGAGCATTTTTTAAATGTGCCAATTGGCTATTTGTATGTCTTTGTTGGAGAATTGGTTGTTTAGGTCTCCTGCCCATTTTTGGATTGGGTTGTTGTTGTTTTTTTGTTATTAAGTTGTGTGAGCTATTTATATATTCTGGAAATTAAGCCCTTGTCAGTCTCATCACTTGCAAATATTTTCTCCCTTTCTATAGGTTGTCTTTCTGCTTTGCTTAAGATTTCGTTTGCTGTGCACAAAAGCCTGTAAGTTTAATTAAGTCCCACTTGTTTATTTTTGCTTTTATTTCTGTTGCCTGGGTAGACCGCCCTAGGAGAACATCCTGGCCATGGCTAATCAGCTTTATGGATCTAGTTGCATAAGGTGGAAGCTTAGACTTTTGATTTTAGATCTTTCTTCTTTTTTAATATATCCATTTAATAGTATAAATTTCCCTCCAAGCACCACTTGTGTGGTGTACCACACACTTTGAGAAGTTGTATTTTCACTTTCATTTAGTTAAAAAATATTTTAATCTCTTTTGAGGTTTCTCCTTTGACCTGCATGTTATGTAGAAGTGTGTTGTTTAATCTGCAAATATTTTGGGCTTTCTCAACTATCTTTCTCTTATTGATTTCTAGTTTAATTCCAATGTGGTCTGAGAGCAGACATGGTGTAATTTCTGTTCTTTTAAATTTTTTAAGGTAAGTTTTGTGACCCAGAATGTGGTCTATCTTAGTGAATGTTCCATATGAGCTTGAGTAGAATGTATATTGTGCTGTTGCTGGATAAAATAATCTATAGACTATTTTTATCTTCTACTTTTTTTTTCTTTTGCCTTTTGTGGTTTTAATTGAATGTTTTAACATGATTCTGTTTTCTCTTTCTTTCTTAGCTTATCAGTTATGCTTCTTTTGTAATTTTTTCTAGTGATTGCTTTAGAGTTTGCAATACACATTTACAACTGAAAGAAATTCATTTTCAAATAACACAATATTGCCTCACAGGTAGTGCAAGTTACCTTATAATAACAAAATCCCAATTACTCCCTCTCATTTTTTATATCATTGCCGTCAATTTTATGTAATTACTTTAAAGTTATCTATATTCAATTTACTTAAAATAATAAAGATAACAAATTGGAGCATTTTAAGTTGTCTGTAAACACTTATTTTATCCCTAAGTATCTTACCTTCAGCCTAGAAGACCTGAACTGTGGATTGTAATTTGTTAGCAATTTTTTCAGTAGCTGAGAATCACTATTTTTATTTTGAAAATTCTCTCGTTAGTCTTGGCCACTGGGCACTGGTAAGTGTGAGTAAACTCCCATTGTTGTTTTACCTTGAATTTAACTGAAATGTTTTAATTTGGTCAGAATTTTTAGAGGACCCATTTGTTTTCTTAATATTCGGAGAATTCAGGCAAATTTTGCAATGCTATAAACTGAACTAAGAGAAGCTTGGTTTTAGTGTGATTTCCTTCTTTTCAACTTCTGTATCAAAATGTAAGTGGGGGTACCCTTTAAAGAGACTTCAAAGGGTGTGGCACCTCTGAGATTGTGTGTATGTTGTGGCCTGTGTGAGAAATAAAACGTGTGCATATATTGAAATGGTGTTCAATTAATTTTATCTTCCCGCAAGCCACAGGCAGTGTTGTGAGGGTAAAAAGGAAGAGAAAGTGTTGGAGAATCATTGTGGATTGTGTTCTATTAATGTGCAGTTAAATCCTACAAAAAGAATGTTTCACGAAGTAAGTTTGGAGTTTGTCTTCAACCTCATATTTCTTTCTTTCATCTTTTTCAGGCAATCGCCAATAAGATAAATGTATTGAATTAATTATCTGTTAAGCTCCTCCACACTGTATCGATATGCATCCTTATTTCTGTGAGTGAATGGTTGAACAGTTCTATTAATGAAACTGTTCTATTTAGAAAGTTTATTGATTTCAAGTCTTGAAACAACGATGGTCAATATGCTGGTTTGGAACTGTAGTTCATTTAGAGTCAAAAATCCCTAGAGACAGTAGAGCCCAAGGTTCTGCTTTCAAACTGAAGACGGCAAGGGCTAAGTAATCTAACCAAACCCCCGAGCTTTCTCTTCGTGAAATTTAGAAGATAATGGTAGAAGATCAGGCTGTGTATGGAATTGCTAAACACACGTACACAAGCTTTTCTGACATCAAGTCTATGATATGAGACCGTCTAGCCTGATAAAATTTGAGTCTTGAGAAATTGTGCCTTGCAGTAATTGACTCCTTGGTAATATCTTACTCAGCCTAATAAAATTGGTATATTCTCCAGTTAGATTTAAAATTGATCATCCAATCACCATTAGTAGAAAGAATTGATGAATTAAAAAAAATCAATCAATATATATTGAATTTCTACAAAAAGCAGGGAACTATTGCTAGCTGAAAATCAAGTTATATTTATAAATGATTCTGAAAGATTTAAAGTAGAATTAAACTGGATTTTCTAATTTCCATTCAAAATGGAAATAATTTCTAGCTTGGCACTGCTGGACACCTGGCCCTTGTTTTTAGGAAATGTACCAAGTCAAACCAACTGCAGAGGGGCAGACCAAAATGCCGGGCTGGACAAGGCCCAGCTAGAATGAGTGCTAGCAGTCTTTAATTTATGGAGCTCTGGTGGTCTGACTTCCTCTGAGTCCTGGAAGAATGTTTAGCCATCGTAACGCTGCCTGCATGCCAGCAGGCGGGAGTGGTCCAGCTGGCAGACTCAGACATTCAGATTGGTTAGTGTATAAGTCTGCGGGTCCACAGCGACTTCAGGGACCACTTTAGGAGCTGGTTAAGAATAAAAGTCCAGTCAGCAGAGCTCGTTCAGTGTATAGCTAGGTCTAGAGGGGTCAAGTAGAGGTTCTATACTGGTGCTGGTCATTTTCAATGACTTTGGAAACTCCTAAATGTATACGGAAGGATTTGAGCATTTTATCAGAAATTTGAATCTCTCCAGGGAAAGCACAGTTGTTTCCTTTGAAATAAATATCCCTTGAGAAGATAAGGCAAAAATGGATCTGCCTCACAAGGCTGTGATTTAGTCTGGGAAAGTCATCGTTGTTTTAAGATGAAGGCGCTGTTTCTGTACTCAGGCTTCATGGTTGATTCCGTGGCTTATTTCTGATTCTAAATGTTGCCTTTGGGCATCTTTTGGTAGCACTCACCTCTGGAGACAGCACGTGTGTGAGAGGAAATGCTATTTCGCTGGCATGTCATATAAGGAAACCTGGGAGAGTACGTGAATAGAATTTGCAGGGCAGAGGCTTAGAAGGCCCTGGTTGTAGAATCAAAATCTTCTATTTTCTCATTCCCGGGGCTAATTTACGAAGACCTACATCATTTGATTTGCTTAGTTTCCACTCCAACTCACTCGTCAAGGCTGAGTACATTGTTTTTGAGATGATCTGAAAATGTGATACTTTCTTAATGATGACATGACATTCCTGGCAGAGAAGAACAAGAAAAGGGAAATCTTTTGCTGACCTTGGTGTTTTTGTTTTTCTTGTGAGAGAATTCGAGAAGCGTATGCCTTGCAGTGGATCGGGAGAGCAGTCATCTCCATCTGAGATGACAACATTGTAACAGAATGTGAGACAGTCAGTCAAAGCCACGGAAGCCAGTCTGTTGGATTAACTCTGTTACCAGTTGGCAGTTATTTTTTGTTTACTCCCAGAGTGATATGATATAAATTCCCAAGCTTTACTTTTTTAGGAAAAAGTATTTTATTTAAATAAAAACCGATATATTTAAGACCCCACGAACTGCACTAATTTTGGATTCACGAACCATTGGTTTCAGATTGAGCAGAAGTTTCTTTGTCAATATCTTTCTTCCTCGTACAAATAAATGCCCTTAATAGAATGCATGGTATGTGATTATAAAAGCTTCATGACAGCTAGTCCTGCGATGGAGGCCTGTCCAGGTTACTGTTCAGGGATTCTGCTAAGGTAGGCATGCTCCACTCAGCACAGTTGGGACTATGTACTGTGTTGGAAAAAACTTCCTGTGTGTAATTTGTGCAGGGATACCCCCAGTCATTTAATTAAGAACAATACAGAAATACAAAGGGACAGCTATAGATTATACACATAAATATCTAGCATTAATTCTGTCATTTGATGTGAAATATAAGGAACTTGCCAGGTAATTTTACTTTTAAGTGTCCAAATCTCTTCTTGTTGCATTATTCTGTTTCCTTTATGCTCTTGGATTCCAGTTTTGATTCTTTTACAGTAAATTTAAATATTAGTAAATTTAATTATAGTAAATTAAAATATTCTTTTACAGTAAAGCATGAATATTTACGGTAGGATAGGTGTTTCATGTGACTCTGAATGTGGCTTGGAGAACTATGCATTTTAGTAGAATTCAGTAGTCTTCTATACTAATGAGAATAATATGAAGAAACTTATTTCTTAAAAAAAGACAAGAAATCCCAATCTCTTGAGCAGAAGGAGGCCCAAATTCAGTAAGCTCACATTATGGACCACCCAGGCATGAAGCAAGAAGGGCGCCATCCCAGGGTGAGCTACCTCCTCAGGCGCCTCCTCCTGCATGTCTCCGAGGCCTCCTTCGCGGTGCCCTGAGGCACCGTGGTCTCCCGGAGGTGCTCAGTATAGCGCCAATGCTACTTCCTACGTACCAACCATCCACAGTTATTTTATGGATTTTTTTTCCTACTGCAAATACGTAATGGTGAATTACAGGGTTATATGACAGAAGTCATGACCCCGCGCCTTTCAGCCGTCTAGTGTGACGCCGACACGGGCGCGTGTCCCGGGGTGGGGCGCCGCTTTGCTCCACTGCCGTGGTCGGGGGAGTTAGCTGCGGGGCTGCTGCTTGCTCTTGCTGCCGTGACAGCCTTCATTTCGCAGGTCAGGGAGCCCAGGTGGGGACTCCTTCAGCTATCGAACGTGTCTGTGTTAGCTCTGCTTCAACAACTGGTCATTTAATCAGAGTGGATCTACGTACTCGCTGGGCCTACTGTGAGAAAGACTTGGCCAAACCCAGTTCTTGTCTGGTTTCCTTACACTCCCACGATGAAACAGAGTGACATTCTGGATTACCAGGAATCGGGGTGGACTCCCAGCGTCCCTCGGGGCCTAGACCTAAGAATCTTCAGAATGTTTGGTTATTCCTCTTCCCCATTTCACGAGCTTATGTCACCTGAAGGAAGAGGTATGGGGTACACTTGCGGTGAAGCAGGATTTTCCCATGAGGGAAGCTAATATCCTTTTCATTCAGGGGACGTTGGGTTGTGAGGGGCACAAGAGCTTCTGATCCTTCCTGTTGCTCTCAGGCCACATTTTGGCCCTGTGATCCTAGCGTTTTTCTGGTTACCTAGATCAAGGCATGCTTTAAAATGGTGACCATCTATTTCAGCACTAGGGATACTAAGAGCAATTTCCCACTGCCAGGGACCCCTGACCAACGCCTTCTGGCTGTTCTACCAGCCCTGGTGTCTAATATGACAAATGATGCTATCTTGTTTCTGGCATATAAGTGAGGCCAGCTGGCCTCTACTCTTGCGGGAGCTCATCATCCCCTTTACAATCAGAGAGCCCTTTCCTTCAGCAGGTCAGGGTGATAGAGGAATGTGGGACTTCCAAGGTTCCAGATTCAGCCAGATACACCAAATGTCCCTTTCCAGTTCTCAGACACTCATTCCATCCCAATCAACACTCTAATTTTTATATGAGAATCCTGTTTACCGTATAAATTCACATACTATTATTCTTTCAATAATAAAGGCTGAGCATGATTTGAATGTATAGAAGCCCTAGTGGTAAGACATTATTTAGGCTTCTCAGGGAAATTCCTTCATTCTCTGACTCTACCTTGATCTGAAGGTTTAAAGCTCTGAGGTTGTTACTCTCCTTCTGTTAGCATGCAGTTAAGTTGGAAACAGCAGCACAGTCTGCAGGTTTTTTTCTTTTTTTTAAATTGTGGAAAATACACATAACAAAGTTCATTATCTTAATCATTTTTAAGGAGACAATTCAGTAGTGTTAAGTACATTCACGTTGTTGTACATTCAGTCTCTAAAACTCCTTTTATTTTGCAAGACAAAACTCTATACCCGCCGGTTTGTAGTCATTACTCCCACCAACGTGGTAAAAGATAGCAACTGTTCTCATTAGGCCATCATTAGACCTTCAGCCCAGACAACCACTGGTGATAATCTAAGTGACAGCTTTGTCAGTGCAGATCCTAGACATACAAGATCTCCTTTTATTCTGCCTAGGAGGTCATTGTCACTTTCAAACTGTATCATCACAGAACCCATGAGGATCTCATCTTTGAGGCAACAATTCTGTTGGCTGGGCCAAATGTCTTAGCAGTAAGTTTCCCGTCAGAGACATAGTATTCCATCTAGAGAGAAGGAACTGCAGAAAGCCACTACCTCCCCTCAGGCTGAAGGAACAAGAAGGGAAATTGGTTTGGCGCAGACTCTCTGTGTGTCTCTTCTGTCTCTACTGCTACTGTCACTGAACTGGTTCCAGGAGCCCACAGTTCCACGGCCATTCCTGAGATTGTTGGTTAGTGACACAGCTACCTTTAGCAGCTTGCCACTGTGAACTTTGCTACTGCCACACTTAAAAGCAGAATGGGGGCCTTAGCTTCCACATAGGATGTAGAAGTTTATAAGGGGATGTCACTCCCACCCTAACAAAAAGAATAGGCCTTGTAATCTATCAAATCATAATTTTTGAGTCTATCAAATTGCTGAAATCACAATATAACCCACTGGGCTAAAATAAAAATGGTTACGAGCCCCTCTGAGGTGAGGTGGGCGCAGGATTCTCATGTTTTTAGAGCATGACTGGAAGAGAAAGAGAACACTGACATAGGTAATAAGAAAACAGCTGAAATTAGACAGTATCTGTTTTTCAATCAAAAAGTGAAAAAACAGAAATGCAAGAAAATATGATGTTCATTAAGGTATAACTCAGTCAGTGAGTACAGGTGCAGCGATGACTCATGTATTGGAATTATCAGACAGGGACCTTAAATGACTTTGATTAATATTTTAAGGATGTCATAGAAAACATGGATACTAGAAGTGAACAGATTGGGAATTTCAGCAGAGAATTCCAAATAAGAATGCTAAAAATTAAAACTATCAGAAATGAGAGTGTTTTAGATAGCCTTAGCAGCAGACCAGATTCAGCAGAGAAGTCATTTAGACAGATCAACAGAAATGATCAAATCGTTCAAAAGGGAAAAAAAGAGTTAAAAAAAAGAGAACAGAGCATCCAGGATCGGGTGTCTAAAAAAACATGGAATTGGAGTCCTAAAAGGAGAAGAGAATGGGATGAGCATAACACTTGAGAGCCAGTGATTAGAAACGTTTCCAAAACGAATGAAAGATAATAACATGCAAGTCTAAGGAGTTCGGATAACTACAAGCAGGTTAAATACAAAGAAGAAGGAAGAAAAAAAACTGTCTGGCACATCACAGTTGAATTGTTGAAAACCAAAGGTAAAGAGAAAATTATGGAAGCTGCCAGAGGAAAAGGAAGTATTACATGCAAAACGACAACAGTAAGAATGACTGTGGTCTTGCTGTCAGGAACAACGGAAGCCAGTAAACAATGGGATATCTTTAAATCACTGAGAGCTAACCTGCTGTCAGCATAGAATCCTATATCCAGCAGAAAAATCCTTTAAAACTCAAGGTAAAATAAAAACACTTTATACAGAAAAAAAAATCTGTAAGCAATAACCTTCAGCAGGTATTCTCCACAAAAATGCTAAAAGAAATTTTACAGGCTGAATATAAATATTGTTGGAAAGAAACCCAGTTCACCAAAAAAAAAAAAAATGAAAAACATCAGAAAAGTTGAATAAGTCAGTAAATATAAAGGACATGTTTTTCTATTTTACATATATGTTTTAAATCCCAAAAAGTTATTATCTGTATAAATTAACAGTAATCAGCTCTCCCTGCCCTGTGAAGACACAGCAAGAAGGCAGCCATCTACAAGCCAGAAAGGGAGCTGTCACCACAGCCCGGCCAGGTCTGCACCCTGATGTTAGACTTCCAGTCTCCAGAACTGTGAGAAATAAACTGTTACCAAGCCAAAAAAAGAAAAAAAAAAACCAGTAATCACAAAGAAATGTTAGATTTGTAGCATCAATGGCAACAACATGACAAGAGTTCAAGGGCAGAAGCATTATTACTAGATATATACTGTCAAAAAGTTCTTCAGCTTCTCATGAAATTTAACTTTCTTGTGAAGTAATAGGATATTTTTTGAACATATACTGTACTAAGTTGATAATGCATGCTGTAAACTCTATAACAACCCCTATAAACTGAATGCAAAATTACCATGAAATAATTAATCCTGGAGTTAACTGGAATACAAAAAATAGTTCCATCACCCAAAAAATATCAGGAAAGGGGAAACAAAGGGTCAAAGAGCAGATGAACCAAGTAGAAATCAAACGCAAAGATGATAGACTTAAATATAGAATTAACGGCGAAGTAAATGCAGTAAACACCACAGTGGAATGTTGGAGAGTGAGAGACTGGATAAAAAAAAGCAACATCCAACTACATGTTAACTTAGCAATGTGGCAGAAAACAACATCAACATACAGAAACCAACTGTATTTCTATAGACTAGCAAAAAACAATTAAAAAGGAAATAAGACAGTTTTCACAAAAGAATAAAAATCATCAAATACTTAGGAATAAATTTTACAAGTGATATGTAAGATCTCCATACCAAAAACTTAAAAATTTGTTGAGGGAAAAAAATAAATGGAGAGTTACACCATGTTTGTGGATTGGAAGACTCAATACTGTTTCAACATCCGTTATTTCTATATTGATCTATGAATATATTACAGTACAAACCAAAATCTTTGCAGTATTTCTTTCTAGACTATACCAAACCTATTTTAATACTGTGTTTGGAAATGCAATGGACCTGAAACAGACGAAATTATATTGTAAAAAGTGGGAACGCTGTAGTGTTTAGATTCCTAATTTTGAACGTGGTCAAAATCTATAGTAAGACACCATGCGGCTGGTGAAAGGACCGGTAAGCAGGTGAAGTCTCCCTGCTCCCAGTTCCTCATTTACCGAGAGTTTTTATCATGAGTATCAAGAATAGAGAATCCAGAAAAAGTTCCTGTATGTGAGTGAGAGGCTATCTTATCCTATACTTTTGCTTTTAACATATCACTGTCTGAATTGAGTCTGGCTTTTTAATCTGGTCTAAAAATATTTCCTTTTAATTGTGTTGTTTAAACTATTTATATTTAATAAAATTATTGACATTATTGGGCTTAGCGTGGTTGTCTCAATATATTTTTATCTATTTTTTTTTTCACGATTAGCTGACCTGGTTTTTGTCCCCCCCCCACCCCCTTTTTTTTTGCTTTATTTTTGGATTGAGTTTACTTGACAGTTCATTTTTATTTCCACTGTTATTAGTTATATGTCTTTGTTTTGTACTGCTTTATGATTGTAGTACATGCTTTAAGGTTTAGAATATGCATCCTTAAGTAATCATGTTTTACCTTTAGATAATGTTATACAGTTTCACACATAATATAATATCTATTCAACTGTGCATTTCCATTTCTCTCTTCCACTTTGTTGTCATATATTTTATAGTATGTATGTTATTAGCAATATATGTTTTAATAAACCAAAATTGAGAAAAGTACATTTTGTATTTACCCACATGTTTGTTGTTTCTAGTATATTTTATTCCACTCTGCTGGTTCAGATTTGCGTCTGGTGTAATTTCGTCTTGCCTACAGAAGTTGCTTAATATTTCATGTTGTGTAGGTGTGTGGGCAATGAATTCTTCCAGCTTTTGTTTGTATGAAAAGGCCTTCATTTTTATTCTAGTAACGTAGTTTTCCCATGTATGGAAACTTAAGTTTACAGTTATTTTTTTTCCCAGCACTTTAAAGCTTTTATTCCATTGTTTCTGACTTGCCTTGTTTCTGAAAACTCTGTATCCATCCTTATCCCTGTTCCCCTGAAGCTGCGCATCACGTTCTCTGGCTGCTTTTCATTTTTTTTCTTCACTGATTTATGTTCACTCTGCTTGAGGCTTTGTCGAGCTCTTCAGATCTGTAAGTCTATAGTTTTCATAAAATGAGCAATATTTTTGGCTATTATTCTTTGAAATATTTCCTGTGCCCCGCTCTTCTGTCTCCTCTCTTTATAGGGTTCCTCTTCATCTACGTAATTGTGCTTCACACATAATTGTTAGTGTTTTAAGCTTTTTTTCTTTCTCTTCATGTTGGACAGTTTCTACTGCATTCTTTAAATGCACTGGTATTTTCTGTGTCCGTGTCTGCTCTGCTCTTAAGCCTATGCTGTGAGTTTGTTATTTCAGGTTTTCTATTTTTCTTTCTAGGAGTTTTATTTGGTTCCTTTTCATGTCTTTCCTTTCTCTCTCTGTTAAATTCATATTTTCCTTTACAAGCTTTAGTATGGTAAGCATTTTACAATAGCTATTTGAAAGTCCTTTATAAATTGTAACACATCTGGCACTTCTCTTTCCATTACTGTTGACTTTTTTCACCTTTATAATTATGGCTCATCTTTCCTGCTTTGACTTTTGCCTAGAAATTTTTGATTCGCTCTCGGACATTCTGATTTTTTTGGTCAATTGCCTACATTATGTTTTTCTTCTTATAAAAGCTTTAGTTTCATGAAGTTAAGTTTTTGTTGGACTGGCTTTATCCTTTTGAGGATTGTTTGTAAATTTTGTTGGGGTGGATCCGGAGTGTCCTTTACCTTTGGTATAACTTGCCCTTAATTCTAAGTTGTGATCAATGGGGGTCTCTAAGAAGTGCCTAGTTTTTCGATTAGGACTTAACATTCTGGCTGGTTTCTTGAACTTCTTCCCAACAGTATGTATTATTCAGATTTGAGTTTCTTGCTAGTTCTTTTCCTGGACTTACAGAATTTCTCCCTATGCATGTGCAGCTTAGCAGGAAGGATGCTAGAGGATCATTATGCAGGTTTCTGGAGCTCTATTTGTGTGTAGCTCTTTCTTCTTCAGAACTCTGCCCCACAGATTCAAAATTCACAACCTTTTTAAATTTGGATTTATGTCTCATCCACTTACTGAGTCCATTGTCCTCTGCTTGGGAGCACCACCCGTGATTTACAATATACCTGAAGGCTAAAAGGTCTTGCCCTGTTTCCTTGGGGTTCACAGTCCTCTGCTCATGTTGTTCAGTGTCTGCAAATAAAAGCACCATTTATTTCACACAGCTTTTTGGGAGCTCATGAAAGGAGGATGAGCTTGCTAGAATTGTTCCCTAACGCCTGGGTGTGGAACCAGTAGGTTTTACGTTTTGGTTTTATATTGATTTCTGAACTCACATTATTTTGAAATTTGTCTGTAGATAGCTTTTTCTTCTGAGAAAGTTATATAAAGATATTTTTGAGTTTTTTCACCATTTTTATACATTTATCTACTTATTACCTATATTGTCACTTTTTAAACTTTGGTCTTACTGCAGATGTAGGCCTTGGTTTGAACAGAATTAGTACTGTTATGCATTATTTTATCTTTTTATTAAAGGAAACTATTTTCCCTTTTGCTATTTAAAATTTTTTGCTAGAAATTCTTAATGTGCATCAGTAGGGAGATGACTCTTTATTTCTAATTTCCTTAAGGTATATGTGGTTTTTAAACAAGGAACGGAGTCACACCTTATAAAAAGCTTTCTGCCTTTATTAAAAGGAAAGAACGCATAGTGATGAACAGGATGGGTTATGGAGCCAAACGGTTCATATTCAAGTCTTGGCTCTGCTCCTACTAGTTGTGAACCAGCTACTTAACCCCTCAATTTTCTTATCTGTAAAACAGAGTAAGGTTATGGTCCACATCGTGGGTGTAGAGGGGCTGAGAGACCTGCCTCAACATGGTCAAAGCCAATGTGACAAGCTCATAGGTAGCCTTGTGCCCAGTGATTCAAAACTACAAGCTTTGCCTCCTCAGGAAGGAAAATTCTCACTCTGGCATCTATTTCACACAGCACTGGAAGTTACATCCAGAGAAACTGGGCAATAAAAGTAAATAAAGGCATTCAAATGGGAAAGGAAGAAGTAAAGCTCGCTATTTGCTGAAGACATGGTATTATATGTAGAAGCCCTAAAGGTTCTACCAAAAAGCTGTTGGAACTAATAAATGAATTCGGTAAGCGTTTCGAATACAAAATCAATATAGAAAAACACTGTTGCATTTCTATACACCAACAGTGAACCATCAGAAGAGAAATTAAGAAAACAATCCCATTTACAATTACATCAAAGAGAATAAAATACCTAGGAATAAATTTAACCAAGGAGGTGGAAGACTTGTATACTAAAAACTATGAGACACTGATGGAAGAAACTGAAGAAGACCCAAATAAGTGGAAAGATATTCTGCACTCACGGGTTGGCAGGATTAATATTTTTAAAATGTCCATACAAAGCAATCAACATAGTCAATGCAATCCCTATAAAATTTTTAATGGGATTTTTTTTCACAGAAATAGAACAAACAAGCCTAAAATTTGTATGGAACCACAGAAGAGCCTGGAGAGCCAAAGCATGAGAAAGAACTGGAGACAGGGAGATGCCTGCTGGGACCTCCCTGCAGGAGGCGACCTGG
The DNA here is from genome assembly GCF_036321535.1 of Camelus dromedarius. Taxonomy (NCBI): domain Eukaryota; kingdom Metazoa; phylum Chordata; class Mammalia; order Artiodactyla; family Camelidae; genus Camelus; species Camelus dromedarius. The sequence continues at coordinate 3,440,937 of NC_087441.1, forward strand.
CGTGAGAAAGGTAGTGAGCCGGGAGACTCCAGCTGCCACCCTCTGGGATCAGTGCCTCATTCACACCCGACCACACTCTCCCTGGGCTGCCCCAGTAGATGGGTGGGCATGGTGAGGGTGCAGGACCCACAGCCTTCCCGCCCAACATGGGGGCAGGGAGATGGAACCCCAGCATTTCCAGCTGGTGTGGGGCAACAGTGCTGAAACCAGAAGACTCCCCACCCAACGCAGGGAGAAGGGTGATGGAACCCCCACGTTGCACCCGCTGTGGAGGTGAGAGTTACTCAGAGGCCAGGCACGTCCACCTCTGAGGCTCTGCCACCTGATATGGTGCGAGGAAGCTGGAACCCCAACATTCCCACTTAAATTGGGGTGATGATACCATAGCCCCAACATTCCCACTGGTGTAGGGTCTAGAGGCTGGAACCCCACCGCTCCCACCTGGCCTGGTGCGAGGGAGCTAGCATGGTGTGGGGTGATGACGGTCTTGTACCCAGCGTGAGGAAGGGAGTTGGAACTCAAACATTCCCACTCAGAGAGCAGCGAGGGGGCTGGCACCCCAACATTTCCACCCACTGTGGGGTGAGGGGGCAGCATTCTCACTTGGCGAGGATGACAGGGAGCAAGGACCCCAATATTCCCACCTGGTGGGGGGCGAGGGTGCCGGAGCTGTGACATCCCCACCCAGCACGGAGCGGGTGAGGTGCGGGAACTCACGTCCCCACCCGATGTCGGGCCCCTCCCATGCTAATTACCTCCCTGGGCTCCCCTCCCGCGGCCTCAAGAACGTCCCAAGTCCAGTCTCTTCTTCACTCATCCTTTTCTTTCCTCCTTTCGCAGTGAGACCCGCACTGCGCCAGCCTGGCCCCTCTGCATCGTGGGCGTTCCGGGGCGCCTCTGTCCCGCCACGAGTGCCCAGAGAGCCCCCCTGACGCTGCTGCGTCGGCTCAGAGCTGTTGTCCCCCTGTCTGTCCGAGGCCGTGAGGAGACACAGCAGTGCTTTAAATACTCCACGTGTCGTGGTTTTCATTCATTTCCGGTGTCCCTCTCTGTGTTTAGGGGTAGACCCCTCAGATGCCTATTTAAGCTCTGTGCGCGGAGGCGAGGTCTGAGCCAGGGTGATGAAGCGCCCCTGCGGCTGGCGGGGGCGGGGGGCCCTGTGCGGTGGCTGCGCGGTTTCTCCGGGGAGGAGCCCCGCAGCATCCTGTCGGCGGCGGCATCATTCAGGCAGCTGCCTCTGGGAGCTGCTCAGGGAAGGGTGTCGAAGTCCCCCCCCCCCCAATTGCAGAATTGAATCCCCCTGTTTTCAGCCTCTCCCGTCATCCTAGGCCTCTGCTGTACCTTGTTTCTCAAACCCATACTCCCCCCAGGTTGCGTTTTTACAGGACAGAAACGTCCTGGCTCGTGGGTTGGAGGTTGGTGGTGCTGGTGAGCGTGGAAGAGGGAGCCAGCGCGCGGCACCTCTGGGGGGAGACCCCTGTCCTCCTCTGGGCGCCAGCACCCCCCTCCCCCCCCATCCCGAGACATTCTGGAAGTCTCCGCCGGGCTCCAGCCCTTCGCTGCTGGCCGCCGTGTGCAAATGGAGCACCACTCTGTTTCCTCTCTAGTTTTCTTCGCTGTTCGGATTAACACCTCTGACTTTGCTCCTGTAATATTTGCAAAGCTGTGGAAGGCGGCGGGGCAAGACCCCGGGTTCCACCCACTACTGTGAACTGGAAGCCTGGTTCTCATTTCCACCGGGGATTCTCAGGCTTCCCCCCTTCGCCGCCTCCCCTCCCTCAGCACCGTTACTGGAACACGTTTTACATAAAACGCCGACTGTGCTCCAGACGGTCGCTTGCCTTACATACGCTACCAGACCCTTCCGTGAATGTCAGGGACCGGATGTTGTCGTTTTAACTCTGCGTAGGGCCTTCGCTTAGTAGAGCAGCCATGAAAACGTTGCCAGTAAAGGCAGCAGCAAGGTCAGATAACTGAGTGTGCCGCAGGTCTACGGAGCAAGTCTACCATCCAAATCCAGTGCTTGCGTTTGCGTATGTTAACTGTTACACACATGTGATATAAATGAGCGTGCAGACCCACGTATATGTGTGTGTGTGTGTGTGTGTGTGTGAGTGTGTAAGAGAGTGAAAGTGAGAGACAACGAGGGAAGAGATTGAGAAAAAGAGCCAGTGCAGGTAATACCCCAGTGCTATTCTGATTTGTCCTGACTCAGTAAAATTGACTTCGATCTTAAAGCCACATAGTACTTACATGGATCATATGCATGCATAAACTTATTCTTGAATATTTGAATATAGCTTCATTACAAGTTTATACAATTTGAAGTTTAATTTAAGAGCGCTGAGAATGGGAGGGTTTTCTGTGAATCAAATTTCATGTTTTCAAATCTTTAATGGGCAGTGGGAAGCTTTTTTCTATGACTATAGATCACAGTTTTGAGTCTACGTTCAGTGAGAGGTTTTTCTCCTCTCCCTTCCCTCCAGGACAGTGTCTTTAGAATTCTACAAATAGAAATCTCTCATAAAAAGTGTCTTGCTAGAGGTCTTTTTAATTTACCCTTTTTAAATAAGCACATGCTGTTTGATCGGTACAATAAAGCAAAGTCAGAATATGCACAAATGTCTCTTTGCATTTCTCTTTATTTTCACCCAACTGACTTCTCAAACTTCTTACAGTAAATTTATTGATAATTTGGTCACATACATCATCTGTTTCTGAATTTGGAATACCCTAAATATCATATGGCACTTAATATTTTTTTGCAAGACTGAATTTTTCAGTTCCTAATATATTAGCCTATTTGAGAAGTGTTCTGAATGCAGAAACTCTCAACCTCTCTCTGACGCTTATGCTGTGAGACATTTTTCCGTAATCTCAGTACCAGAGGTACAATTTAAACTTGCATAGAGGTTAATATTATAGGGCTCTTGGGCCATGGAACTGACAGCTTCTCCCACACTTGAATTCTGATTTTCCTTCGTGAGGACCCTACATTTTCGTTAACGGCTGATGCATATTTTAAAGATGTAAGTGAGTAGCCCGAGGCAGTTGCACAGAAAAATGGTTCTTTTCTGATTTCATCTTGTCTTCCTGTTCATTTTTGCAAAGTTTCCCCTTCAGTCTAAGCGTAATTCTGCCACAGAGAAATGCAGGGTGCAAAGTGAAGTCCAACAGTCACGTTCTTTTTCTAAGATGACACAGACCATATTGGATTGGTTAAAAGTTTTTAGAGGAAGGTCATTCTTCTCAGTTGAGTTGTTTCACCAGTTTGTGTGGACAATAAAAACTATAATTAAACAAAAAGATGGGGAACAACTCAAAGAGCACTATATATAATCCCGTATGCAGATCTTACTTACATCCTGATCCCTCGACCCCCGTTTGCTCTGTACATTCGCTCCCGTTCCCCCCGACTCCCTGTTACGTTACTTTACATCTTCAGTCTTTTCTTCAGATTTTAACCTAAAGTATATAATATTTTTCCAGTTGTATTAAGAAATAATTGACATACGTCACAGGATAAATTTAAAGTGTTCTGCACAATGACTTGATTTACACATGCTGTGAAATGATGGCCACAATCGGTTCAGCTAACTTCCATATTCTCACTGATTCAATAGAAAGAAAAAAGGGAGAAAAAAGACCCCTATGATGAGAACTCATAGGATTTACTCTCTTAACAACCTTCCTAAATATCACAGAGCAACGTGAGCTGCAGTTACCATGCTGTCCATGGCATTACTAGAACTTATTTATCTTATACCTGGAAGTTTGACTCCCTCCTTCCAATTTCCCTCCCTCCCCCCGTGAGTCCCTGGTAATCACAAATCTGAGCTATTTTTCTATGAATTTGTTCTGTTAATTTTTTTGTTTCGTTTTAGATTCCACTTATAAATGAGACCATACAGTATTTGTCTTTCTCTGACTTATTTCTTAGCGTAATGCCTTCGAGGTCCAACGGTGTTGTCACAATGGTAAGATTTCCTCATTTTTTATGGCTGAATAACATTCCATTGTATACATATATATGCACCGCAGCTTCTTTATTCATTAACCCACTGATGGGCACTTGGAGTGTTTCTGTGTCTTGGCTACTGTAAACAACGCTGCTGTGAACACGGGGTGCAGATATCTTTTCAAGTTAGTGTTTTTGTTTCCTTCGGATGTTTTTCCAAAAGTGGAATTTCTGGTAGTTCTAGTTTTATTTTTCCGAGGAACCTCCATACTGTCCTCCGTGGTGGCTGCACCAGTTTATGTTCCTGCCAGCAGCGCGGGAGGGCTCCCTTTTCTCCACGTCCATGCCAGTCTGTCATCGCTTGTCTTTTTGGTAATGCCCACCTAACAGGGGTGAGGCGGTGTCTCGCTGCGGGGAGAGTTGCATTTCCCTAGTGACTAGTGATGTTGAGCATCTTTTATGTGTCTTTTGGCCATTTCTATATCTTTCAAGAAATATCTATTCAAGTCTTTTGCCCATATTTAATTAGTTTAATTTGGTTTTTCTAATTGTTTGCTATTGAGTTGTATGAGGTTTTGAAAATATTTTTTGAAATTAACCTCTTATCAGATATATAGTTTGAATACGTTTTTCCCACTTTATCTTTTCAGTTTATTGATGGATTCTTTCTTTGTGCAGAAGCTTTTTAGTTTGATATCATCCTATTTGTTTATTTTTGATTTTGCTACGTGTGGTTTAGGTGTCATATCCAAAAAATTATTACCAAGGCCCACGTCTGGTAATTAATAATCTAAGAGCACTCGATTTATCAAGAGGTCATAGTTGAAATGTGACTGGGTGCGGAGTTGTGTATGAGCCAGAGAGAGATCAGAGTCTAGATGACAGAGACGTGTTGAGCAGCGGTGTCGTGAGGTGCCGTATTTAGCAAAGAAACGTACAGGCTGTACCTATGTAGATCTGAAGTTCAGACAAACAACAATTACTGAGTACAAATATATCTTGTTTAGCATTTGGGATCCTTATACTGAAAATACCAACACTAAACATAAACTCACACTCTGTGGAGCTGATACCCCCTTATCCTCTTGGCTGTGACTACTTCTCAGCCCTCCCATATTTCTGATGACCGTGTCTTGAATAGCACTGGTCAGACACTTGTAGCATGTCCCTCAGTGGGGACTGACACCACCCTTTCCCAATGACCAGGCTGGAGCTACGTGCCTGTGGGAGGAAGAGCATGGAGGTAAAGCCCCGTCCTTCACAGTGACTCAGCGTGGCGTCACTGGTGACGCTGACTTGGTCGTTTAATTGAGGCTCGTTCTCTTTTTAAGTTTATAATCTATTTTGATAATTTTTAAAGTAAAATCTCCCCTAGCATACTGCTTTTTAAATTAATTAACATACATACTGCATAATACCACTTATCAGTAGAACTGGAGGCTAACGGGTCCAGAGACGGGGCAGTATCTACACGGAGAGCGAGCGAGGTCATGATAGACGGAAGCCAGCCAGGGATGCAGTGCCCTGGCTGCTCTCTGGCTGCTCTGGGAAAATGAAGTAACTGCATAAAGTCTCCAGGCCGCCAGGCCCACGAAGCAGGAGACGAGGGACATGACACAAGAAGGGAGCTGGACAGCTGTTTATTTGGATCAGAAGGGGATCCTTGTTTATTACCAGTCAGTTGTGTGGATACAGGGGGACGAGATCAAGAGACTGAATCATAGGGGTTTTTAATCAATCAGCAATCCTTCTCCTCAGCTGAGGGTGGTACCTAACCGTTTCTGCCTCTTTCTTACCTGGGATACAGGACAGTCCTAACGGCTTGTACGTATCCAGCCTGCTCCACGTGACTGGGAATAGACAAATGGTGACACCGTCCAGACTCACATAGCTGCCAGTTCTATGAGTTGGTCGTCTTTCTAAATCTGAGGTCTTCCATCAGGTAATCCCTTGGCTCTGTGTAAAAAAAAAGATACTTAAAGGAGAGTAAGAACCAGACAAAAGGAAAAAGGAAGCCAGTACAGGACGCACCAGGAGCGCTGTCTGAAGGTAACTGGAGCGAATCCCTTCTAAGTGACGCTGGGACGGCGATTTGTGTGCAGACAGTTTATCTGGAAAATAATCCCTGGAAACACCAGCAAAAGAGTGGGGAGGCGAGACGGAGAAAGGGGGAAGCTGGAGAAAAATGTGTCGCGTGCACACTGGTAAACTAGCTGTCACGGTGACTACCTGGGGCTTGGTTCTCATGGAGGAGTCTGGAAGCCGGTGTAGCACAAACGCATCAGTTATCCCACCCGGGAGGGAGGGTCTCGGGTCCGCCGTGGAGCAGGCACAGCCTGGTCGTCAGAGAGAGCTGGCAGGCAAAGGGCTGCCGTTTCCGTCGGCAGGAGGAGGAGAAGCTTGTGCTGAAATGTTGGACCTAAGGGCGTCTGGGCAGGAGTCAACGTCTGCCGTAGGACCAACTTCTGACTCTGAAAGTCGGCAAATAAAGGAAAAGAATGAAACATATTCTGTCATTCTTGTCTGAAATGTACCTCAAGGTGACAAAGAATTCTAGCTCATGAGGGATGTTTTTACAGAAAAATTCCAACTAATAACTATAGAAGTAAGAGAATAAAGAGCTAACCATTTTGCGACACCTAAACAAAATAATCAATTCAGGCAAAGATCATCGCTTGAGGAAAGAAGGCAGACTTTTCAATGGAGGATTTAGACGGCCACCCCGAACCCAACGGCCGATTTTTGCATCAGCAGGGGAGGGACACCAGGCAGGCTGTGATGCTGTCAAAAACACAGCACTATCCAGGTTAAATTTAACTTTGAATCTAATCAGTCCTTTAGAGTTTGTTTTGGGTTTGCAGGCCATCCAGAAGATGGAAGATCAAGTGAAATGACTACGTGACGTTATCAATAAGTCAAAAAAGTGTTAATTTCTACAAGGTAATTGACCCAGTTACTTCAAGTCAGTGGCATGAATATAAAAATGATGGGGTGGTTGTATTATATTTTAAAAAGACCTAACAGATTGAACAAACACATGTAGTGCATGAACTTTCTGAATTCTGCTTCAAATAAACCAATTGTAAAATCCGATTTCTGAGATAATCAGAGAAACTTGACTGTGAAATGAATACTAAATATTACCGGTAATTATAGTTATTTTTGCTAAGTGTGATGAAAGCATTGTGGTTCAGTGAGACAATGTTCATATTTTAAGTGGTACACACTAATTATACAGCAATAACTCATAAGTCGTCTGAAAATTTGTGTTAAAATATTTGCCTAATGCACGTGTGTGTGTGTGTACGTGTGTGTTTGTGCATGAGAGAAAGAGTGCGATTGTCACCAGGTACGGCTAAATCTGGGACAGGTCCTGTATGAGAGACACCATTTAAATGTTAGTATAGTTGTAAGCTGTTTATTCTGTTTCAGAATATATTTTTCTATCTCTATCAAATTCCACACAGCTTTAGAAACTGAACTAAAAGACAGAGGAACTCTACAATTATACCAAGTAAGTGTTCATCTACAAGGTGCTCCTGGCATCATCCAGGCACATCCGGATGAAACACTCCCTCAACGTGCTGGACTCTGTCCTGAGCTTCACCTACGAACAAGGAAGACTTGGCGGACAAACAGCGTCTCTCTTACTGGCATCTGTAAGACAGCTAAACAGTGGTACCATTCAGTGGCTCTCAGGCCCTCAGTAGGTACTGGTTACTGGTTTTATGGTTTTATTATCATTATACTTTTGCATTATCCATTATCCACTTATTGGCTCCAGTTCCTTGACTAACCACTTCCCCTTTTCATTATTTTCCTAGTCTCTGGATTGTTTCTCATTAATTTCGCTTATATTTTTTAAAAAGTATTCTTCCTTGAGGGTTAACAAACACTAAGAAAGGTGCCAAAGTCCCAAATAAATTACCACTTGGTGACTGCAGTCTTGTAACCTCAGGGTCCTCCTGATGCCCCTGCGAGCATTACTCTCCAGGTAAACTCCGTGCTGGGCTCTGTTATCACAAACTAGTTTTGCCTGTATTAGAACTTCACAAAGATGGATCCATTCTGTGTCTGGTTCTTTACTCAGGAGTATACGTATGGGCTTTATTTTGATTGGTGTGGTAATTCATTTATTGTCACTGCTGCATTTCCTTGTACTAATGTAGCACACACAGTACTTCCAATTACCCATTGTTGGACACTTAGGTTGCTTCCAGAGTTTCTTTATTATGCAGAAAGTTATGAAGAATGATGCTGCACATATGCTCGAGGGTATCAACAACATTTGCTGTGCTGATACCTATGTGGCATCACTGATCGTACAGTAGGTACATGTTTAAATTTTCCAAAGTTGCTGTGACGTTTTCAATTCCTGCGAACACAGTGTGTGCAAGTTTCTGCTTCTATACACGCTTGTCAACTAAGGTATTGTCACGTTTTTGTTTTTTTTTTTTAATTTTAGCCGTTCTAGTGGGCATGACATGGTGTTACAGGCATAATTTTTATGCAGCGTGCATAGTTTGCATTTCTTTGGTGACGAATAATGTGATCCTTTTACATGCTTACTGGTCACTCATATTTCTTCTTTTGTTAAGTTTGTATTCGAATCATTTGCCAGTTTTTAATTGGGCTTTCTTTCTTTTTATTGTTGAGTTATAGAAGTTTTTAATACTCTAGGTGTAAGTCATTTGTCAGGTACAGGTAATGAGAATACTTTCCTTCAGTAGGTATGGCTTTCTTATTAATTATTTACCAGTGCCTTTTATTGGGCAGAAGTGTTTTTATCTTCATTTTTAATGTTGTTGAAGTCCAGTTTACCAATTTTATTTCATGGCTGTTTCTTTTTCTGTTTTCTAACGTACATGTTTATTTACATGTTTGTACATATTACTCTGAGCAGTCAATACATTAAATGTTTTAAAGGACTCTGTTGGTGTATAATTTATGTACCATAAATTTACTCATTTTAAATGTATGATTTAGTGATTTTTTGTTTATTTTTAGAGTTGTGCATCCATCACCGCAGCCCAGTTTCAGAGCAGTCCCGCCACCCAGAGCCATCCCTCGTGCCCGCTGGCCGTCCGTCCCAGTCCTACCTCCAGCCCCACGTGAGTATGATCTGCTTCCTGCATCTGTAGATTATCTTTTTGGACAGTCATATAAATAGAGCCATCCAGCGCTGTGATAGGCAGAATTTAAAGTGCCCTTCATGACCTGTATCCCCTGGTGTTATAATGGTGACTTTGCTATTGTCCATGATAGAAGAGAGATTATTCTCGTGGGCCCAATCTAGTCACATTAGTGCTTTAAACACAGCGAGTTTTCTCTGGTCGGGAGCAGAGGGAAAGCCAGAGAAATGGCTCGAAGCACTCAGAGAACTTGCTGGCTTTGGAAATGGAGGAGACCCGGTGCAAGGCCAGGACAGCAGCCTCCGGGGCGGGCAGCCAGTCTGTCTGCAGCTGCAGGGAGCTGGGTTCCACCTGCAACGCGACAGAGCTTGAGGGCAGATTCTGCCCTGAACCTCCAGACAAGCGCTCCGTGTGGCCGACACTCGGTTCCTTAGTAGGAGACCCCGCTGGCTGTGTCCAGGCTCCTCCCCAAAGTGTGAGCCGCTGGGCGTGTGGTGTCAGGCCGAGTGTGTGCTCACTTGTTGGAACAACAGAAACTAATTCGGTAGATCGTCCTTTGTGCCCGGCTTCCTTCACTCACACTGAGTCCATCTGTGTTGCTAACACTGCACAGCAACCAGGTGCCCACATTTTATTCCCTTTCAATTGCTGGATAGTATTTAGTGCAGTTTTAAACAATTTTAATAATACTTAAGTTTAAGCAGTTAAAAACAGACTAAGGAAAACACTTCATGTGTATGTATTTGTAGTGCTAAGACATTCTGTAAACGTTCGGGGGGAGTATGGGTGAATCTGCGTTCAACAAAGATAAATTTAGTCAGCTTTTACATATGTAGTTTTAGCCTCAATCTCAATTTTTCTCACATATCAAAAATGATCATTCACTGGTGAATTCCTAACCCAACCCAACAAAAAACAATCACATTTGGAGGCAGTGACTGTGGCCTCTGACTTTGAAAAGTATGGGGGAATTCATTGTTAGAAATATGTCCTTTACCTAAAAGACTTGGATTTGGTTGATAAAATAAGATTTATGTCATATTTTAAGGCTTCATATTTTAATATCCTTTTAATAGGAAATTTAGGTTGATCTACGGTTGTAGCGAATACAACCTAGTTATACTTAAAAGAGGCCCAGCTGCTGTCCACATCAAGCATGTCAAATTAGTCCCTGAGACTAAAAATTAAAGACCGTACGGTTTGCAGACAAGATAAGAAAGTGTCTATGAAACCATAGTGAAAAACACTGTATGTGGTGCTGAAAACAAGAAAGTTGCTGACATGTCATCTTTAATCACATAAAAGCCTTGCCTGTAGTCACAACACTGTATCTCTTTCTGCAAATGTACTTCCTTTAGTTATTTGGCGGAAGGAAATATAGTGTAAATTAGCATTTGAGGCGTCTCCCCCCAATTTGGACATAACGTTGTTTCGGTACCTTTTGTTGAAGAAGTTTTTATTTCCCTATTTAATTGTTTGATGTCTTTATTGAGAATCAATTTTCCATTTAAATGCTAGTATAGTTGTGGGCTGTTTATTCTGTTTCAGAATATATTTTTCTATATCAAATTCCACACTGTCTTGATATCTGTCACTTTATAATGTCTCAAAATCAGTGTAAATTGCTCCCTACACAAATTTTCTAACCTATAAACATAGTATGTATCTCTCTGGATTTAGGATTTCTTTAATTTTTCTCAACAAAGTTTTGTAAGCTTTTTGAAGAGATCTTAAATATCTTGTGATGAATTTATGCTTAATCATTTTAAGTGTTTGATATTATCATAAATAACATTGCTTTTAAATTTTATTTTCCAATTTTCCATTGCTTACACATAAAATGACAACTGACTTTTGTATACTGATTTTGTATCCTGTTACCTTGAATAATTCACTGACTAGATTTTTATTTTGTAGATTCCTTTGGATTTCCTACTTATACGAACACATTATCTGTGAATAAAGACCGTTTTACTTTTTTCCTTTCCAATCTGTATATTCATGAATGAGATTATCCAAAAGTGGTATATTTGTGTATTGGGAATAGAAATGCCGTCAGGTTTGGCCAGAGCGGCTCCACCTCTACCTCCTTCTGAGAAACTTGACACTTCGTCCCCCTCACCCACGAGCCCTTCTGTGTAGGAGCAGGTATGTCAGTTTTCATGTGAAATTGCTCTGGAATCGAGAGACCGAGTTAAAGGACAAGGTCACAGGGATATTAAATGCCTGCACTAGGATTTGGAGATCTGTCTGATTTTGAAGCCATTTTGCTTTAGAACCATTATGAATACTGAACCTGTCATTTGTCTAACAGCCATCTTTTAAGTTGCCTGCCCAACGTGCATATTTGCTGTCTTCTAAATCATCGGCAAAAATTGAGAAAACAGAAAGCCCTCATTTCATACCAACTAATGCATGATATTCAACCAGCTATACATCCACCCAAGCAAATATCAACGTTCTTTCATGGGTCTCATCTTCAAATATCCCTAGTAAAAACCCTCTGACATGGCTGGAAAATCAGTGAAACAGGTACTCTAGGTAAGCCCTGCATGGTCCTTGTGTTCCAGCTTCAGCATCAGAGCGGTGCAGATTATGGAGGAGGAACAATGATGCAGTTATGTCCACGCGAGTCTGATGGGCTATTGGGCAATCTGTGTCCACCGGTTTATTTTTTGATTTATGAAGAGGCATTTATCAAATGCCCTTTGGGCATCCACTCAGCAGCGAGCACAAATTTAAAATACAATAAACCTTCTTCTCCAAAACATTTTCTTCCTAATGTACTGAGAAGAGAAAATGCTACAGGGAAATAGTTTAACAGAGGAAATCATATGAGCATTAGACAGAGTCATTAAAAGTTGTACACTGGGAAATAGAACTGGCTTTCCCTGAATAGTTAATCAAAATTAATTAAAAAGAAATCTCTCACAGACTCTTACTGACGTCCTCTGTGTGTCTAAATAGAACCAGAGCCAATGGCCAAACAGTCTTCACTGGGATCTCTAAACAGTGTGATCCCCAGCACCGATGCTCTATGTCATGTCTCAGAAACACGGGGTTGAATCGTATATACACGTAAAATTGTAGTTGATGGCATCAGCTCTGTTGTTATGAGACAATCGCAAATATAAAAATGTTCTTTGTGATGTTGTTTTTGTATTTTTACATTTCGGTAACCGTGACCTATACGTAGCTCAGTTCTTCTGAGATTGCACTGGACGGGAAGGGACTGGGAGACAGGGGTGGGGGAGAAGGATCATGAAGACAGACTTGACCACTGTTACTCTTCAAGACCACAAAGAGAGTATGGTGAACCGGTGGCCAGTGACGTGGAGAGCAGGAAGCGGTGTGCCAGAGGGCCTTGGCAAGGGCAGCGCTGGGTTTCATTTGTATCCAGGGCTTCCCTAAACATGTGGACAGGATAAACAGGTAAGATGACACGGATAGAGGCAGAGACAGAGATAGCTCAGTGATGCTGTGGGTTTTCTTTTACGCCTTGCAATGTCCTTGACTCAGAAACCTCACTGTCAGTGGCTCAGCCCTAGTGCCTACGCCATGGTTTACTTACCCACGTTTGTGTGCGTAGGTGTCCACAAACAGAACTAACGTCAGAACTTCAGCCGGAGGCTCCCGATCATGGGAGTTCAGTGCTCTGCTGAGGGAGTTGGGAAACAATCATTTGCTGGTCTGTTCCTAGCAAAAATAAAATCACGTTTAGAGGCAGTAGGTGGTAGCCTCTGACTTTGGAATGTATGTGAGAATTTAATGTTAGAAATATGCATTTTTATTTTTTTTATTGAAGTACAGTCAGTTACGATGTGTCAATCTCTGGTGTTCAGCACAGTGTCCCAGTCATGCATACACATAAAATATATTCGTTTTCATATTTTTTCCATTAAAGGTTATTACAAGATATTGAATGTAGTTCCCTGTGCTGTACAAAAGAAACTTTTTTTTAGAATCTATTTTTATATATAGTGGCTAACATTTGTAAATCTCAAACTTCCAAATTTATCCTCTCCCACTCCCCTTCCCCGGTTACCATATGATTGTTTACTAAGTCCTCGAGTCGAAATATGCATTTTATTGAAAGGATTTGATCTGGTTGATAAAATAAGATTCATTTTGCAAATTAAGTCTTCAAGTTTTATGCCATTTGAGTAGGACATTGAGGATCGCTCTAGCATGGTAGACAATGCGACTTCATTTTACATCTAGAAAAGACACAGCACGGCTCTTGATTGTCATGTTTACCAATTCAGTCCCTTGAAACTAAAAAAAGAAAGATATACAGTTTGCAGTAAAGAGAAAATAAGAAAATAATTATAAAATCATTGTGAAAAAGTACTGGGAGTGAGGCCAAAAAAAAAAGAAAAAAGGAATGTAATTGATGTTCAGTCTAGATTCATATGAGAGTCCTGTCTGTGGTCACAACACTGCGTCTTTCTGAAAATGTGTTTATTTTGATTATTCACATGAAGAGAAAAAATAAAGCTGTGTGGAACAGTGATGTCTGGAGACAATTTTGGGTTTTTATACTTGGAGCGAGGCCGCTGGCACTCAGCGCGCGGAGGCCGGGACGCTGCCGGCGGCGGGCAAGGAGCGGCCAGCGCTGCAGAACCCGCCCCCCCCCCCGCCCCCCCCCCCCGCCCCGAGGGCGCCTGTGACCTGGGGCGCCAGGGGGGCCGCGGCGGGAACCGCTGACCCAGTGAGCCTCGCCCTGATCTGCCTGCAGCCCTGCGCGGGCCAGCCTGGGCCCGGGGCGGGCCCTGCCCACGCCGTAAGCCGCGGTGGAAGGCGGGGGGGGGGGGGGGCTCCGGCGCCCGACGACGGCTGCCGGCACGCGCGGGGGCCGCGCGCGCTCTCAAGCCGCGTGGGCGCCTGAGCCGCAGCGGGGGTTACGGGAGGGCTCACCCAGGCGCGCACGGGGAGAGGGGGCCCTCTTCCTCGTGGTCAGTCCTCAGGCTGCTTTCAAACGCTTGGCGTCTGGCAGTCAAGCGCCCAGCGTCTGTCGTCAGGGCGCGCCAGCCACCAGCGAAGCTCGCGCGCTCCTGCCAGTTGGGGGATGAGTTAATGCTAAGTTCACAGTGTGTCCAGAGACAGGAAATTCATTTCCGCAAGGATTCAGCAGCCAAGTGTGAATGTGTGTGTGTGTGTGCGCGAGCGAGACAGAGACTGTGTGGGTTCATGTGTGCCCACACGTTTGGGTGTGTGGAGTGTGTGTGCACATCTGTGCATGCACACACGTGTGTGTGTGTCTGCGCACGTGCAGTGCCCTAGACATCTCCAGAGGAAGCAAGCCCAGCCACTAGAGCAGGGCTTTGTAAAACCCAGCACATCGCTGCTTCAGGTGTGTCCCTCCTTCACCCCGGCCGTGACGGGGCCCAGGAGCACACTGGAGAAGAGGTGGGGTGGGAAGGAGGGACACGTCACACGGGACTTTTAAGCCCAAAGTAGACCCATGGCGGGGACAGCAGGCAGACTTCACAGTGAGTGGGCTTGGAGTTATGGACTGACTGTGCGCTATTGAACTTAACGAAAACTAGGAGGGACCCTGACAGGCCAAGAGATCTGGCAGCTTTTCTTCAGGGCAGAAGGTAGGAAACTGTTAGGGAGTGTTTAGTGCGTATAGTAACTAAAAGATAAACATAGCTCATATTTTTATATTAAATGCACCTTTTTAACCTGGTTACAACTTGATGGGACTGTTTCATGGCAACTGGGTCAGACTGGCTCTGCTATTTCTGTGACTTAGAAATTACATGATTAAATATCATTTTATAGATCAGAGGACTATGTTCTCCTTAGCTTCTGTGAAGTAAATGCTCCCTGTAGCTCCCCTTTGAAGTCTCAAAACGATCATTTCTCTAGGCGTCTGTGGCTTAAGAGCCTTAAAATGAGAGATGCCTTAAAACAGTAATGTTTGGGTCGAGACTGAGGCTTCTGTGTTTCATCAGTGAAAACGGCTAAAATCAGGACAAAACATAAGGAGGTGTGCTTCCACTTTGCGTGCAGAAAGCTTCGAGGGAATCCCACTTCAATCCTGACAGTGAGAAAATGTCAGAAAAATCTGCAAAAGATAACTTTCCTTGAACCCATCAAAGAGTGGCCAAGTGTTCTGAATGAAGAAGGCTGCCAAGACCTCCTAAAGAGACTAAGAACATATGAACTGTGTTACCTTTAGCAGAGCCTGGGAGAAAGAGGTGGTCCTTGAAGAAGCAGCCAAAGTTTTAACAAATTCTTTTTATTTTTAATCAAAGTATAGTCAGTTACAGTGTGTCAGTTTCTTGTGTACAGCACAGTGTTTCAGCCATACACATACATATATATATATTCATTTTCATATTTTTTATTAGTATTTCATTACTACAAGATATTGAATATAGTTCCCTGTGCTGTACAGAAGTAATTTGTTTTTTTAATCTATTTTATGTATAGTTGTTTGCATCTGCAAATCTCGAACTCCCAATTCACCCCTTCCCACCCCCTTTCCCCTGGTAACCATGAATTTGTTTACTATGTCTGGGAGTCTGTTTCTGTTTTGTAGATGAGTTTATTAGTGTCTTCTTTTTCTTTTCCTTCTCTTGTTTTTTTAGATTCCACATATGAGTGATATCATATGGTACAAATTCTTAATTGCCAGGTGTTGGCTCGACAGCAGCTTAGAATAACTGGGATCCAGGATGTGAGAGGGGTCGACACACTCTCACCCTCTTTCTCGTGGTTCCCCTGGGTGCTCCTGGGGAGACAGGGCAGGCGGCTGGGCAGAATCCTCCCAGGGTGGGCAGGCGTCCCATGATGAGTGGCGACTGTTGGGGACAGCTAGAAAACACCCAGTTGCTCAGACCCTGCTCTCTGTGAAGTAGATGCCTGTGGTAAAGACATAACCGTCCAGCCTCCAGCCCGTGCAAGGACTCCTGCTTCTGGAAGAGGAGTACAAGCAGAATGCACCTGAGAAAGCGCAGTTCCCGCCCTCTGCGCGCACAGGGCTTGCCCAAGTCAAGTGGGTCAGAGGGGACTTCTGAAAGCTGATGATGAAGAAACACCGAGAAAATCCCTCTGCCACCCACGGCCCAACGCCAAGCACAAAGCAGCGGCAGCCCCTGCGCAGGAACCCGAAGCCTGTGGTGCCCGGCCCGCGAGGAGATTAGCAGCGGAAACACGCTCAGCTCAGCCAGCCGGGCTGAGTCCACCGGCCACACAGATGGCCTCAGAGGGGAAGGGACGTTCCAGTTTGGGGGGCATAAACGAAACTTAGCCCGGTTGCTACCACTTTATCGTATACAATATCCTATGCTCAATTACAGAATGAGAAACACAATTAAAGCAAAGACAGAGTGTTGAGTTAAAGAAGGCAAAGGAGCAAGATTTAGAGAAGATTTAAAAGTTAGAGCCATCAGAGAGAGGCTTTGAAATAAGGATGCTTATCATGTGAAAAGACACAGTGATAGCAGAAAGTTCAACATGTAAGAATAGATGGGGAATTACCGGGCAAAGTTGGAAACTGAAAAAGGAATTAAGTAGAAATACTAGAAATTAAAAAAGACACACAATATCAGAGAAGAACTCATTCCTTGTACTTATCAGCAGATTGGGCGCTTAAAAGGAATTAGTGAACTTGATGTAATAGAAATTTTCAAACTGAATTATAAGGGAAAAATAATATGAAAAACAGACCATTCAGTGGCTGTGGGACATCAAAGTGTCTCACATAATTGGAATTGGAATTCTAGAAGGAGAGGAAGAGAGAAGAAAAAGAAAAAGGGATAGTGAGTGAAAATTAATAAAAGAAACTAAACTACAGATCAAAGAAGCCCAGGAACACCCCTTAACCACCTCCTCCCCCCAAAAAACCCCAAACTCCACAGCTAGTTACAACATAGGAAAACTTCAGGAAAGATAAAAAGACAAAGCACAGAGGAGCATTGCCTCCACAGGAGCAAAGGAAGCTTACAGAAGTCTTCTAATCAGAAACGATGGATAACCAAGCAGATCGCGCTACAGGAAATGTTAAGAAAATTCTTCAGCCAAAGAATTATGATAGGGGGTAGAAATTTGGACCTAAACAGAAATGAAGATCCTTGGAAAGAGTAAAAATGAGGATAAACATAAAAGATAGTTTGTGTTATTTTTAATTGCCTCAGAAAAATATTTTTTAAAGGAAAAGTGTGACCATGTATTGTAGAGTTTATGATGTACATAGAAGTAAAATAATTAAAGCAACATCATAAAGGATGGAAAGGGAATGTGGAAGTAACGTGGTGTAGATTCTTATGACTCTACCTGAAGTGCTGTGGTATCACTTGAAGTTAGAATGTGATATGTTTAGAGGTACCTTTTAAACCCTGTATCAGCCACTAGAGATAAAATAAAATCATAGAAAATACTTGTTAACCAAAAAGAAGCTGGATAAGAGGAAAAAGTAACAAAGAAAAGATGAGGAAATAGAAATAGCAAAATGGTGCATTTGATTCCAACCATATTAATGATCACATTAAATTAAATTGACCCATCAGACCTAGGAGAAATGAAAACTTATGTCCACACAAAGACTTGTACGTGAATGTTCACAGGGTGATGGAGAGGTTCTATATCTTATTTATAATGGTTGTTGCAAAACTGTGTACATTTGTCAGTGCATTTCAGACTGTAACACCTTACAGGAGAATATTTTACCAAGTATAAATTATACTATGGTAAATCTCATTTAAAAATCCTACTCTAGTAGGAAAAAATGTTATTTCAAAAGCTATAAAACAAAACATAGTAAAATCTTAAAAAGTATTTTTATTAATTAAAATATTAATTTTATTTTATCTTGGTTATCATTTATTCAAGATTTGTCCAGACTTGTCTATGTTAATGAGGACATAGTGTAAATTTTAAAACAGTTTACTAATAACGATATTGACTATTCCCTGAAAGTTACACATTCACCATCAAACAACCAATACTCTTATTAGGACACATGCAGGCATAAAAGAAAATGTAATAACATTGTGACAATCTAAAGTGTTTTTCCTATTTTCTCAAATTTCACCAGCAATTTTTCCTTTAAAATAAATGAAAGCTAGATATGTACCTTTAAGACGGTAGTTCCCTCCTTCCCTCATAAAACTATTATTAAATCAATGGATTTTTATAATTTATAGCACTTTAGAAATGAAGAAACTAGCTAGTAATTCAAGAATAAAATGCTGCATCTTGGCTCTTTTAAATGCACTTTGAATTAATTACTCTGGAAATGCAGAGCGACTTAAAAATCTGTCGCTGTAAGCATTGGGGTTGGCCTTTTATGACCAATTCACTATGTGATGCAGCTTTTTTTTTTTTGTCTCAGAACGTTTATTTTGATTCATTTCTCCCCAATATTAAAAGCCCTATAAACTGAGTTTGCTTTTATTAGCTTTTATCAAATATCTGGATCACATTCTGAAAGCACAGGCAAGGAGTCCTATTTGGCAGGCACGGCCAGCCCCAGATCAGATTAATAGTGAGCTGTCCTGACTATGCATAGTGTTGTTACTCCTCAGAAAACAGACTATTACTGATGTCAGAAAACCCACTGAAGTAACTCTGGAGACAGAGAAGAGATCGTTTTGGTGCCTTTGCTTCTGGAGACTGAAATGGACCCTGCCTGTACTTTCCTCCTAGGGCTGGAGTACGATACCAGGTTTCTTCTCTCCTGAAGCCTCTCACGAGGGCAAAAAATTCTATACCATGGGGCTCTTATTTCTCCTTTAAAACATCCACAGATTTCATATTGCGCCTTGAAAAGTTAATAGAACAGGAGAACTAAGCTTATGTTACTGATGAAATGAGACAGTTCACTATTAGCAGTAGAAAATCACACTGATTTTAGAGGAGAGAGCGTGGGAGTCATCTCACCAAAAACTGCAACTGCTCCTAGAATTTAGACTTTGGGAATCCAACCTCAGGAGATGAACATAACTCTTCAGTCCTCAACAGTGCAGGCTATGCAGTGATTGTCTTCCAAAAAGGACAGCATGAAAAGGGGGATCAGAGCAACCTTACAGCAGAGTAACCTGACAGCGACTAGCTCAGCCAGGTGACCACGGTCAACACCAGCAGTGGAGTCATGTAGAAGGCGTGTACCCCTGATGTGATGTCATGAGCATGGCTTCGATCCTTGTGATCTTCCTCCTCCAAACCCATAACCCTGGTCTGATGTTGAGAGAAACATCAGCGGAATCCCAGTTGAGGGATCTTCTAAAAGTAGTTGACCCGTGCTCCTCAAAAGTGTCAAGAATATGAAAACCAAGAAATCTGAGAAACTGGCATGACCAAGAGTAGCCTAAGGAGAGATGATGGCTCACTGTGATGTGGATCTGGATGGGATCCTGGGACAGGAAAAGAACATCAGATGGGATGAAGGGAATCTGAACACAGTGTGGGTTGTCATTGACAGTAATGTGTTAATATCAGTTCATTAACTGTGACAAATGTACTGCATTAATGTCAGATGTCAGTAATCAGGGAAACTGGGTGTGGGGTGTATGGAGAATCTTTGCATATTTTCATAATTTTCTTTAAATCTTAAACTATCCTAATACATACATTTTATTTAAAACCCTTGGGGGAATACAGCAATGAATGGACATCACTCCATTGTATTTCGGTTAATGTTCCTGTTTGAGCATTCAAAGCCGATGTTTACTAAACAGAGAATTTTATTTTATGTATTTCAACCTAATTTGATATTTTCCACATTGTCCTATGTATACTTGCAGACATCCATTGTTTCCTGTTAGTTTCTATTTGGAGATAAATTCCTTTGTCTCAGTCTTCAGGGCACCGTTTGGTGAACTGGGGCATTATATTAACATAAAGCATCAAATTTCTTGAAAGAATAAACTCAATATTAAAAAAAGAAACAATTTTCTCTTTACACAAGGATCAGAATAAAGTAGCAAGTGTCTATTGTTATCAGATATAAGCAGTTTTAATGACAGTTGTCATCAAATGAGCAGTTAACGGTGTAGTGCCAAACATCATAAAATGGGTTTTGCTCTTTCTTGAATCTGTGGGATAGCTATAATTTGATATGAAACTCCAAATTAAAAAAAAATCCTCTTCCTTCTCTTTTGAATTAATTATTTTTAAGAAATGTGATATCCCTTTGCTTTAGACAAGAATTTATAATTAAAAGATTTTGTTGACATTTTAGGAGGCTTGTATGTGATACTGGCAAGTAAATGTATCTACAAACATGGAACATGCCAGGAGTTTGGGGGTGATGTTTGTTGGGGGAAAGTCCTTATCTGCTAAAAACATTGTTCTTACCCATACAGCAATAAAAATAACTGGATAACTGAAAGTTAGGAAATTTCTTGAAGTTATCAGGGATCTGAAATGAGAGGGAAAACAACTAACTTCAAACCTGGAGAGAGACAGGGACCTGCAGGGAGAAACAAACCCGAGTTTTGCTTACCTGGGACAGGTGTCACTGAAATAAGTCAGTCAGAAATTCTTAATGAATTTCTTGAAGGACCAAACTCAATATAAGAAAAGAAACAATTTCCTCTTTATACGATGATCAGGATAAGGTAACAATTCATTACTATTAGTTTTACCAGTATTTAGCATTATGGGATGTAATTATTAGACATTGCCCATGCCGACTGTGCACTAGCCTGAGAGAGTGAGGCTCCTGTGGATCACGGACATGGGGGTGGCCTCACACTTCTGCAGGCTTTTCCTCAGAACCTCACCCAACACACGCAGAGCCCATCACAGGGAGTCTGAGAATGCTTCCCCGCAGTGCTGACTGTGGAGGGAATGACAGCATCCATAGACAAAGCTCCTTTTCTTCTCGAGGAACAGAAGCTCTGATCTGCAGGGGAAAAGCCATAAAACTCTTGACCAAGGGCACTGATGGGAATCCCACTGCTGATGGGGAAGGAGAAGAGGAAACAGAAGTTCCACGCTGGTGATAGGAGAAGTCAGGCCACCATTAACCCTGGCTGAGCAGGGAGACCCAAATCATGAGGAGGTCAGGAGTTGGCTTCCTTCCAAGCCAACTTTTGACTATATTTGCACAGATCCCTCACCCTCTGACTCTGAAAGCTGGGCATAAGGAAAGACAGGCTCATGTCCAAGAACTAAAAAAGAAAGGCTTCAGTAGATGTTGTCCTATACAACATGTCCATCTTGCAGCACAATATTAAGAGGCATCACAAAAGTCATAAAGAAAATGCCCACTCTGAAGAGACAAAGCAATTATTGGATTGTCAGACCCAATCTCAGAAGTGACATAAGTAGAAATATTAAATGTGGAATTTAGGATAACAATTATTAATATATTATAGCCCCAAAGGAAAAGGTATGTAATATATAAGATAGGACAGATGATTTCAGGAGAATAGAAACTGTAAGAAATAATCACATGGAAATGTGATAAATAAAAGAAAAAACAACAGAGTTGAAGAATTCCTTTTTTCAGGCTAAATATAGACTTTACAAATCTAAATAAAAAACAATGATCTTAACAGAAGTTGATAGAAATTACCCAAACTAAAACATACAGAGAAAAAGAGAATGAAAAAGAGGAGGGGAGTATTCTAAATTTATTTGAAATATTCAAGAGGTCTAATATATGTGTAATTGGAATCTCAGAGGAGCAAATAAACCTAACTATATATTTGAAGAAATAGCAGACTTGGACTTTTGAAATTATTTACAGACATCAAACCACATACCCAAGAACACAAGCTGAAAAAAAAAACCCCACAAACAAACAAAACAAAAGTAAAAACAAAACAAAAATGAAAAACTAAACAATGAAGATGCTAGAGTAGCTATATTAATTTCCAATGAAATTGTTTACAGAATAAGGAATATTTGCAGGGGTAAAGACAGACACTGCATAATGATGAAGAGGTCAGCTGTCCAGGAAACCATAAATTATAAAACAAATTAATCTCCTGTTAATTTAGACAAGTATTTTTACTTGTCTCATACAGAATGCAAGTGTTTGAGCACACATTTTGATACTCAAGCATTCTCTCATCTTTGCCTGTTCCTCAATGTCTCGATCACCATCACCACCACATTGCTGTTTTCTACAAGCTGTTATGGAAGTCATTTCAACTTTACCAATTTATAAGCTACACATTTTATTTTTTCATGCTTAATTCTCAGATATCCCACAACATCTTGGCATTTTCCATTTCTGTTCATAGGTGTTTTTAGAGAAGGTATTTTTATTTCATGCTAACATTTAAGTGATATTTAACTGGATATAAAATTCTAGTTTCCTTTATCTCTTTGAAAGCACCATTTAATTGTCTTCCTTCAACTACTATTTCTCTTGGGAAGCCTAACAAGGCTTCCTTTTTAGGTGTTCAGTTTTCTCTTGGAAGCCTTGATATTCTCTTGTTGTCTTTGATGTTTTAAAATTTCATTCTAATAGGTCTAATGCGGGTTTTTAAAATCTGTGTATCTTATGTAGCTCTCCACGGCCTCCTGTAATCTGTGGGCTTTGATCTCTCTTTCCCTGGAATTTGATAAACGTTCTCATTTATCATTTGTATCAGTTTCCTATTGCTGCTGTAACACATAACCATGAACATAGTGGCTTAGAACACACACACACGATTGTTCTCTGACAGTTCCGCAGGTCAGAGTCTAAAATCCAGGTGTTGAAAGGGCTGTGTTCCCTCCGGAGGTGTCAGGGCTTTTCCAGCTTCATCCCTTGCCTTGTGGCCCCTTCCTCATGGAACTCCGACCTCTTGCTCTCGTCATCACATCTTCTCCTCTATACCAGACCTCCTCTGCCTCCCTCTTGTAAGGACATATGCGATTACAGCTCGGGTATACCCTGACAATCCAGGGCAGTGACCCCATCTCAAGATACTTAGCTTAATCATATCGGTGAGCCTTTTTTTTTTTTTTCTTTTTTTGCCATGCAGGGTCACATTCTCACATTCTGGGGACTAGGACACAGACAGCTTTGGGAGGATGGTTATTCAGCCTCAACATCATTGCTTCTAATAGTTTTCTCCTCTTTATTTGTTTTTTGTTTGCTTTTCCCCTCTGCCTCTGTAACACCTGCTGCTAACATTTTTCTTTTTACCCATAGCTTTAACCTCAAAGCACTGGCATCCAACCAGTGCTAGGTTTCCCCTACATCCTCCCCTCCCAGCCTCAGGAGACTCTCTTGTTTCCTCCTCCTCCTGCTTTCTCAGGAACCCTTCCCTTGGGACGCACATAATCATTTTTTAAGGGACCTGAGTTTTGCCAAAAGAAAAGAAAGAAAAAGAAAGAAAAGAGGAAACAAGGAAGAAAGAAAAGAAAGAAAAAGAAAAAAGAGAGAAAGGGAGCAAGGGAGGGAGGGACGGAGGGAGGGAGAAAGCCTTGTCTCTAAGCACATTGTCTTTCCTGCCTACTCCCAAAATTCCCTGAGACAAAGAAGCATATTGTCTGACCATCTGCTTGAAATGGGTGGGAGGGAAATATAGAGAGGAAAGACACAAACAGCTCACTGCAATGGGAGAACCAGAGCCAAGTGTAAACCTAGGTTTGGAGTTTTAATGCATAAATCAGGGGTAGTGATGCCTACCTCACAAGGCTGTTAAAAAACAATGAACCTGACAGCGCCGTGCAAATATAACTTCTTATTCTTTTATACAGTTAGGAACCAAACAGTGATTCAGTTCCTCGTTCATTTTTGTTGTCGTTTTTTTCTGGTTGTTTTTGACTTGTGATATAGACAGCTGCGGCTGAGTGAGTGGAAAATGTATTTTTCTTTTAAAATTGAGGGGAGCACTCAGTTCGAAATCTATTTTTTAATTTTCATGAAACAGCAGCAGATTGACCTCTGCTAGATTATTTTGCTGCAAAGCTATGTGAGGCTGTCCTCAGTGAGGCAATTGAATTTTTCATAGTTCCTTACTAAGCCTGTCAGGCAGGTTCCACTGTGGAGTCCATTACTGCGTGGGGAGCCACTGGCCCTTTTTATGGCTGGCAATATAAAGACGTTCATTAGCTTCCTGCACCTACACAGTTCAGAGAGCCAGGGCTGAGGGGCCAGGGTGGGCGCTGGACGGAGGCTTTTTCCTTTCTGCTTATTAGCACCTTTTAATGGACAGTAAATCACCACCTTCACCTGTCTGCCCTGGAATCCTTTTCCAAGGAACAAACACAGACACCAAGGATACCCGTGACCTGTTCTTTCCCTCCTTGGTGTGGATATTAAAAGTCCACAGAGGCAAAGGCAAGAGATGAGCAGAGGGATGTGGAGGTCCGCTAGGTTTGGGTTCTCATGGCTGCCATCCTCCTCCTCCACGACGTGGACATACGAGCTGGTCAGTGAAATTTTGCTCATTGATTTAGTGTCAATATTTTCCTACTTAAGGGTACAAGTTTCTTATATTTTAAACTAGATTTTCCTAAATAAAAGATAACTGGGTGGATATTTATCTTTAGAAGCAAAAAAAAATTATATTTTTTGCTTGAAAGAAGAATTAAGAGCTAAGAAGCTCTTTTCCTTCTTAACTTGCCAACTGAATATTTAGAGGAAGTGTGGCTACAACTCACTGGTGACATGGACTTCCAGTCTCCCTAAGCAGGTGGGTCCCCAGAAAGCTCAGACAGATGTCAGATGGCCTGAGACCCCCGGGATCTGCCTCCTTAACTTTCACACTACAGTTCAACATTTGATTCACTTTGAAAATTTGATAATTTATTTATTATATAAGGAATACATAGTCTTTGGGAAAATATACAGGATAATACGAAACTACAAAATTCTCTAATCTCTACTGTATAGAATTTCAGACATTTCTTTGTATATATTTTCCTGTTACATAAAATTTTTGTTTATTGGTCCTTGTGTACTAGAAACAGCATTTCTGATGAATGAATTTAATCTAATCATCCTTCTTAATGTGCATCGTTACAAAATTGTATGAATTCACATGTGATTTTTATAAACGTCCTGTTACGGTCAGCTTTACTTTTTCCTTCTCCTCCTCCTCTTCCTCTTCCTCGTGATTTTGCTGTTTCAATATGAGCGCAGTAAACATCCATAAAGGGTGATCACGATGTGAGACATGGCGAGTGCAGGCATTCGATGCGTGCAGGCTGGGTTTAAACCTCGGCTTCCCTCTGTAGATGGCTGTCAGAGGTGGACATGTTGCAGAACTCCTCTGAGCTGTAGCTTCTTCATGTGCAAATGGGGATAATACTTGAACGGTTTTGTGACAATGAACTTAAATACTGTTTGTGAGGTGTTTCGCACTGTTCTTGGAATGCAGCAAACACGTAAACGGTCATCATTATGCACCAGTTCAATGTATAATTGTGCGTGTGTCTAACTATTTGGAATAAATCTCTGGACGTAGGAGTCTTACTTTTGAAAATCATTTGATGCACACTTAAGTTGTACGCCGGAAAGCTTTTACCAATTTACACACTAACAGTGTGCTCACATGTAAATTTTCACTTATTCTCCAAAATATTAGGTATTTTCATTTATTAAAAATTTAGTACAAGGTTGTCTCATTATTAACTTCCATTTCCTTGGTTACTAGTGAGATCGCACATTTAACAGCACTTGTGTGTTTTCTCAGCATCTGTATTTCTTCTTCAGTGGTTTGTTTATTCATGCATCAGCCTGTTTTTCTATTGATAACACTTTCTGTGAGTAGTAAGAATTGTAACCCTTTTTGTAATGTAAGTTGTAATTTTTTTTTTCAGATTTTCACTTACTTTTCATCTTTACTTAAAAACAGGGTTTTAAATTATTTCTGTTATTGAATTTATTAGTCTTTCTCGCCAAGATTTCTGCCTTTGGGGGTCAGAGTTGGAAAGTATTTCTCCACTTCTCCATTCTCTAGTTGAAATCAGAATGTACTCAGATTTGCTGGTTTGCTTTGTTTTTATTTAGAATTTCCAGGGAACACCTGCTTTTGTGAGAAGATTTCAAAAACGCTATGCATGTAAACCAACCATGTTAAGTATTGATGTGAGTTCCAAAGATTAGACCAATTTTAGGGGTCAAGAATTAGAACGTGCCCAGATATCAGTGTGAAATACTGTGGTTGTGACTTTGCACAGAGGCCAGCTGCTTCCCTTATGGGGTGGGCTAACTCAGACGTTTCCTAGAATATGGCTGCGTACATTCCACAATAGATTTTTTTCTAGATGTTAATAGAATAAAAAGAGCAGGAAAATTTCTTTAACCTCAAGATTATATGAACATTAATCTATATTTTCTTCCAAAATGTTGTTTTTTGTATACAGTTTAATCATGAATCATATAAATATTATGCTAATAAAGCTAACAGGAAAATCTATAATTTTATACATTTTTAATTGGCTAATTGGCTCAAAATGCATTTTAAAAATATCACCCATTTATTGTTAAGTTGAGAAGGCACCTACTCTCACTTTTATTGAATATTAAATTTTGCTTTTGGACTTGGACTTAGTGTTGTTAATTAGATATCATTTTAAATTAGGTGGTTCTTAAAGGAAAACATGATGTTTTCCTCAGGTAAATACTTTCTAACTTAAACTCTTCAACACATTTCAACATTTTGCTTTCATTTTCCTGCAAAATGGGTCAAAGAACATCGTAAATTGAAAAATGTTTCAACTTGTTAACTTTTAAGCTTTGTGCTATTGGAGTTTGTTTACAAGACATTGCACATTTCATAGACAAAAAATTGTTTATTATATGAAGCTATGGATTTACGAGCCTTGTGACTTTGGGGAAAAAAGTTGTCTTTCTACTACATTAGCTTGCGGAGTAATGTTAGAATATTAGCATAAATAGCCAAAAGGCACAGTAAATGGCAAAATTATGTTAGGAAAAGCGTCTCTTCCTTTCCGTCTCTGCCGTGGAGGATGCTGCAAGCTCACCCTCATGGCTGCCGCCAGGCGCTGCTCCTCAGAGAGCCGTGTTGTTTTCACCCCCGGGACCACCCCATTCTACATTTAGGGGGTGAGTCTCACCTCCACTTCAAGGACTAATTTTAACCATATATGGGAGACATTTATTCTATCAAGTCCAACCAAACAAGTTACTTTGAGTGGAGCTGTTCCTATTTATCCAATTCCGAGTATTTTGCGTCTGCTTTCCCAAGCTGACCTAGACGGTTGCCTGGTCTCTAAGCACTTCTGTGATCTGGCTCTACCTCGTCTAAATAAATGCTGTCCTTCTTACGACCCCTCTTCCCCCGACCTCAGACTAAATTCCCCGCCAGAACCTACGCCAGCCTGGGGCCCTGTGGCTGGACTTTCCGATGCAACAGGTAGAAACAAGTGCTGCCTAACAGCCATTCACTAAATAGTAAATTATGATGGAGCCTTTAACACTGACCAGGCTACCATTACTGTTTTGTTGGAGCTGTTTCCTCAACATGACCTACATCCTTTCTCTTCAACGTGTGTTGTGCATCAGTAAATATCTCTAGTCCTTTGTTTTCCCCCTTCCTCATCTTTCTTGCCCTGCCATAGTTAGTGTTGTTATGCCTGATTCTGCATTATAATATGTCTATTTTAAATCGAGTTTTCAGTTTTTATTCCCCCCCATAAAGGCTAATATAATAAAGAGAACATTGCGTTCCTACATCAGCAGGAAAGGCAAAGTCTTTTGGGCAGTGTCAGGAATTGAAGTTATGTGATATCATGGCATACCTCCCTTGCTGTAGCATTACCTAGTGACTTTAGAAAGGACTTCACTGCATGGTAACGTCAGAGCTAATTTCTAGATAAAAAGCAGGACCACCTGGAACTTTCTGTTTCATCTCTGACATGTAACGAGCTGAAGCATTGTCACTCCTTTCCTCATAATGTGAAAAACCTGAACAAACTGAGTATCAAGTACTTTTTTTGGATTCCTCGGAGAACTGAGGTCACAGGGCATACTGCCACCCCCAAGTCTGGAGAGACGGGAAAACCCAGAGTTAGGCTGAAATATACTTATTTGTCTGGAGCAGAAACCTCTGGAGACATGAACTGATAGAATGCTTGAGGCAGGTGGGTGCTGAGACACACACCTGAAGGTCACAGCCCAGAGCGGCAGACCCAGGGAAGGGCTGAGATTTACTCATAATATTATGAAATGCCTCCCCTCCCACACCACATCACCGCACCAACAGAGCTCCAGTGAAACCACAGTGGGCTACAGCTGCAGGAGCAGCAAGGCACAGCCTGGCTCTGAGGAGGAGTATTTGGGGAACCCCAAAGTTAACAGGGAGGCAGAAGCAGGGACATGAGAGGAAGCTGAGGCCATTGGCACCTACGACTGCAGCAAAAGTGAAACAGCCAAACTCCTAGACAGAACATAGAACTTCACCCTAGTGACTACTTGCATCAGATCCTATTATCTGGTACATTGTGTCTGGATTTCAATGAAACATTACAAGGCACAGTAAATGGTAAGGAAAAATATAGTCTAGAGGCAAAGCAAACATGAGACTGCAGTGGTAGACACACGCAACTATAAAATACATGGAGCTCTACAGCACGAGGAGTGCATCTTAATGTGTGCACATTGTAAAAGAGCCACTTATGAAGTGAGTAGATTTCTCGGATGGAATGCAGAATGTGACAAAACAATCTATTACAAATGTATCATAGAACATCTCTGAAGGGGTGGGTGAAACAGGGCTCGCCCAGGCACTCTTAGAAATGAGTCTGTAAAGCTGAAATCAAGAGCGTCTGCACACAAGCACAGTATACCAGTTAATAAAGTATTCCCACCCCCACAGGTTAGCAGTTCCATTATGCAGGTGTGCTGAGTTTGGATGATAGGTAACTGGTAGCAGATAGTGGGAGCCAGGGGTCTCACTGCTAAGGTAGGAGGTTACAGACAAGCAAGGGGCCTCACACTTGTGGATTTCAAAACACATTACAAAGCTACGGTAATCGAAAGAGCATGGGACTGACATCAAGACAGATGTACAGATCACTGGAACAGAATAAAGAGCCCAGAAATAAATCCTTGTGGATAAGGTCAAATGATCTTCTTGACAAGTGCTAAGACTACAGGATAGGGAAAGGACAATCTCCTCAACAAAAGTGTTTGTAAAACTGGATATCTGCATGCAAAAGAATGAAGTTAGGTCCTTATCTTCCACCATCCACAAAAATTAACTCAAAATCAATTAAAGATCTCCATGCAAGTCTTGAAACTAAAATTCCTAGAAGAAAAAAGAGTAGAAAAGCTTCATGATATTGGAGTTGGCAATGACTTCTTAGAAATGATACTAAAGGCAATAAATTAACAGCAAAACTAAACTAATGAGACTACATCAAACTTAGAAACTTCTGTATAGGAAATGGGACAATCAACAGAGTGAAATGGCAACCCATAGAATGGGAGAGAATATTTGCAAACCATATAATTGATGAAAGATTAATATCCAAAATATGTAAGAACTCCTACAACTTAACAAGAAGAATTCCCTGATTAAAAATGGGCAAATGACTTGAATAGATAGTTCTCTAAAGATATACAAATACTCAACAAGCAAATTAAAATATTCTTAATATCACTAATCATTAGAGAAATGCAAAATAAAACCACAATGAGATATCACCTCACACCCATTACAATGGCTATTAAAAAAAAAGTAACAAAGATTGGTGAGGATGTGAAGACATTGGAATCCATTCCCTTGTGCACCACTGGTTGGAGTGTTAAATTGTGCAGTCACTAAGAAAAGAGTGTGAAGGTTCCTCAAAAAATTAAAAATAGAGCAATCAACAATTCACTTCTGAGTATATATTCAAAATAGTTGAAATCAGCCTCACAAAGAGATATTTGCATAAGTATATTTATTGCATCATTATTTGCAATTGCCAAAAGGTGGAAGCAACCCAGATGTCCACTGATGGATGAATGAGTAAAGAAAATGTAGTATAAACACCAAATGGAGTATTATTTAGACGGAAGGAAACCCTGTCTTATGCTACAAAGTGGATGAGACTGGAGGACATTAAGTAAAATATGTTAGCCACAAAAAGAAGAATATTTCATGATTCCATTTACATCTGGTTTCTAGAGTAGTCAACCTTTGAGAAAGTAGAAGCAGAATGATGGTACCAGGGGCAAGGAAGGAGGAGATGAAGCGTTGTCCAATGGTTACAGAGTTTCAGTTTTGCAGGATAAACAAGTTCTTGAGATCCGGTGCCTGGCAACATGCGTATAGTTAACATAACTGCGCTGCACACTTAAAAATGGTTACGATGGCAAATTTTATGTTGCATGCTTTTTCCAATAAAAGAAAGTGCAAAAGAATTTACACTTGTTTAAAGCTTGTTATTACAGCAAACTTTGTTATTATGGTAAATCTCTGTTGAGAGATTTCATCTTTGCCATAAAATATCTCATAACAGAATACATTTTTAGTAAAGTATTGGGAAATTAAACTTCATTTTCTTTATTTAGCTGACAAAATATGATGCTTTCCAAACATTATTAAAAAAACTATGCTGTCTAGAAGAAACTCATTGTAGGAAAATAATGATTTTAAGAAGTTGAAAATTAAGGGATGAAAAAGGTATAATAGGAAAATAGTAAGAAAAGGAAAGTTATTATAGCAATATGAGTATTATTACAAATATTACTTACTGCAAAACTATCTTGAACAAGGATAAAGAGAGACAGCTCATAATGATAAAGATAAATTATCAACCAAGTACAGATATCATGAAATTGTTAATCATTAGATTAAAAGAATTAATCAAAAGAATTTTAAATGCATACAAAATTACAAATCTAGAGACTTAATAGCTTATTTATTCACTTTCTCTCAATAAGTCATAGTTTGATCTTTCAAGACAACTTGTAGCAAGTTCTTGCAGCAGCGACTGGCCAGTGATGGAAGCATCAAGGGTAATGATTGGTTAGAGGCTGGTTCCTCGGTCAGAAGTCAGTGACATTATGGTGGCATCATAATTTTTAACTGAGCCCTGTTTGTCAGGTTTCCCATTAATTTTGGTAGATACCTGATTTTTTTCAACAGACTCTCTTATTGCTTAAGTTAAGATAAATCAACAAATAAACAAAAGGAATAAATGGATAATTATGTGAATAGACATAAAATACTAGACTAAGAAAATCTGGAATAAAGAATATTTGAACAGATAAATTAACAAACTATCAAATTATCTATTCCCTATATATTTACAAATTTACCATTTAACTTGCCTTTTGATTTTTGGGGGGTAGGTAATTAGGCTCATTTATTTATTTATTTTTACTTTTTTTTTTCTTTTTCACCAGAGGTACTAGGGATTGAACCCAGGACCTCATGCATGCTAAGCATGCACTCTACCACTGAGCTATATCTTCCCACTACAAATTTACCATTTATTGAAAAATTAAGAATATGTATTTTTTTAAAAGCACGTGGAATATCCAGCAATACTAAAAGAGAAAAGACACATAATCCCAACATAAAGAATGTGAAGAGAATATCATCACAGAGTCTATAGACGTTAAAACAATCTTCAGATGATATTACGTGCAATTGTATCAGTCAATTTGAAAGTTTAAAAGAGATGGACAGATTGATAGATCTGGATGACTTTCCTGGTACATTTTTATCTGCCCTGACTTGGTGGTTGTTGGTTAAATGAATGGATGTTGATGGCATTATAGTCGCCTCTGCACCATTTCTTCTCAGCATCGTGAGTTATTAGTAGCCTCCTTGAGCTTTACTTGATTTGTGGGAATTTCTTTAAACACTTTGGCTGTAATTTTCTTTTTTAATGGGAAAACCTTCTATTTTCTACATCTAAGTGGACTCCTGTTCAGATGAAATACTTGTGTATCAATTAACATTATTACTTGGCACCAAGGTGTTTGGTCACAGTTTTAGCACCTAATACGTAAAATGAAGATTTTGATGTGTGTACATATTAAGTATCTAAGGATAAATTTCCTCTCTGTGGGGGAATCCCATACTCCTTTCTCCACATTGCTGGCTTGTGTATCTGTCGGCGAGGGCCGTTGCGGTGGGTAACACATGTGCTCACAGTAAGTTGTACGGGATAGAGAGGCTGCGCTCCACAGGCGGTTTCTAAAGCTGGTTCTGGAAGCAACGGGGAGGAGCCACTCCAAAACCCCGGAAGCAGCAGGCTCTGATTTTCAACTGAAAATCCTCTTTCCTAGAATTTTCTTTTCCTCTTCCTCCTGAGATTCAATTACGCTTTTCAACAGGTGCTACATACAATTTGATTGTATCCTTCTCGATGGCTGCTTTTTACGAGATGGCATGAGTTGTGTGGTGCCATGTGGACCCCACACAGGACTGATGTGCTGTCTTAGTTGAAAACTGCAGCTGCTCAGCGCTTCTGCTCATTCCCTGGAGGTGCATGTGTGTCAGGCAAGGTCAGGGGGTGGCCTGGATCCCTGCAGCTGTGTGCTCACAGATCAGAAAAGGCGGAGGGGCTGCCATTCACAGATGGAAATGAAATGCGGACGTCTTAGCTTGTGAATGCTTCCCTGAATACTTTTCTGATCAACAGAATCTTAGGAATTTTCATGGAGAGTCATGCTTGTTATGAAAATCCCCTGGCAAATATTACCAAAGCAATGTAACCGTTTACATGTGAAACTTGAGAAAAGTGAGTGATTCTCTTACTTCTTCACTGGTGTCTTCAACATCAGCTCCGATCCTTTTGGGAAACAATGGGACGTAACTTATTAAAATAGTGTTTTAGATTCTCCCTCCTAGTCTTCTTTATCTGAATCCACAAATGGGTGTCTGTGTGCACACACACACACGTGTAAGAATACGTATAGGCAAAAAATAACAAAATGAAAAAAATTGTTGCACCAAACTGTGAAACAATACAGAAATGTGTGTCATCCTGGAGCAGAG